>NW_025963802.1:23047690-23647690 GCF_023055435.1 Haliotis rufescens
GACATGTGATGACCCTGGTATTCTGACATGTGACGACCCTGTTATTCTAACATGTGACGATCCTGGTATTCTGACGTGTGATGACCCTGTTATTAGGACATGCGATGGACCTGTTATTCTGACATGCGATGACCCTGTTATTCTGACATGTGATGACCCTGTTATCCTGACATGTAATGACCCTGTTATTAGGACATGCGATGACCCTGTTGTTAGGACATGTGACGACCCTGTTATTCTGACATGTGACGACCCTGGTATTCTGTTATGCGGTGACCCTGGTATTCTGACATGTGATGACCCTGGTATTCTGACATGTGACGACCCTGTTATTCTGACATGTGACGATCCTGGTATTCTGACATGTGATAACTCTGTTATTAGGACATCCGATGACTCTGTTATTAGGACATGCGATGAACCTGTTATTCTGACATGCGATGACCCTGGTATTCTGACGTGTGATGACCCTGTAATTAGGACATGTGACGACCCTGGTATTCTGACATGTGATGACCTTGTTATTCCGACATGTGACGACCCTGGTATTCTGACATGTGATGACCCTGTTATTCTGACATGCGATGACCCTGTTATGCTAACATGCGATGACCCTGTTATTCTAACATGCGATGAAGCTATTATTCTTACATGTGATAACTCTGTTATTAGGACATCCGATGACTCTGGTATTCTGACATGTGATGATGCTGTTATTCTGACATGTGACGACCCTGTTATTCTGACATGTGATGACCCTGTTATTCTGACATGCGATGACCCTGTTATGCTAACATGCGATGACCCTGTTATTCTAACATGCGATGAAGCTATTATTCTTACATGTGATAACTCTGTTATTAGGACATCCGATGACTCTGGTATTCTGACATGTGATGACCCTGGTATTCTGACATGTGATGACCCTGTTATTCTGACATGTGATGACCCTGCTATTCTGACATGCGATGACCCTGGTATTCTGACATGTGATGACCCTGGTATTCTGACATGTGACAACCCTGTTATTCTAACATGTGACGTCCCTGGTATTCTGACGTGTGATGACCCTGTTATTAGGACATGTGACGACCCTGGTATTCTGACATGCGATGACCCTGTTATTCTGACATGCTATGACCCTGTTTTTCTGACATGTGATGACCCTGTTATTCTGACATGTGACGACCCTGTTATTCTGACATGTGATGACCCTGTTATTCTGACATGTGACGACCCTGTTATTCTGACATGTGATGACCCTGTTATTCTGACATGTGATGACCCTGTTATCCTGACATGTGACGAGCCTGTTATTCTGACATGTGATGACCCTGTTTGTTGTAACCGCGTTGAAGATGTCATGTTTACTTGTCCTGCATATACAGACATCCGAAATGTATCTTTAGATAGCTGGTCTCCATACTTTGTCGTCCTTTTTGTCACATAATGAAAAATGTACACACTATCAAATTATTCTGTTCATCTGCCATGCATTTATACTGCGAAGTAATCCAATAATCTGGCTTTCCGTATGAAAACATCTATCATCATGTTCACACGTATGTAACATAATATTATATGTACCGGTGTAATTCTCTTGTATCGGGACCTATGGCGTTCGTAAACCAATAATTTAATTGATAACCCCATTATTCTGACATATAATAACCCTGGGTTTTTTTCAAAGAACAAAATTGCATTGGTATCATATAGCAGGATCGTGTTGTCCTGAGTTCAACCATTTTCTCATGGAGACTATTCTGACGTATATTTATCCAGTGACTTCTACATGTATACAGTACATCAGGACTGGTGACCTTCAAGAGTGACAATGTGACAACACACCCGTGAAATAAATAAAAGGTAGAAATTGTACGTAATTTTGTAAGCTTTTTCTGATTTCTCCAGATGTATAAATATGTGAAGCGCTATACAAAGTGTGTTAAATAATCAAATAATCAATTGCAATGCCAATTTACAGATATCTACACCAATGTTACTACATGTTAAGACAGACATGTGATGTAAGACGCCCGGGGCATCTGTTGTTTGCCGATTTGGTTACGCGTGGCTTCTAACGGAGAGCCAGGTTTCCTTGGAATATGTTATCAGTTTACTCGTACTGATAAAGTATATGTGTTGACAGTGCAAGCAAAATCCTAAATACCGAAAGGCATAACTGATTTGGTGAGCTGTTTTTAATCATCTTGGAATACAAAATGGTAGAAAGGGTCTATTGCATGTCTATTGTACGTGCAAAAATGTTCACTATATGATGCAATTAAAGCTGAAAACATATTCTTTTGTCACATTCTATGGTATTCATGTTAGGAAAATATTTGTACGTGTTTACAGCTCGTGATGAATTAAGGTAAATTCGCATGTGCTGTAATGGGTCAGCTAGCCTTGAAAAAATAAAGTAAGATTGTTTATTAAGAGTTTTTGGCTGATTGATTGAATGAGTGTTTGACTGAGTGATTGACTTTCAGGATTACAGAAATGAGGAGTCTCTGTTCTAGCATTTCCATCTATGAAAACTGTATTTTAGTGACGATGTTAAAAGTATCATATTGTGACTTACATAACCGGTTTCAACATGTGTCTCACTCTAGAACATGGAACACGAGCAACATTAAACTTTCTCTCATCGTGTCCCTGCCCATTCGATGGACATAACATCAATCCCGAACACTCCATAATTTACTGTTATCCAAACATTCCCCTTAGAACAAACACCTGGTACGGCCACGTGCCCATATCCAGGCTACTCAACAAATTAAATCTCCACTTTTCTCCCAATTAAACTTCCTCTAGCGTTTGATCGCCGGAACGCGGCAGGTGAAAGAGACAAGTTAGGGTATCCAATTGCCCAGGTAAGTTTATTGGCCGCACTAGAGTGACATTCAGTAGGGATATCAGTTGTTAAGGAGATTACAGCTACCTGCAACAGTGAGACTCTTAGCGTCTGCGGAACTCCACAGTCGGAGCTGAGATTGTGTTGCAATAATTCAGGTGTTTTATGGTCGGAGTTACAAGAGGTGCTGTTGACTGGGAGAACGGCAGGAGCCATCGACCTGGTGCTAGTACACGTTCAATAGCAATGTTCACTGCCTCCTGACTGTCTCTTCCTTAGCATTTCCTGTAAGACAGCCATTTGGACTTGGCAAAATGAAGGAAGTCATTATGGGCATAAAATGACAAATTCATATACAATGTAACTATTTGCATATGTAATAGAATGGTTGAAAGGTAATTTCCAATAATGCTGTCTACCCATCGACACGGTTGCCGGTCACCAGTACAGAACGTATAAAGCACCTGAACACTGTATTGGGAAAGCATTAGGCAGACGAGCAGAAAACGGATACTGATGGGTTAAATGAATCAATATAAAACTGTTTTGTCTGAACACTGCTGCCCGTGTGTGAGAACATCGCAGTAGTCCTTCCCAACCCGAAACTAGTTATTATGTACTCACCAACCTCGTAACCCTCAAAGTTTTACCCTGGCGAATCTGAAGCCCATAGCTGGGGACTATGGAGTGTCAAACATATAAGCCTGAACCTTGGGCGTCTGAACCCTACACCTGTACCTCGTGAGTCTGAACCCTACACCTGTACCTCGTGAGTCTGAACCCTACACCTGTACCTCGTGAGTCTGAACCCTACACCTGTACCTCGTGAGTCTGAACCCTACACCCGTACCCCGTGAGTCTGAACCCTACACCTGTACCTCGTGAGTCTGAACCCTACACCTGTACCTCGTGAGTCTGAACCCTACACCTGTACCTCGTGAGTCTGAACCCTACACCTGTACCTCGTGAGTCTGAACCCTACACCTGTACCTCGTGAGTCTGAACCCTACACCTGTACCTCGTGAGTCTGAACCCTACACCTGTACCTCGTGAGTCTGAACCCTATACTTGTACCTCGTGAGTCTGAACCCTATACTTGTACCTCGTGAGTCTGAACCCTACACCTGTACCTCGTGAGTCTGAACCCTACACCTGTACCTCGTGAGTCTGAACCCTACACCTGAACCTCGTTAGTCTGAACCCTACACCTGTACCTCGTGAGTCTGAACCCTACACCTGTACCCCGTGAGTCTGAACCCTACACCTGTACCTCGTGAGTCTGAACCCTATACTTGTACCCCGTGAGTCTGAACCCTACACCTGTACCTCGTGAGTCTGAACCCTACACCTGTACCTCGTGAGTCCGGGCCTCAAAAGCCTGAATCTCGTGTCCGAACATTAAACTTCAGTGGGCGGTCGGGTAGCCTAGTGGGTAAAGCGTTCGCTTGTTACGCCGAAGGCCCGACTTAGATTCACGACATGGGTACAATGTGTGACGCCCATTTCTGGTGTCCCCCGCCGTGGTATTGCTGGAATATTGCTAAATATTCATTAAACTTCAGGACCTTGAGAAGGTGAACTCCAAAAGCCTGGACCTAATGTATCTGAACCTCTAATCCTGGACCTTGTGAGTGTGAACACCTAATGCTGGACCTTGTGAGTGTGAACACCTAATGCTGGACCTTGTGAGTGTGAACACCTAATGCTGGACCTTGTGAGTGTGAACAGCTAATGCTGGACATTGTGAGTGTGAACACCTAATGGTGAACATTGTGAGTGTGAACACCTAATGCTGGACCTTGTGAGTGTGAACACCTAATGCTGGACCTTGTGAGTGTGAACACCTAATGCTGAACATTGTGAGTGTGAACACCTAATGCTGGACCTTGTGAGTGTGAACACCTAATGCTGGACCTTGTGAGTGTGAACACCTAATGCTGGACCTTGTGAGTGTGAACACCTAATGCTGGACCTTGTAAGTTGAACACCTAATGCTGGACCTTGTGAGTGTGAACACCTAATGCTGGACCTTGTGAGTGTGAACACCTAATGCTGAACATTGTGAGTGTGAAAATCTAATGCTGGACCTTGTGAGTATGAACACTTAATGCTGGACCTTGTGAGTGTGAACACCTAATGCTGGACCTTGTGAGTGTGAACACTTAATGCTGGACCTTGTGAGTGTGAACACCTAATGCTGGACCTTGTAAGTGTGAACACCTAATGCTGGACCTTGTAAGTGTGAACATCTAATGCTGGACATTGTGAGTGTGAAAATCTAATGCTGGACCTTGTGAGTATGAACACCTAATGCTGGACCTTGTAAGTGTGAACATCTAATGCTGGACATTGTGAGTGTGAAAATCTAATGCTGGACCTTGTGAGTGTGAACACCTAATGCTGGACCTTGTGAGTGTGAACACCTAATGCTGGACCTTGTAAGTTGAACACCTAATGCTGGACCTTGTGAGTGTGAAAATCTAATGCTGGACCTTGTGAGTGTGAACACCTAATGCTGGACCTTGTGAGTGTGAACACCTAATGCTGGACCTTGTAAGTGTGAACACCTAACGTGGACCTTGTGAGTGTGAATACCTAATGCTGGACCTTGTGAGTGTGAACACATAATGCTGGACCTTGTGAGTGTGAACACCTAATTCTGGACATTGTGAGTGTGAACACCTAAGTCTGGATCTTGTGAGTGTGAACACGTTATCCTGGACTTTGTGAGTGCGAACACCTTAGTCTGGATCTTGTGAGTGCGAACACCTAAGTCTGGATCTTTCGAGTATGAATACGTAATCCTGGACCTTGTGAGTGTGAACACCTAATGCTGGACATTGTGAGTGTGAAAATCTAATGCTGGACCTTGTGAGTGTGAACACCTAATGCTGGACCTTGTGAGTGTGAACACCTAATGCTGGACCTTGTAAGTGTGAACACCTAACGTGGACATTGTGAGTGTGAAAATCTAATGCTGGACCTTGTGAGTGTGAACATCTAATGCTGGACCTTGTGAGTGTGAACACTTAATGCTGGACCTTGTGAGTGTGAACACCTAATGCTGGACCTTGTGAGTGTGAATACCTAATGCTGGACATTGTGAGTGTGAACACATAATGCTGGACCTTGTGAGTGTGAACACCTAATTCTGGACATTGTGAGTGTGAACACCTAAGTCTGGATCTTGTGAGTGTGAACACGTTATCCTGGACCTTGTGAGTGCGAACACCTAAGTCTGGATCTTGTGAGTGCGAACACCTAAGTCTGGATCTTTCGAGTATGAATACGTAATCCTGGACCTTGTGAGTGTGAACACCTAATGCTGGACATTGTGAGTGTGAACACCTAATGCTGGACATTGTGAGTGTGAACACCTAATGCTGGACATTGTGAGTGTGAACACGTAATCCTGGACCTTGTGAGTGCGAACACCTAAGTCTGGATCTTCTGAGTGTGAACACCTAAGTCTGGATCTTCTGAGTGTGAACACGTAATCCTGGACCTTGTGAGTGCGAACACCTAAGTCTGGATCTTGTGAGTGTCGTAAGCGTCGAAAGCGTCGTAAGAATATGTTCACTCACGGATTACTCATGCAGACTCCCCGACGGAACGCAGGGTGTCAGTTTGACAACAGTGTTGGTTCTGTGAAGACAGACCTGTTCAGACAATCAATGCAATACGAAGGCTGGCTGAAAAGTTCTAAGCCTAAGTGGGATATCTCGATCGGATTGAAACAAACTTTTGCCACCAACAAGTACAATCATTTAATGAATCATAGACACAAGAACTGCAACTGTAGTGTTATTATTGTCTTTGTACCAGACCATCTTGTGAACCTACCCATTGAAACCACCAGAAATCGACAAAACTGGCTATAGGGCAGTCACCAAGTACCTGCAACTGAAAGGGCTAACTCCAACACAGATACATGCTGAAATGGTCTCCACTTTAGGGGATGATGCCCCTTCCTTTTCCACTGTAAAGACGTGGGCTGCGGAATTCAAGTGTGGCAGAGAGAGCCTTGACGATGACCCGCGTCCAGGAAGGCATCCAACGGCAACCATTCCGGAAAAAACATTACCCGGGTGCATCACTTGGTGATCGACGATTGACCACTCGACATATTGCCAGTGTTGTGGGCATCTCTCATGAGAGGGTTGAGCACATCACCAACGAGTTGGGAATGACAAAAGTTTCTGCAAGATGGGTGCCAAAGCTCTTGACAGCGGATCAGAAACGTGTCAGATTCCTGACGTCCCGTGACAATTTATGCCGTTTTGAAGCAGATCCCGATGATTTTTTGGCCCGATTTGTAACCATGGATGAGACCTGGATTCATCATTTTCAACCAGAAACCAAAATTCAGTCTGAGACAGTTGCGTGAAGCTATCAAAGCTAAGCGACAGGGAATACTCACTAAAGGAGTCCTGTTCCACCAAGACAATGCTCCTGTCGCCATTTTCCCAGTAATGATGACGTCATTTCCGCTGTGAATGACTTGTTTAGGGTTGCTGAAGAAAATTTCTTCTTGACCGGCATCCAGGCCTTGCAGCATCGCTGGCAAAAGTGTGTAAACCTGGAAGGGGACTATGTGGAGAAATAAATGAAAACCATCGACTTGGTACGGGTCTTTCACAGTTAGGCTTAGAACTTTTCAGCCAGCACTCATAGATACCCATAGTGACTACTGACGGTACCATCGGGTCACGCCAGTGGATGCTGATTAACAACACATTATACACGATACAGGGTACAGTTTATTTGGTTTATGGGAAGCCCTTTCATACATACATACATACATACACACATACACCCATACACTTATGTAATTTGCATACAACAACATAGATACAAATATGAACGACTAACATAGAATTGTTGTTCATAATCCGCTTTCATAAATACAACTTATGTACAGAATGTGACCTCGACTCGGCTGTGTTGGTATTGGACTTGCTCGCGAATCGGTGGACCATGTATCTGGATGTTTTCTATGTGCACACATTAGGTAACATCTCAGTTGAAGTATCATACGCATCACATGATTGTCCGTAGTATTACTCGATATCGGTTCACCAATAATACAACTGCCGAAAGAAAGGATAGACCGGCCAATGGATTGTCCTGCCAAACAGCCTGGGGTCAAATTCGTGTTTTTTAAAACCAAAAGCGAATGCCCCCTGCGGTGACAGTGCGGCACTAGGGGCAGAAGGCTCGAGTAACATGTCTTTCTGTTTAGTCTTGTAGCGCCGATTTTGGAACCACACTTTCACCTGTCTCTCGGTCAACTTCAGCGACTTGGCCAGGTGCGAGCGTTCTGGGGCCGAGATATATCGGTGATGGCTGAAACGTCTCTCCAGCGCTACCACCTGAGAGTGCGTGAACGACGACCGACGTCTGCGCTTCCCTTCCCGCCTGGAGCCGGGGTCTGGAGAAACAAGGTGACATGTGTACATCAGCTGACTTCATCTCGATCTTTACACTGCATCAGCGGCTATACCAACAACCTGCGTCGCTATAGTGACCATATTGGTTTAAAAACAACAACAAATATCTAGAGGTAATATACATAGCGGCTGATAAAAAATCATTATTATATAGTTTAACCTCGTGTATAAATATTCAGACATATATATTTATATACGAGGTTAAACTATATAATAATGATTTTGTATCATCATGTCTGATTATATTACTCCCCCTCCATTTATAATACTAAATGATGCCAATGGTATTTGTTCCATTCTTCCCCCACAAAAATGACAGAATGCTTGAGAAGGTTGCATCGTCTCGAATCATACCACAACATCAGCCGCTTCCACAGCAACGTGTGCCGCTATTGAAACTAAGCGACACGAGTAGCTAGATAATACTGTTTTGTCTAGAATATTACTTTCTGTCCCGTCCTAGTACGAAATGAGGACAATGGAATTTGTTCCATCCTCTCAAAACAAAAACGTAAGAGTGCATTCTTGTTGAAATATACTCTAATGATATATCCAGCATTTACTACAACAGATTTCCACTATACCCCTGAACGCAACAGTTTATCTCCAATGTTACCTTATGTCCATAATTCCAATGATGTTCTGTAACGTACATCTTATTTAATTGACACCAACGAACTTTTAAGCAGTATTTATTTTTAACTTAGATTAGGATACCGTAAATGAAGGGAAAGCTGACAGAACGTCCTTTTCTTCCTTCTTACCGCTTCGTTATAAAGCTTTTACAAAGTATAGATGCTTCACACAACATCTGGTAGTGCTAATTGTGCAGTGCTCCAGTGCAAGATAATAGTGCAGAAAGTTGTTCGTTATTATTGTCTTATTTAATACAACATACAAGTATGACACAGTATTGAACACTGCATCGGCACGACGGCACGGGTGTCTCTGCCTTGTAATGAATGTGGGATGTGGGTGTTCGTCTTACATGAACTTTCAGACCTATAGGAAATATTGAAATAATGTCGTACATTAATATTACTTTAAATATGTCAATCATTTGCCATTACGGCGTAAGTGCTTGTCGAGCATATTGTATCTGGAGCAGCAGGTCCCGCGTTCCCCTCCAGTTTGTACATGTAGGTCCCCGCGTTCCCCTCCAGTTTGTACATGTAGGTCCCCGCGCTCCCCTCCAGTTTGTACATGTAGGTCCCCGCGTTCTCCTCCAGTTTGTACATGTAGGTCCCCGCGTTCCCCTCCAGTTTGTACATGTAGGTCCCCGCGCTCCCCTCCAGTTTGTACATGTAGGTCCCCGCGTTCCCCTCCAGTTTGTACATGTAGGTCCCCGCGTTCCCCTCCAGTTTGTACATGTAGGTCCCCGCGTTCCCCTCCAGTTTGTACATGTAGGTCCCCGCGTTCCCCTCCAAGCACGTAGCCCCGCGATGCAGTCCTCCCCAGCACAGCTTGTGACAGTAAACCATTTAGCATGCTATACCTATCTTACATTTGCAAAACATACCACAACATCGCACCAAACTGCCCCCTTAAAATCTGGTCTCTCTTACAAAAATAGTTTGCTTCTTCGTCGCCAGGTGGCAGTAATACAAGGACCGCGTGCGCGCCACGTGCCAGTAAAAGTCATATTTTATTCCCTTAAGAAGATGCATGTCTGAAATGGAATATTTCTCGTTTGTGGATAATGACAGTTGAGATTCTTCAACGTGTTTTACGAGCGCAGTGACTGTCATATTTCAACAAGTTGTTCTAATTTGAGTAATTGCATTCCATTGTTGACATAGATCAGTCAGAATGTGATGAGAGGCGGCAGACGTCAAGACGGCTTTGATTTTTGTATTTTCTGGGAGGAAACATCCTGATTAATGACTTGCTTAAATAGCTTGTTCCATTTAAACACAAATAGAGAAATCGATTTTGCGGCTGAACAAATAACCGAAAAAGAAAACTTGAATGATTTAAGTCTGATAATTTATTTAAATAGTATGAATGAATATAGGATTTAACTTCCATACAATGTAGCTGGCAAATATTCGAGCGATAAACATGCATTGATTATGCTAAAACCACTCGAGTGACAACAACTTTTCGTCTGTCTGCAATATTTGCTCACATAACGAGATCCGCAATCGTTTATCAAAATCAAGTTTCTTATTGCAATAGAATACATACGGTAGTTGTATGCTATTAAAACACAAAACAGTTACTATAACTCGGTAATAACTTGTATTTTATCCAGAAGATACGGGGAAGAATTTGTGTCAATAAGTTCTCACAGCTCTGAAAGGTACATACTTCGGTTTTGCGGTGTTCTGATACAAATGGTTTATTATATTGTATATTAATTATAGTAACTCTTATGTAAAAAATAAATGTATCTAAACAAGTTTGCATTCACCCAGTGGAAAAAGAACGCCACAGAAAATCATAACAAGCAGTCAAGAAAGCAAACGTCATATAGCTGCACGTGTCAGAATCTAAACATATTTAAAGACGGATAAATAGATACAATTATTATAATGGTATTAATATATTATTTGGACAGATCTTATCCTTCATTGACTTCAAATGGAAATATCAGTAGAAAGCTATCATACATTATTACACTGAGAAATATTGATATGTTTTTTTCTAAAAATTGACCCTAAACACAAAGGATATATAAAACAATTTTACACAAGTCACATTAGCATCCTGGATTTAACGACATATAAATGACAAATGCCACGATCTCATAGTCAAGTGTCGTATAGATATTATGGGTATTTAAAAAGAGCATTATATAAATAGTGACTATCAGCGAAAACACACAAGTAATAATAAAGACGATGTTTCCAATAAAGATGATTCCCCTCTACTGCTTTTCGTTTTCATATGTCATAATTACTGCTTCAAAATATTTTCTGTTTAGATTATAACAGATTATATGTTTTAACCTTTATTAATTATTATAGGTAATTGTGGAGTATTTACCTGGATGATGAAACGAGTCTTGTGGAATATCTGTGTTCTGGAACGCCGTACATCGGCTGGCCGCTGGTTCTTCAAGATCAGTGTCGGTCACGGTGTTGTCGTTGTCGGAGTCGGTGCTGGCTGCCGCATCACTAACATCACAGATTTGTGGGACAGGCCAACAATCAGTATTTTTCAAAATATGGTTTTGAAACGAATCTTGTCCTACGTAGAGCCCTAGAATTGTCTGTTCGGCGGGCGTAGGATTATCAACGGACTGCGTATCCTCGCTCTTTGTTGAACACGGCTCCTGTTTAGCCTGTGGAATGTTATTCAACGAAATATCAGTTTTCTCTAGGCTCTGTGTGTGAGTTTGTAGTTTCTCGCTATGTTTGACACAACTATCTGGTGTCGCAATCGAATTGCAAGTCTTCATCTGGAACATTGGCACCGCGGCTTTCAAGTCGTCTCTTTCAGAACCATTGCAAGGAGCCGTGTCGCATTTTTCTTTCCGCTTGAGAATGTCGTCAATTGAAAACTTGGTCCGGTTCATCTTTGACGAGGGCTAGCCAACACTACTGTCTCTCCATCTAAAAAATCATATTAATATCATCTAACAAAACAAATATGCGTGGGACCAGATTGGAAGAAAATGTGCGCGCGCAGTCAGGTTGCCATGGTTATGCAGAAGTGTGAGAGTACTTACTGCCGATAGCGGTGTACGCGATGAGTACCGCAGATGAACAGCGATGATTGTCACTGGGGAACAATATAGTCCACGCCATTGGCTGAGGTAGAACGCTCGCTGTTTCTTGAACAAACAGCCTCAAATATTAACCAGTCCATGTGCATGATCTTGTAAAGCTTTTCTCTCGGCTGGAAGCTAGGGGCCTTGCTTCTTAAAGTTTTAACGATGTTACTGCTTAGTCCTTAATTGGGTGTAGGGTCCTTGTATTACAAAGATGCAGAACCAATCAATATTGGGTCCCTCCATGTTTGCCATAGGTTTACTTCCAACCACACTTTTCGATATACGAATACATTGTGATGTTGAATTTATAACACGCGACAAGGCCTCCATGTTCACAGAGGTATGATTAGTTAGTCCGAAACTGATTAATTGTTGTAACGTTTCGTACAAATGTGTGGTTTCCTTTATTTGTAAAATATTCCCAAACAAATTGTCCTTTTGACAGTTCCGAGCGTCATGGTAGGAGGACCAGCTGCGTGCCAAGCCTCTCCTGCCCGTTCCAAGATGTCGGGAACATATCTACATTTGCATTATTTACAAACTAAAAATAAGTTAAAATAATAAACGGTTCATTTATTTGCTGTACAAATTATATGCAAAATGAACTGCACAGTCTGCAAACGTTAAATGTGAAAAAGCAAACACGGTGACAAAAATAAATTTCTTGTTAAAATATAACTGTTACAATTGTAGGGAAATTTCTATCACTCTTCCTATTTTCTTTTCATTTTGTTCTTGCTTGTGCACTCTCTATAAACATATGCGGTGAGTTGTCATCTAACACGGTGAATGTTGCCTGGGTACACGTATTATTTTAGATCAAAGACATTTGAAAAGGAACTATTAAAAATCTTTAAACTTGTTTGCTTATAAAAATACAAACTAGAGGATAGTTGTAACATTTATAAAGGCCGAAAGACATAATTGTTTTCTAGCTTCAATGGACGGTTTAATTCGATTCCAGGAATAAAAGATCAAATTGACATTTTATATGTGCAAAGATGTGTTTCTTTTTCATGCATAACACACATTTTGCGTATTACATTTCAACCACTGAACTTTTCATAAAACGAATATAATCTTTCATCTATTTCTAAAATCTATATTTATCAAAGAAACAAATATATATGTGTAGAATTTTGAATACAGCGACACATCACATATTTATCCATCTGGCAAGACGATCACACTGCAAGTCGATATTAGAGAACTTAAAATTCCGTGTCGATTGACAGCGGAAACCTAACGATTCTTAAAGTAGAAATAATAAACTCACAAAATGTTAAATCGCCTCGTGTTGCACTGGCGCGGTGGAGTACTCCTCTTTCACCTGCACACCAGCAATACTGAAGGGCTGCCTCGATCCCCTTTCCTGGCGTTGACTGAAAAGTGAGATTTCGATGTGTTTCCCAGAATTGTCAGAATCCTGAGGTGATATCTTGTTCTGAGAGGGGTAACACAAGGAGAAGAAACCCTTTTTACTCATTACTATCAATTTTCAGCACATAAGGAGAAAATGACTAGCCTAGCAATACAGGTGTTTTTAACATTGTCCAACCATAGAGTGGGGAGGGTATTTTTTCGCATTTCTGTTCTAATTAAACTTATTTAAGTAGAAAACGATTAACCCACACTTGCTTGGGCGAGGTGTTAACTACAGAATCATATTCTGCTAATGGAGGGTGAGAAGAAGGCAAAAAACATGTCAGGAATTTGGACTTTTTCCGTTTAAAATATTCTGAAAGTGTTTTAAAATTTCAAGCATATTTCTCCACGTTTGTTTTATCCATTAGAACCAATGTCAATTGCTTCCAAGTAAATTTGTATGCTAATATTTGAAATTTAAGATTTAGATTAGTTAAGCATAAACCGAAGTTGTTGGACAACGATAACGTGGGTTTCATAAGTATTTTGTTGGAGATGTATGAGGTTTTTACTTTTCAAAAGAACTGCAAATACAAGCGTTATGACAAAGGTTTATATTCAGTGAACTCAAATATTTTCTTAAATTAAATTATTCTGTCATTTAAACTTTGTAGTGGGAACATTGGAACAAAACCGTTATACCAAATAGACACGTCCATCAAACACGCGTCATGACATTGCAAAATATAAATAAGTCAAGAAATAAATGCAATAATCTTCACAAGATCTTATGTGTCATGCATTTAACGCCCTTGACATGTATGTCATATGTAGCGTAAGATTTGCTCAACAGCTAACGTACGATCTTGCAACAAAGCTAATCTAACCGGTACGCACCCATCCCACCCCTCGTCATTCTCCGTCGCTTCTAGGCGATAATTGATCAGCAAATCCGATTATCTATTCAGGTAAATCATTGTTATTCGAGGTGCGCGTCATTGTTATTTGCAAGGTAAGACTCGACAACGAACGTTTCAGAGATTACTCCTCTGAGCGAGGATCACATATGGCGTTTCAACTCGCAATAACTCGCCTTTCGTTAATCGCCCCTCCCAATCTGGTCATTATCATTGTACTATGTTATCAAACTAAGTTAATTTCTTAAATGTCACATATAATTTGAACCTTATTAAGCTTGTGTTAGTTACCAAATACAAAATCTTCTTCAGCCGAGCGGCAGAATGTCACTTGTCCGCGTTAATAGAGATTTCATGTTAATGGAGGTTTTTGACGCATTGAAAAGACTATTGTGCTATTTCATTAATAGAATAATAATAACCGTTGTTAAGACGCATTATCGAGAAATGTGAACTAAAGACGCTCGGGTCATTTGAACATGTTTCCTGTGTATTATTCTACACAAAGATGGATATTTAAAGTCCACGTTAACACGAAACACAATTGTTTCATTAATAGTGTGTACACAAATTCTGAGACCGTTTTTTAAGTCAAGCGCGTGCAGGCATTAATGAAATAATTATTTACAGAATACGAAAATTTCGTCAAAAAATCAATTTCTTAATACAATTCTTTTTTGCCATAAATGTATGAATTTTGTTGTTGTATACTTTATTTTTGCAAAATTACATTTTGTTTGTAGTTTGAAGCATAAAAGCTTGTACTTTAACGTACAGTGATTGGATACTTTATCACTTCAAATAATTCGATATTTGCCTCTCTTGAATGTTCATTCGTTATTTATTTTCAATGGTGCCTTACTTCGCAATTGGATCTCAACTTGTTATTTACTGTGCAATTTTCAAACGGTACATTTTTTGAAATTATAATTTTTCACTTATATGTAACATTACGAAGTGTATGGGCATAATATTGCAAAAAACCCAACATGTTCTGCCTTTTCAAAAGACCACAAGGTACATGTTGAAAATCCACTAACATCAGTAAGTGATATTCCCCAAACGATAAACAGTTTCATTTTGTTCTTTTGAAAAAAACTAAGAAAACCAAGGGTCACTTTATGGGTTCAGCATAAATCAGGACCAGGGACAGTATTTTACAGACGAGAAATTAACACATTGTCTATTTTGATAGTTTGGGAAATTACACTGACGCTGCCACTTAAAACCCCATTTGTTTTATGTAAGCACTGACAGAAAGCTTCACAATTTGTGAGCCATTAAGTACGGAACATACATAATTTAGGACGAGACATGCTTTTTGTGTCCTATCGTGTGTCATATAGGCAAATAGGCAGGGGAGGTGTTAATGTGTTTAGCGGCAATCTCGCCACACTCGACGACTATAATGCCAATATCACGAAAATGTGGACGTTTAACTATTTATTACTCGACAAACGGATTCTTCAACAATTTTAGTGTATCTTTACACCGTCAAGTATCATGGCAATGAATCCCATCACATTCTTTAACTTATTAATCAATACAATCGTTTGGACGCTTTAATTTTTAAATGGAAGATTACGTACTGATAACACGAATTTAGCGAAATATATAATTCAATCTTTTCATATATTATGGAAAACAACATACCGTTTGTTTTTACACGTGCATCGTCTAAATAAATGGGAACACTTTGGATGACATGTCTCCTGTTAGAGAGAAAATTCCTCTCTATTTTTCTACGTGGGCATTTTACACTTTCAACACTTTTATATACACTTTGCATTTGACACTAAACATCTTCAAAGCAATTACCGATGGACCAACGAATAATAAATAGTGAACAACATTCAACATTCAACAACATTCAAGTGATATCAAGGCCGGCGACACAAGTTATACATGAGTATGTAACTGGCATTTACTGTGATATTTGGATAAACAAATTAGTTAAAACAAAAGCGACAAAACCATTTCCTTATTCAATAGCAATCTGGGGGCACGGGTGGCCCAGTCGTCTAAGGCACCGCGATTCGCTGTGCAGAGTTGCGTCCCTTGGGCACGCCAGAAATCTATGGTTGTGGGTTCGATTTTGTTTCTAGGTTTGTCAGCACCATATACGTGCTCGTGGGTTTCGCCGAAGTTTTAACCGATAACGTCATTGAAGGACGACGGTTCCACGGGATGTCAAGCAGTCTTTGTGCAATTCTTACCGAGGAACTTGATGACGATGGTACTGCGTGTCTTGTATTACCACGTACCTCGTCACGCCGAAGACCCGGGTTCGATTCCCGACATGGGTTCAATGTGTGAAGCCCATGTCTGTTGTCCCCCGCCGTGATATTGCTGGAATATTGCTAAAAGCGGCGTAAAACCATACTCACGAACCTCAGGACCAGACCATGACGTATTCGACGTGTCACCACCATAATCAGTCCTTGTGTCCCTGTGGCTCTGACTCGCCCTGTATGTAATCAGTCCTTGTGTCCCTGTGGCTCTGAGTCGCCCTGTATGTAATCAGTCCTTGTGTCCCTGTGGCTCTGCCTCGCCCTGTATTTAATCAGTCCTTGTGTCCCTGTGGCTCTGACTCGCCCTGTATGTAATCAGTCCTTGTGTCCCTGTGGCTCTGACTCGCCCTGTATTTAATCAGTCCTTGTGTCCCTGTGGCTCTGACTCGCCCTGTATTTAATCAGTCCTTGTGTCCCTGTGGCTCAGACTCGCCCTGTATGTAATCAGTCCTTGTGTCCCTGTGGCTCTGACTCGCCCTGTATTTAATCAGTCCTTGTGTCCCTGTGGCTCTGACTCGCCCTGTATTTAATCAGTCCTTGTGTCCCTGTGGCTCTGACTCTCCCTGTATGTAATCAGTGTCTCGCCAGCTGGCCTCAGCTGGACATAAGTACAACACATATATATTGTTCATTAGTACGTCTCTTACCTTGTATTGAGGCGTTAATACAACCCATACATATATCTATCTAACTGCACCTGGACACCTGAACGCCACAGCAATGATGGCTACAACACACTTACAGGCGTTTCCTCAATAATAATTTGCTATATATCATACAACTCTAAATCCTTTTGTTTATATTACTGGCTTCACTGGCGTCTTTTTTACTTTATTTCACCCACTTGTGTAAAAATACAGGCTTCTCCACTCCACTATAAAGACAGCCCGATGTTTCTACTGTATAAACTCAACCTCATACCTGTATAAAGACTTCTCATCTACACTCAGTACATCACTTGCTTGATAACAGTGTTATAACCTACACCCAAACGTCGCTCCTAAACAAGTTGTTCATCCATATATCTTAACCTTACTTAGCACCCTAACTTCTAAATGAGTCTCATAGAAAATAATTTTGCTTTAAAAATACTAATTTGACCACACACTTATTTCCTGTGAGAGTTGATTAAATAGCGTCAAACTGCATACTTTTTTTTGCATTTGCAAGTGTAAGCGTCATTAGAAACAAATTCGTGACATGTCTAAAAAGCAACAAAGTGCTTAGAACCGAAAATAAAATTTAAAAGCCTTTCAAACGTCAACCATAAATTCTATTAGTTTCCCATCAACAAATAATGTAAAAGATTTCGAGTTGTAAAAACATGAGTGAGATTCGAGTGAGCGTGACTGATGCGTACGACTAACACACTTGTAGCACTACACCACACACAGAACATAAAGCATGGCCTGCCACACAGGGTACCGAGACACCGTCGACTGACGGAACACCATCTATCTCCTGGCTCGATCAGGATAGCTAGCTCTGTCAATATTTCTTCAGGAAGATAGTATCTAGGAGTAGCTTTCTTTAACCCTTGAAGGCTCTAGTTTGGTAACCCAAACTGATCCCCTGGATGTATCTGTCTTCAGGCGAGGGGCCCACGAAGGACAGGCAATGTGGTACGTATATTCCCTATCTCGGTCACAGGGTACCCGAGTACACAGTGATGGCTTTTATTGTGTATGAGCAGTTGGTTGGTCATAGGATAGGTTGGAGCAATAACCACGATGTCTGGACGCTGGCAAGGAGAACCCTTGGCACCAGATTGTACTTGGTGTGACGTTGACGCTCAACGCGACAGTACCTTCTCCCAGTAACAGAATAAGGGGTGACAGCACAGCAAGAAAAGTTCGTGCGTCAAGGCGGGTCCAGGATTTTTAAAAAAGGGTGGAAGAGGTGCACATTACACCCGAAGTGGCAGTTAAAAAACAAGGTTTCTGACAAAGGGTAGGGTCAATCACTCATGCACCCCCACCCTCACACACCGTTGATCAGCTAGTGGTACGTTCTTATGCCGTCAATGTAGGATCACGTGTTCTCGACTTGAATCACATACAGATATCACGTTTCACATGAACTGCACGTGCAGCGTACATCCCACTAAATGTACTGTCGTCTCAAAGGCAAAGAAGAGATACAAGTGTACGCCACATCAGTTACCGATTGTTAATTTTGTCAAAGTAAAGAGTCTGCCGCTTTCTGGGATTAAATATGAATCTCATTTCGTTTTTAGAAATATAATTAAATACTGGAATGGACCTATGATCAGTATCTGCACACCTCGTCTCCTGGTATAACTGTGTCAGTGTCACGTGTTCTGCACACCAGGAGCCAAAACGTTAGGTCGTATTTAAACCTTGTCCAACAGTGGAGACTGTTTCTTGTTAAGTTGCACCAGGACACTCCATCATCCTAGTATCATCTGTGTTTGGATGTCCAGTGGACAGATGGATGTGGAACTGTTATCTGACTGTGTGTTGGAGAAACTATCGCTCTGTGTTGCCATCCATATTGTTTGATTGTGACAACTTTCCGATACCCCGTTCAGCTCCCACAATGCATTGCGTGAAGGCGGGTTGCGTTACAAGGCACCAGCAAAGATCTTTAAACACTTCTCGGCCACATCGTAAACTCTATACACAAGTTAAATATATTCGTGTGAATCGAAACGACTTCCCAGAAATAAAAAGTACATTACAAAAAGAGAGCAATGTTTGATATGCCTACCATGTCTGGCTATACAAAACACAGCATTTAGATAAACATAACCGTTTCTCTAAATGTTGAAATGTTGACAAAATGTAATTTAAATTTCCTCGGCTCAACTGGAAAACCTGTTACAAAGACGAATGGAGATGCAAGGCCGAGACGTCTGGGTCGTCCATCTCAGGGAAACTGTTCCAGTGACAAGTCCTGTTTGAAGTCGCGTGACTAGCTTCCACCGTGTACATTCTGTTACCTCGTCCCGTCATCTCCGCCCGGTCCTCCATTTATCACGCGGACCCACCGTGAAGAGGAGTCCGGGTGGAGTCTTTGTTGATTGTTGTCGACACTGGGAAAATCATGTATGGATTCCAATATATATCATTAGTGACGTTCACATGGAAATATAAGTGTGTGATATTACACTTTGTGAAATGTATTGATGACTTTCAGACACTGCACGTTATGGAGGATCTGACATGGTGCTATGCAAGACGTGGCTGTACCCACTGTACCATAGCTGTCGCGGGGTATTAATCCAATAGCTTCCTGTATGCTGCAACTGGAACCAACGTTCTATATATATCCTGTAACTGGAGCCAATGCAAAATGTACGCTGCAGCTGGAACCAACGTTCTATCTGCATGCTGCAACTGGAACCGACGCTCTATCTTCATGCTGCAACTTGAACCAACGCTCTATCTGCATGCTGCAGCTGGAACCGACGCTCTATCTGCATGCTGCAGCTGGAACCAACGTTCTATCTGCATGCTGCAACTGGAACCAACGCTCTATCTGCATGCTGCAGCTGGAACCAACGTTCTATCTGCATGCTGCAACTGGAACCAACGCTCTATCTGCATGCTGCAGCTGGAACAACGCTCTATCTGCATGCTGCAACTGGAACCAACGCTCTATCTGCATGCTGCAACTGGAGCCAACGCTCTATCTTCATGCTGAAACTGGAACCAACGCTCTATCTGCATGCTGCAGCTGGAACCAACGTTCTATCTGCATGCTGCAACTGGAACCGACGCTCTATCTGCATGCTGCAACTGGAACCAACGCTCTATCTGCATGCTGCAGCTGGAACCAACGCTCTATCTTCATGCTGCAACTTGAACCAACGCTCTATCTGCATGCTGCAACTGGAACCGACGCTCTATCTGCATGCTGCAGCTGGAACAACGCTCTATCTGCATGCTGCAACTGGAACCGACGCTCTATCTGCATGCTGCAACTGGAACCAACGTTCTATCTGCATGCTGTAACTGGAACCGACGCTCTATCTGCATGCTGCAGCTGGAACCAACGCTTTAACTGCATGCTGCAACTGGAACCGACGCTCTATCTGCATGCTGCGGCTGGAACCAACGCTCTATCTGCATGCTGCAACCGGAACCGACGCTCTCTCTGTCTGATGCAACTGGAACCACCTTCAATTAAAACGAAGTACTTCATAATTCGACGGCCTCCATGGTCTAGGAAGGTCGATCGTTCGATCTCTAGTCGAGTCAGACGTTAAAAAAGCGTATTTGGTTTTACGGAAATAAAACAAGGACTGGTCGTCTCGGAGCCAGTATGCTGTGTCGCAGTGAGGTATCCTTATTAACCGTGGCATGGTATCTAAGTCTATGACTATGAAACTGGCATAATTCTAGTCCATACTAGCATAAGCAGCCACACACACGCGCACACACACGCACATACGCACACATACACGCGCGCACGCACACACGCACACGCACGCACGCACACACTGTACGTCGCTATATAAGTACAATAATGCTTAACGAAACGTTAAACCACATTTCACCTCACCTCACCACTTCACAATTCAATGGTGGTGGTTTAGCCCATACATTGCCGTCGTGTTCTCTGTGTTAAAAACAAATTCTAGTAAAAATAGGATTATATGTTCTTAAGTTTGGTAAATCCCAAATGTCCGCGAAAGATGAGTTAGTGAGTGATTATCTGTGAAAATGGGCAATAATATTCAGTCTATAATTGTTAATAGCTTTAGGGAATTAAGGGAATTGGAAATACATTCATTGTCGACTTATTTCAGGTGCGTTTTGAATATTCCAGGGTTTATATAAAACATGTCGTTACAATATGGAGATGAGGGGCTTTTGTTATGGCTGCACTTTATTCGTAGACAAGTGCATGCTATTGCATAGTCACGTGACACTGTATCAGATTAGAGGCGGTCGGGTAGCCTAGTGGTTAAAGCGTTCGCTCGTCACGCCGAAGACCCGGGTTCGATTCCCGACATGGGTACAATGTGTGAAGCCCATTTCTGGTGTCCCCCGCCGTGATATTGCTGGAATATTGCTAAAAGCGGCGTAAAACCACACTCACTCACTCACTCACACACTCACTCACTCACTCACTCACTCACGCACGCACGCACACACGCACGCACTCACGCACTCACGCACTCACTCACTGTACCAGATTAAGAATACGGGTGCAATTGGTGACGGGGACTTCGGTCGGCGTATTTACACAATATTTTCTTCTTCAACTTACAGCATTAATTACTGGCCTGTCATACAGTTATTATATCACAAGTATATATCTCGTTCAATTTAAGAATGTTGATCTCCATAAATAGAAAACAACAACAAGATAATGAGAAGTTATTTCAGTCCATATTGATGCTATCTATATTTGTATTTGTATATTTGTGGAATTGTGGAAAGAGTAGATGGTGGGTTTGCATGTGTTGCAACGAGCCAATTAGTGAATATACTGGCTGTTAACTGTTCGGTATTGTTGACGCCGCTAGACAAGCATTTGTAGGGACAGTTTTTTCTGACATTGAAAAAGGTATGACAACGTTAATTTTTTACAGTAAAAGAGTAAATATGGAACCCTAGAAGGGACACTGTCGCATTGCCGCCCTTACAAAAAATGTCAAAAGTTACCAAAGCACGACAGTGCGACAACGAGGCATTTTGATCATTATCACGTTATCCCATTGTCGCGATTTGAATAGTATGTTTTGCTTTACCAAAGGGCGAAACTATCCTCTATGTTATAATGCACCCCGCCAAGTACCGCTACGTAACTACGTGACTCTCCACTATCCTCTTTGTTTATAATGCAACCCAGCAAGTACCGCTACGTAGCTACGTGACTCTCCACTATCCTCTATATTCTAATGCAACCCAGTAAGTACAGCCACGTAACTACGTGACTCTTCACTATCCTCTTTGTTGATAATGCAACCCAGCAAGTACTGCTACGTAACTACGTGACTCTCCACTATCCTCTTTGTTATTATGCAACACCACAAGTACCGCTACGTAACTACGTGACTCTCCATTATCCTCTTTGTTATTATACAACACAACAAGTACCGCTACGTAACTACGTGACTCTCCACTATCCTCTTTGTTATTATGCAACACAACAAGTAACGCTACGTAACTAAGTGACTCTCGACTATTCTCTTTGGTGCAAATGCACCCCACCAAGTACCGCTACGTAACCACGTGACTCTCCACTATCCTCTTTGTTGATAATGCAACCCAGCAAGTGCCGCTACGTAACTACGTGACTATCCACTATCCTCTTTATTCTAATGCAACCCAGTAAGTACCGCCACGTAACTACGTGACTCTTCACTATCCTCTTTGTTGATTATGCAACCCAGCAAGTACTGCTACGTAACTACGTGACTCTCCACTATCCTCTTTGTTATTATGCAACACAACAAGTACCGCTACGTAACTACGTGACTCTCGACTATCCTCTTTGGTGATAATGCACCCCACCAAGTTCCGCTACGTAACTACTTGACTCTCCACTATCCTCTATATTCTTATGCAACCCAGTAAGTACCGCTACGTAACTAAGTGACTCTCCACTATCCTCTTTGTTGATAATGCAACCCAGCAAATACCGCTACGTAACTACGTGACTCTTCACTATCCTCTTTGTTATTATGCAACACAACAAGTACCGCTACGTAACTACGTGACTCTCAACTATCTTCTTTGTTTATAATGCAACCCAGCAAGTACTGATACGTGCCTACGTGACTACGTGGTCATATGTTGACGATTTATTGTACATTCCTTTGAGTATGATAATTAGATCACAATAACTGTTGATTCTTCTTCTTCTTCTTCTCTTCCTCTTCTTCTTCTTCTTCTTCTTCTCAATATTACTATGACTTTTATTATCTGAGTGAGAATTTGTTAATACAGGTTGATTGCTTTTTTAATTTCACTATTTCATCAACCGTCAATGATATTTCATATGACTGAGTTTAGACTTATTCCTCTTGTTTTAGCCAAGCAGTTTAATGTGGGAACTGCAACAAGGGGGATGAAATGTCGCAGAATAGCCACACTTTAATTATTGGGACTTTATGCTCTGTTGCATTTACATGTGAGGAAAACTGTCTAAATATAGCACGTCAATACTGTGTGTCTTACAGCGATGCAATAGTTAAACATTTTAAAAATCTGATAATGCATATATAACGTTTCCTTTGTTCAGTCTCTTCAGAAACTCCTTTGTATGACTCACATTTGCTTAAGCACTTTTTCCTTCTAAATAGTAAATGTTTCATTGTTCAAAGTTTTGTAAAAACGTATGGTACATAGTTGCTTTATAATTGTCCTTGTGAAAAAGACTCACTTGATCTATGATCGTTTGACACATATATTATACGAATGTTCTTTTAAATATGTTAACAACAAAGCGATTTATTTGTTTGGGAGAGTAAGTCATCTGTTTTTAATGTGCAGCAATAGGCTGTATTAGACTCCAAGATTGGTTCACAGGAACAGATCAGGCGGATTATTTGTTCTAGTTGGGAGCAATGACTGTGTCACATCGTTAACAAGCATCTTACCGCATATTTTATGACACCGGGGCCATATTTCACGACGAAGGAGAGGGATTGTTGATAGTATCGCAATAGAAGACCTCAAAACTGCTGCGACAGGAAGCGCGTGGTTTTTATGTAACAAACCCAACCAGGGCATAATTGAAATAACATGACATGAAACTCAAAACTTGGAGCAAAATCTGCGAATAAAGGAAGCAAACCGGCCAGTTCACCAAAACGCCCAATTGTCAGCGCCCAGATGGTCAAAAACACTACACCAGTAAACAAAGAGCTCGCAACACCCTTCAAAGAATAGTCGATTAATAACTCTCGCGTAATCTCGTGTTTTCTCATCTCATCACAGTGCTGACAGACGAGAGTGTAAATCACGTGACTTGTGTTTGCGTGTGATATACGTCATCATAATGGCGATCATTTGTCAATACTCCATTTCTTCCAGTCCTCAAAATCGGCTTTACCAGCGAAGGGGATGAAATAAGCACTACTTAGGTTGAAATAAACGAGACTCAATCTACAGATGTACATTTCAAGAATGACTGACATTCCGTTTTTGACAGCTGTACTCTATGGCTCGCTAATACGGGTGTGATAGAGGCAGCAGAGATTTCTCCGTCTAAACCCGTCTGTCGTCGAGGAAATATAAAAATACCACAATTCTGGAAAACTTTCTTGACTTTTCAATCAACTTTCGAAAATTGGCCCTCCACTTCTCCTTGGGTGTCGTTCTTTCTTTCGTTACATCGACGAGGGTGTAACTAATAGATGAATTACTCCCTGTGCACCGCTGTTTTTTCTGTATTAAATGGTGTACACCTTCACGTGTGTACTGTAACGTTGATAAGAGGTTGGGTTAACGATAGGCACATGCATCCTAGACGAGCATCAGTTGATGGGTGTTGAGAGGGTGGGTCGTTATGGGAGGTATTTGTAAATAAAGTCGTCCTTTTAGGCAGATTCTGTGCCGGTAAGTTAACAGTGCTGATAGGGTTGGCGTAATTCATTAATGCAACAAACCTAATACCTCGCAGAATACACCCAGTAAGCTCCCAGGGACAAATGTATATGGACAAACAAGACACAATACAGGGCACAAAGAGAGGCCAAGAAGAAACTCCATTCGGTTTCCCAAAGGAATACAGGCTTGGCCATCCATACAACATTTTGTTTGTTTGGGATTTTATTTAAATATATAATTATTAAAATAGCAAAAGTTTCACTGCGAGTCTTTTTATTCGTAATATTTCTTGAACACTATGAACGATATTACACATTCATCACTGTTCCACATAACGATATCCCTCGTAAGATCTGAGGTCTTTATACAGTTAAAAAAGGTCTTCGGCAACTAAGGGCGACTAAGGGGGTCGGGTGGTCAGGCTCGCTGACTTGGCTGAAGCTTGTCATACCAATTACGTAGATCGATGCTCATGATGTCAATCGCTGGATTGTCTGGTTCAGGTTCCATTAT
This sequence comes from Haliotis rufescens, assembly GCF_023055435.1. Classification (NCBI taxonomy): domain Eukaryota; kingdom Metazoa; phylum Mollusca; class Gastropoda; order Lepetellida; family Haliotidae; genus Haliotis; species Haliotis rufescens. The sequence goes on from NW_025963802.1 coordinate 23,073,330, forward strand.
TTAGAGACCGCCGTATGATAGCTGGAGTATTGATTATGAATGCGAAGTTAAACATCAAACAAACAATCTTGACGATATCTATATTTCACTCGTGTTAGAACCGTCTCAGTCTTAATGGTGTATATCGGCAGGTGAACATTATTAATGTATTACATTTATACAGTGCAGTTATAAAGTTCTTAGTATCTGCTTAAATGCTGTTTATTTGTATGCATTCCAACTATCATTCTCAACTCCCTCAGCACCTGGCGCTTTAGACCACTGGCCGACTCCTCTCACACACTCTGTAGCGGGTGGATATTTCAGACAATTTGTTAAATAAGTGATTTGCTGTGGGGGTCAGTCACGGTTCAATGATCATGTTTAAAAAAGTCACGTTTATTGCACTCCTCATACAAAGTTGTATGGGGCAGTTACGAGGTTTATGGTATTGGTAAATATGCCCCAAATGGCGATGCAGGCTGGACATCACCTATTGTTAGACAGTCGATTTGTATTATTAGACATTGGTGTCGTTTAAAAATATGCCTTCTAGACTTAATAAGTATGTATTTGTTTGGGCTGATGATTGTGCTGCAAATAATTACAGAAATTAGAATTTTGTGAATTTGGTTTATCTCAGGTTTTAATTACAAATTGTCCTGTTAACAAGTCGTGTTTGTGTTCATTTGTAGAAGGTGTGTGCAGGAATGACTATTTGAGAAAGTGGAATATGCTTTTACGGGAAATTGGAAATAGTGGTTTTAACAAGTTAAGACCATATCGCTGCTTTAAACAATTTTATTGTACAGCAAATTATGTTTCATCTCATATTGCATGATGTTTTAGATCCGCCTTAGCGAAATTCAGATGTGGTATTGCCCCTTTAAAATGGAAACTGGTAGATACACTAATGTACCAATCAATGAAAGAACATGCTTCCATTGCAAAAATGTGTTAAGATGAATGGCACGTTTTGTTTCACTGCCCCTATATATGATGATTTTAGAGATATGCTTTTTAATGAATGTGTCTTTAAATATGATGTTTTTTTATATATGTCCTATGTTGATAAGCTTTGTTCTACAATGACAGACAGACAGACCGGGGGTAATAATGCTATCTGTTTCTTAAATGCCAAAATCTGCTTTTTTAATTTTTAATCGGCGAAAAATGTATTATATGGTTAATGTTTTATACTGTTTTGATACATTCTGTTTATTTACATGTAAATTACCGTCTCTCATAATTCTTCATGAATGGTTCTGTACATAATTTTACAAAAATTGTTTGTAATAATCATGCGTTTTAAATGTTTGTACAGATGTGAGACGAAAATAAACTACTGTCTGTCTGTCTGTCCTTCTGTAGAGTACCTTCCGAGTGGACGGTGTTTGCCTAGCCCACATTGCCACCGCCACACAGGCAATCCGATAGCGTGGCACCCAAAGTAGGGTGCTAATGTTGTGAATTCAGTAATTTCGTGAAAGGCTTGAATTGTCAAGGCATTTCATCAAATGACTATAAATAACAACAATGGCACCAGATGACCTTCTCTGACTGCTACCACTTCGCTGACGTATGAAGTTGTGATATATTTCACTGGTTTAGGTTTTGTACGAGGGTGAATGTTGCTTACACGTTGGTCTGTCAATAATCTAGTCTGGACCAGGCAAGCATGATGTGGCGACGGTAGATATTGTGAAAAATGATCCACGACGTCGGGGTACGATGCCACACTATCAACCGAGCCTGAGCACCCGATCTTATTACGTGTAGTCGCCGCTTATGACCAGCAGAGTTTGCTGGGGACCTACTGCAGCCCGGACTCCACAGTGTTGGAGATGACCTTAGTAATGCAACATTACAGCGGAGAGAAGTGTATCTGTTTGAAGCAATGGGCGCAGTAGACTGTAACCGTTAAAAGTAATCACTAAATGTTTCATTTACATCACGATTATCTCTGATAAATTAAGGTAAATATTTTCCAGAATTACTTCTATCATTTGGCCTTCTATCTTAAAGTCTTAGGGTATACATGTGTATACACAATTTCATGAATACATTTGTTTCCATCAATTTGGACATACACGTCTGATGCCCATAATGATTTATCGTATTTTTATTTCATAATTGAAATCCAGATTGGTAAACAAGCAAACCATTGCTTATATAAATACCGCTCTAGTGAAAATAGATTTCAGCTGGTGAATTAATAGAAACTTGTGAATGTTAAATATAAATGTAAAATACATCCAATTATTCTGCAACCTTAAGCAGTAATAGTGGTGTCTGGGCTGAAGGAATAACAATTTAACAGTTTCGTTATTTCAATATTTCATCCGAAATCTTCGAATTTGTTGCTTTTGACAATAATATCGCGGACCGGTTTAAGAATCGCCATGCTGGTTGAGTCACTAAACGACTAGAAATAAACTCTTTTTCAGGTTATATCCATGGGCGTCAAAATTCATATTCTTTCTAATATTTGAACAGTTTCTGCATGTAATTAGAAAATGTAAATCATCTTCAAAATGAATTAACCACATTTGCAGTTTTATATGCCCGATTCACGTCGATTGAATTTATTTAAATCGATGCAGTACAATGTACAACTTAACAGAATCTAGAAGTTCAAGTCTATATATGTATTTAGGGTGTCGGGGACATTAATTATAGTGTTAAATTTCTCTTTATGAGCAAGCGTTAATAAAGTCCTCGGGAAGCGAGAGAAGAAAGGACGGTGCATACCTTTTGGTTCCTGCAGTTGATTGTAGATTAGTACTCTCACCAAGCTTAGGTTGGTTATTACCTGAGACTTGACCTGGGTTTGTTTACACAATGTATTTATATGTTTGTTGTTTTGTTTCCATTCAAAAATCATTCAAATATGGATGTATATTGCGAAACTTATGTCAGGAAAATGTAGCAAACTATCGCATGCTTTGTATTCAGTCTTGCATAGAGACTCAGTTGTAAATCAACGGACTTATAAATGAATGAATCAGGTATTTCTTGTGTTTAGATCTTACAGAGATGTATATCATCCTCCTGGTCCAAAACTCTCTCTGATACATATTAGCAATCTTGGAATGCGAGTATTTCAAATTCTAGTAAATGCTACACATATCGTATGTCTCCAGGACATCACATCACCGCCTGCCACTAGAAACCGAGACATGGATTCAAACTGCAAGTTGTGTGATAGTTTTCCCATTCGAGATGAATTCCACTATATTTTCAAATGTGTCAATGAACAAAGGGGCATGCACGTCGAAACTCTATTCAAAAAGACCAAATATGTTACAACGCCAGCAATTATTTAACTGCCATAAGATCTCTGGCCAAAAGAAATTGTGTAAATTTGTTAACATTATAATGAAAACTTTAAAGACTTCCGGTTAACCTCTGTCCACCCTCTGTTCACCGCAATTTAAAATACTGTCTGTACCTCTTATGCCGATGCACTCGGCCTGAGAGAAGTAAAGTGCTGTACTTACTGTTCTGTACTGTTCTATTCTTTTCTGAAGGCGATAACAATGCTTCAATGTATACTGTATGTATTCTTCACTCAAACAACACTAGCTCATTATAATTTCATCAGTAGCCAAAATTGGTATACGAAAGAGAAATTAGATTTATAAAAATATCGATAAAACGACACACTATAAAACAAGTTGAGAGGCTATTAATTTTCATATCAAAATGTCTATGTGTGATATGTGACCTCCAGAAAAAGCCATGCATGTATGCAAATTACTTTGAGTGTTCACAAATTTAATGCTATTTCCAATCGCAAACATCCTTTCACATGTTGAATAAGTGATTAAAGTTGGTAGACATTTGTGTTACACGGAGCAGGTGCACGAACAAGTTCTCTAATCCGGTCGCACACGTTGTGGGATATTATTTCTACAAGCAGTTTAAATCATCGTCGCTGTTTTCTCTCTAAAACGGATGTCTTAAGGACCTTGAACTTCCGAAACATTAGCGTTACATTATTTTATTTCCAAAATTTGCATTAATTTTCTCTAATCAAAGACACGGACTCCCAACTAAATCCCAAACTCAGGTGTATTGAAGCGAGGCACGGAGACGAAGTCAATTGTCCTTTTGAAGACACGAGGCTCGCTTTCCAAAGAATTTGCGGTTCGGGCGAGTACTATTGATGTGGAAAATTATGTTAATAATCGTCTTATACGTCCATATGTCGTCAATAAGGATTCCTTTCATAAATCTGCTCTCCTCGTCCGTCGTTCGGCCGCAAAATACCGAAATTGTTTCTTTACCTCGCGTCGGATTGGGGATCATCGGAGGCCTCAACAATACAATGAATGGTCCCGCTAACAAAAAAATTCAAAGGCTGCTCCCTGAGCGTTCTTGACTTTCATTATGGAATATAGTTGAATGTTTCAAGACATTAACAAGATCTTTTCAAGAGCTTGCTGTCAATTAGGTTTAACCAAACCACTGTTCTTGTTCGTGTGTTAAAACAACTGAATCTCCTAACGACGTGGTGTAAAAAACCCATCTTTATCAACGGCACCGTATGTTGAAATAGCTCTCATATTAAAGAGATGAAAATGTTCACATGCGCGTGCGGTTGGCTGCATATGTTATGAACAAATATCACACGCGTCAGTTATTTTGCGCCAATAAAGGAAAGAGATATCAAGTGATTATTCAGACAGGAAGTTAAAACGGTGGAACATAATTTGTGTGTAGTGCCTGGACTTCTGTTGGTTTTATTACAACACGTTTTATTGCACAGAGGATAACAATTGCATTTCACAAGTGATTTGATTCGATCAAGAACTCAACAATGAAGTGATTATTTTGTTCAGAAAGTCTTTTATTCCTGACAACTTTGGATTAAATCAAGACGGAAAGATGAAAGTATGGATTTGTTAAGTTCAGAAGATGAAATTTTGATTTGGATTCCCTAAAAGATTGTTTTCTTCGAGTGCGCACATATGGTAGAAATTGTTACAAGTCTCACTCGACCGAGAGGTATTTAGTGAAATCGACTTGACTTATGTTGAAACGTAATCAAATTAAAGCTGCAATATTTGATCCCCCGTAACACGTAACGCCACTTGGAGCACACGGCACACAACTACACCATGCATGCACAGTAAAGGTAGATATCGATAGAAACTTGGTCATGTGTATAGTAAATTGTTTGTAAATATTTTGAAGCTCTTGATTAAAATCTCAACATCTTAATTTTTGCATAAAATGTTCATTATTTTGCGTTAATAATATTTTATTAAAAGACCCATATTATTTTGAAAAACGATTTGCTGCATAATTAGTAGCCAATTTCATTAAATCTTTTGCAACTGAGTTTCCTCAGCATTGAGCTGAGAAACTACTCCTTACAATCTCCCACTAGACAGAGCGATTTTTATCGCGTATCCAGCTCTACCATGTTTTACGTTTACTCATCAAGATCTAATTTTGATCATTCAGTTTCATTCAGTTCAGATCTTAGTTACAGCTGCCGCTAAACAAAGTTTTTAAGCAGAAGAAAGATTTTGAATGAGTTTGGATCACATTACATGTTCTGCGTATCGATCTTGAGAAGTGTATTGGTTTACTGTTTGAAGTCGACATGAGACCACTTGCTCTACCTTACGGTTACAGGTTAATTTTATGTATAATTGTACATTTATATTGAACTTGAACATGTTTATATAAAGCACCAACTAAAATATGTCTTTCCCGAAACAGTATTTATATAAGCAATGTCACATACACATGTAACAAGTACAATTTATACACTTCATTAAACCTTAATCAGTTAGTATTCTGCATATTTGCTGCGTGCTTGTTAATATATAAGGTTACTTCGGATAACGACCAGGATATTTCGTATAGCATACAGACAGGAAACATTGTCTAGTGCTGCACACATATGACGGAGGTAGTGTCCAACTACAGTACACTGCTGTCTACCCCCCTCCCCCCCCCCCCCCCCCCGCACTTCCCTTCACACACACCTTCTTCCTCCGCTGTGTAGACGGGGCGGTCTGCTGAAGCCAGAGGGGTGTGGCTCCGACTTCCGAGGGGAGGGGGTGCAGGCGCCAGGGGAGGGGCTCAGGGGTGGGGGTTAGGGGTGAATAATCCCAGTATTCCATATTGTAGCAGTAAGCATGTGCACAGAATGGTTTCAATAAATGTCAGGGAATGCCCATATGGCGATTGTGAGCAGATTGCTCCCACACTAAGAACGAACCCAGTCTCCTTCTCCCATGTCCCCCCTCTCCACCCCTCGTGTTAGTCTTGCTCACAGCCGCTCCTTGACCCCCCGAATAATGTCAATAAGTAGCCTGCTTCTAATCCAAAGACTTCAGCTTTATTAGCGAAAGGTTGTGGCTTTTGTTGGACTATTTGATTACATGATGTTGGGAGGAGTGTGTGGGGGGCGAGGGGGGGCGGGGTGGGGGGGGTGGGGGTTTTGGGGGGGGGGGGGGGGGATATTTCAAGATGACTCGTGACTGTTCTCAATGTGTGGGAAATACAAGTTTGCCTCTGATCTCTTACGTGAGAGAGTTGACGCCCCCACTTTTGTTTTTCTTTGACAACATTTCAAAACCAGTTCTGAAGAATGTAATAATGGGTAAGGGGTTTGTACTTGTCTACTCCGTCACGTTCTCTGGGGAACAAGGGGCAGAGGATACATGCACTGTCTTGTACTGTAATCGTTACTAGGAATAATATTATCATACGCTAAAATACGTTCAATTAAATCATTTCGGTGGAATTAGGATTTCGTCTTGCACGGTTTATACCACAGTTCCTCTAACCGCAGATATATAACACCACAATAGGTGTACGCTAGGATCAACGTGACAGCCTACCCTAACTCGACCTTCCTCTTAACAGGATCACCAGAATAGGACAGGACGCTACTCCATTCAGGCCCAGATACACAGCATGTTTAGGTTAGCAGAGCAGTTTATGTGTCTTTGATGGAGACTATTTCACATTTGTTACTGCAGTGCGGGGTCAGGCATCAAATAATTACTTGTTTATGCAAATTGTGTGAGTGGCGGGTGCTGCCGGTAGCACGGGACATGACATGCTGACCCTTTTCGCGAACACCTGGTGTCAATAATGATTTTCAGTAATCCATTCATATAATTGTCACTGCTACATTGCCTTTGGAATTTATTTCGGCGGATAACCGAGGCTGGCGTTGACGTTCTATATTAACAATTATTCTGTTGAGATGAACAACTTTCTTTGAAACAGGCATTCTCTTGTATTCTTAGGAAGAGATCAGTTTACACTCACAAATGTTTTTGTTTTTTATAAAATAGGATTTCAAAAAGTAGAATAAATAACAGTTACTGTAGTCCTCGCATAAGTCCTTACAATAACATATGTACAGTGTATAACAGTGTATAATTTCCGTTTTCAAATGTAAAAATGTGGCACGAGATTCAAACTTTAAAGGCTCAAACCCTCCACTAAATAAAGTTTCAAACATCACCCAGCTACTCTGTACCATGTCTCAACCATCACTCCACTCTCCTCCACTGTACCATGTCTCAACCATCACCCCTTCTCAACTATACCATGTCTCAACCATCACGCCAACCTCCCCCACTGTACCATGTCTCAACTATCACGCCAGCCTCCTTCACTGTACCATGTCTCAACCATCACGCCACCCTCCTCCACTGCACCATGTCTCAACCATTACGCCACCCTCCTCCACTGTACCATGGATCAACCATCACTCCACCCTCCTCCACTGTACCATGTATCAACCATCACGCCACCCTCCTCCACTGCACCATGTCTCAACCATTACGCCACCCTCCTCCACTGCACCATGTCTCAACCATCACGCCACCCTCCTCCACTGTACCATGTCTCAACCATCACGCCACCCTCCTCCACTGTACCATGGATCAACCATCACTCCACCCTCCACCACTGTACCATGGATCAACCATCACTCCACCCTCCTCCACTGTACCATGTCTCAACCATCACTCCACCCTCCTCCACTGTACCATGGATCAACCATCACTCCACCCTCCTCCACTGTACCATGTCTCAACCATTACGCCACCCTCCTCCACTGTACCATGTATCAACCATTACGCCACCCTCCTCCACTGTACCATGTATCAACCATCACTCCACCCTCCTCCACTGTACCATGTCTCAACCATTACGCCACCCTCCTCCACTGTACCATGTCTGGTCCATCATGCCACCCTCCTCCATTGTACCATGTCTCAACCATCACGCCAGCCTCCTCCAGTGTACCATGTCTCAACCATCACTCCACCCTCCTCCACTGTACCATGCATCAACCATCACCCCTCCTCTAGTGTACCTTATCTCAACCATTACCCCTCCTCCACTGTGTCATGTCTGATCCATCAGCCGCCCCCCCCCCCCCCCCCCTCTATTGGCCATGTCTGATCCATCACCCCTCCTCCATTGTACCATGTCTGAACCATCACGCCACCCTCCTCCACTGTACCATTCATCAACCATAACCCCTCCTCTAGTGTACCTTATCTCAACCATCACGCCACCCTCCACTGTGCCATGTCTGATTCATCACCCCACCCCCCTCCATTGTACCATGTCTGAACCATCACGCCACCATCCTCCACTGTACCATGTATCAACCATCACTCCACCCTCCTCCACTGTACCATTCATCAACCATAACCCCTCCTCTAGTGTACCTTATCTCAACCATCACGCCACCCTCCACTGTGCCATGTCTGATCCATCACTCCCCCCTCCACTGTACCATTTCTGATCCATCATGCCACCCTCCTCAACGGTACCATGTCTCAACCATCAGGCCAGGCTCCTCCACTTTACCATGTCTCAACGATCACCCCTCCTCCACTGTCCCATGTCTGAGCCATCACGCCACCCTCCTCCACTTTACCATGTCTCAACCATCACGCCAGCCTCCTCCACTGTACCATGTCTCAACGATCACCCCTCCTCAACTGTACCATGTCTGATCCATCATGCCACCCTCCTCCGCTGTACCATGTATCAACCATCACCCATCTTCCACTGTACCATGTCTCAACCATCACCCCTCCTCCACTGTACCATGTCTGATCCATCATCCCCCACCCCCCACCCCCATTCAACCCCACCATCGAACCCCAATACCTTGATAAACACCACTCAACCCCACCATCTAACCCCTATTCCTTGATACACAGACCATTCAACCCCACCATCTAACACCAACTCCCAACACACACATTTCAAGACCACAACTAACCCCTATTCCTTGATACACACGCCACTCAAAACCACCATCTTACTTCAGTCCAATCCCTTGATACACACACCACTCAACACCATCATCTAACCTCAATTCCTTGATACACGCACTACTCAACCCCACCATTCAACCTCAATCCAATCCCTTGATACACACACCACACAACACTATCGTCTAACCTCAATTCCTTGATACACACACCACTCGACACCACCATCTGACCCCAATTCCTTGATACACACACCACTTAACCCCACCATCTTAGCTCAATCCGATCACTTGATACACACACCACTCGACACCACCATCTGACCCCAATTCCTTGATACAAACACCACTCAACCCCACCATCTAACCTCAATCCGATCCCTTGATACACACACCACTCAACACCACCATCTGACCTCAATCCGATCCCTCGTTACACACACCACTCAACCCCACAATGTAACCCCTATTCCTTGATACACACACCACTCAACCCCACCATCTAACCTCAATCCGATCCCTTGATACACACACCACTCAACCCCACCATCTAACCTCAATCCGATCACTTGATACACACACCACTCGACACCACCATCTGACCCCAATTCCTTGATTCAAACACCACTCAACCCCACCATCTAACCTCAATCCGATCCCTTGATACACACACCACTCAACACCACCATCTGACCTCAATCCGATCCCTCGTTACACACACCACTCAACCCCACCATGTAACCCCTATTCCTTGATACACACACCACTCAACCCCACCATCTAACCTCAATCGAATCCCTTGATACACACACCACTCGACACCACCATCTGACCCCAATTCCTTGATACACACACCACTCAACCCCACCATTCAACCCCAATCCGATCACTCGTTACACACACCACTCAACCATCCTCTAACCTCAATCCGATCCCTTAATGCACACACTACTCAATCCCACCATCATTCCCCAATACCTCGATACACACACCACTCAACCCCACCATCTAACCTCAATCCGATCCCTTAATACACACACTACTCAACACCACCATATAACCCCAATACAATGATACACACACCACTTAACACCACCATCTGACCTCAATCCGATCCCTCGTTACACACAACACTCAACCCCACCATCTTACCCCTATTCCTTGATACACACACCACTCAACCCCACCATCTAACCCCAATACCTTGATACACACACCACTCAACCCCACCATCTTACCCCTATTCCTTGATACACACACCACTCAACCCCATCATCTTACCCCTATTCCTTGATACACACACCACTCAACCCCACCATCTAACCCTAATACCTTGATACACACACCACTCAACCCCACCATCTAACCCCAATACCTTGATACACACACCACTCAACCCCACCATATTACTCCTATTCCTTGATACACACACCACTCAACCCCACCATCTAACCCCAATACCTTGATACACACACCACTCAACCCCACCATCTGACCCCTATTCCTTGATACACACACCACTCAACCCCACCATCTGACCCCTATTCCTTGATACACACACCACTCAACCAAACCATCCATCCCCAATCTGAGGTGAGGTGAGGTGAAATGGGGTTTTAACGTCGCGTCCAAGATTATTGCACTTATATAGCGACGTGCATGTACGTGTGTGTGTTTGTGTGGCTACTTGTACTAGGTCCGGACTGATGACGATTAATAGTGCTAGCACACTGAGATACCATGCCGCAGTTTAACATGAATATCCCACCCAGACACACTATACTGACTCCGAGCCGACCAGTCCTTGTTTTAGCCCCTTAATGCCGAGCGCCAGACAGGGTAACAACAAGTACCATCTTTTAACGCCTTTTGGTATGACACGGCCGGGGATCGAACCCCGGACCTTCCGCTCTCCGGGCGGACGCTCTACCACTAGACCACGGAGGCGGTCTCCCCAATCTGATCCCTTGATACACACACCACCCAACCCCAATCCTTTCATACACACACCCCTCAACCCCACCATCCGATACCTTGATACACACACCACACAATTCCACCATCTAACACGCACGCACGCACGCACGCACGCACGCACGCACTCACTCACTTACTCACTCACGCACGCACGCACACGCACCATGACCATATGCTGGTTTGTGTTCGTTCTGTTTCGTCCCATTCAACTAGACTGTAAATTCATGCCAAATGTTTTTTCTGGTAATAAAGAACAAAATGAAATATATATGTCAGACCTTACGATCCGCACTGGAATTCACGCGACCTTTTTCTTATGTTTTATATCACAGCCGACGTTGACATGTAGACTTTTTGATAGTCAGGAGTTTTCTCTTTATAAAAATCAAAATGTTCAGCGTCAAATGTTACACAACTGAAGCACAATAATAAGGATCAGTCCCATCCGGTATAGGAATACATATTCCCGACCCTTGACTTGCAGATATGGAGATATCATTATGTAAACCTCGCAGAAATTCTTGTCCCGAAACATATAAAACCAGGAATGTCTCCCAGCTTTAATATGGCCGATATAGTCGCAGTTTATTTTAAAAACAAATATCACACAATCATTTGTTTGTGAATTCCCCACTGCACGTGGTCAACATGCTTCGAGGTGCTCGCCCATTTCAAATTCTGCACGTGCGGGTGTTATTTAAGCCCTACTTTGTTAAAACCATCGGGCTGTTTACATGCATCTCTCCCATTCCGTGCAGGGATTCTTGGGAACTACTTTGACGGCGGAGAGTTAAAACTAACAAAGGTTGTGAAGTAGCAGTAGAAGCAAAGCAAACGCCATTACGGCAAACAAACACTCGTTAAGATAATCTGTATGGAAGCTCTTCTGGGATATAACTATGCAGAACTACATCACGTGCAGTTGGATGAGAGCGATTTACTCCATACACCACGTGTTTTGTTGAATAAATTGAATATATTGAGAAACTGAAGCCTGTAATGGTTCATGATGATGTTACTAGACATATTTACTGGAATAGAGTAGCTCCTTTGAGGCCTCAGGTCACGCTGGTTTAGTGTGTCATTGCACCCGACTGGGGGACTGAGGCTCCCCTGTCGGACGCTGGTTAAGTGTGTCATTGCACCCGACTGGGGGACTGAGGCTCCCCTGTCGGACGCTGGTTTAGTGTGTCATTGCACCCGACTGGGGAACTGAGGCTCCCCTGTCGGACGCTGGTTAAGTGTGTCATTGCACCCGACTGGGGGACTGAGGCTCCCCTGTCGGACGCTGGTTAAGTGTGTCATTGCACCCGACTGGGGGACTGAGGCTCCCCTGTCGGACGCTGGTTTAGTGTGTCACTGCACCCGACTGGGGGACTGAGGCTCCCCTGTCGGACGCTGGTTTAGTGTGTCATTGCACCCGACTGGGGGACTGAGGCTCCCCTGTCGGACGCTGGTTTAGTGTGTCATTGCACCCGACTGGGGGACTGAGGCTCCCCTGTCGGACGCTGGTTTAGTGTGTCATTGCACCCGACTGGGGGACTGAGGCTCCCCTGTCGGACGCTGGTTTAGTGTGTCATTGCACCCGACTGGGGGACTGAGGCTCCCCTGTCGGACGCTGGTTAAGTGTGTCATTGCACCCGACTGGGGGACTGAGGCTCTCCTATCGGACATTGTTTTTTGTAGGGAGGTCACGATACACCGCGATACTGGAGGCATGATACACCACGATACTGGAGGCATGATACATCGCGATACTGGAGGCATGATACACCGCGATAATGGAGGCATGATACACCGCGATAATGGAGGCATGATACACCGCGATAATGGAGGCATGATACACCGCGATAATGGAGGCATGATACACCGCGATAATGGAGGCATGATACATCGTGATACTGGAGGCATGATACATCGTGATACTGGAGGCATGATACATCGTGATACTGGAGGCATGATACATCGTGATACTGGAGGCATGATACATCGTGATAATGGAGGCATGATACATCGTGATACTGGAGGCACGATACATCGTGATATTGGAGGCACGATACATCGTGATACTGGAGGCATGATACATCGTGATACTGGAGGCACGATACATCGTGATATTGGAGGCATGATACATCGTGATACTGGAGGCATGATACATCGTGATACTGGAGGCACGATACATCGTGATATTGGAGGCATGATACATCGTGATACTGGAGGCATGATACATCGTGATAATGGAGGCATGATACATCGTGATATTGGAGGCACGATACATCGCGATAATGGAGGCATGATACACCGCGATACTGGAGGCATGATACATCGTGATACTGGAGGCACGATACATCGTGATACTGGAGGCACGATACATCGTGATATTGGAGGCATGATACACCGCGATACTGGAGGCATGATACACCGCGATACTGGAGGCATGATACACCGCGATACTGGAGGCATGATACATCGCGATAATGGAGGCATGATACACCGCGATACTGGAGGCATGATACACCGCGATACTGGAGGCATGATACACCGCGATACTGGAGGCATGATACACCGCGATACTGGAGGCATGATACATCGTGATACTGGAGGCATGATACATCGCGATACTGGAGGCATGATACATCGTGATATTGGAGGCACGATACATCGTGATATTGGAGGCATGATACACCGCGATACTGGAGGCATGATACATCGTGATACTGGAGGCATGATACATCGTGATACTGGAGGCATGATACATCGTGATACTGGAGGCATGATACACCGCGATACTGGAGGCATGATACATCGTGATATTGGAGGCACGATACATCGTGATATTGGAGGCACGATACATCGTGATACTGGAGGCATGATACATCGTGATATTGGAGGCACGATACATCGTGATAATGGAGGCACGATACATCGTGATATTGGAGGCACGATACATCGTGATATTGGAGGCATGATACACCGCGATACTGGAGGCATGATACATCGTGAGACTGGAGGCATGATACATCGTGATAATGGAGGCATGATACATCGTGATACTGGAGGCATGATACATCGTGATATTGGAGGCATGATACATCGTGATATTGGAGGCATGATACACCGCGATATTGGAGGCATGATACATCGTGATACTGGAGGCATGATACATCGTGATAATGGAGGCATGATACATCGTGATATTGGAGGCATGATACATCGTGATATTGGAGGCATGATACATCGTGATAATGGAGGCATGATACATCGTGATAATGGAGGCATGATACATCGTGATAATGGAGGCATGATACATCGTGATACTGGAGGCATGATACATCGTGATACTGGAGGCATGATACATCGTGATACTGGAGGCACGATACATCGTGATATTGGAGGCATGATACATCGTGAGACTGGAGGCATGATACATCGTGATACTGGAGGCATGATACATCGTGATACTGGAGGCATGATACATCGTGATATTGGAGGCATGATACATCGTGAGACTGGAGGCATGATACATCGTGATACTGGAGGCATGATACATCGTGATACTGGAGGCATGATACATCGTGAGACTGGAGGCATGATACATCGTGATACTCCATTTGCGGACTTTTTGTGAGAAATTCTCGATTTTCCATGGGCCCGGCTGACAAGCTGTCGTCGTAATGAACCTATTTGTGTTCAGTCCGCTTGATTATTTACATGAGGCAAATGGCATGATGCAGTCATAATTAATGGTACACGTCTTTAGAGGTGGTCAGATGGAGCTAGCCCGTGTAGTTATCGGGCAGGTTTATGTAAAACTTCGCAATAAATACTTTCTGGCAAATCAATACAGATTTCAAGTAATGAGACGATAAATTAGGAAACTATTATGTTATTTTAAGAATAGGTAGTGTCTCATATAGGATTTTGTTACAGCGACTTTGGGTTGTGGCAACACAAACGAATAATTCACTTCGTCAGAGATCAAATATCCTTGTGTCTCATTAAAATGCAATAGTATTTTAAGTTGAAATTTGAATTAATTTTCTCAATGTACACGTGTCCCTGTAAAGCTTCCATACATCCCTGAAAGCATCCGAGTTTGTGTGTCCGTCTATCAACATTACAAAACTATGGCAGCGTGAATGTACCATGAATCCATGTATCTTCACGCTTGTTTTCCCTCTTCAAACAAACACGGCTCTATGAGAGGTGATCGCCGCGCCCCCTGGTGTGCGGGGAGAGCCTACCACAACAAACACGTTGCTGTAGCAGTATTATAATCCCATTAACTGCGCCACCGCAGAGAAGATGTAATTGACGCTGAGGAAACCCACGTCGACAATAATTGCAGATTCAATGCGAGCAATGCAAATGTTTGCGGTTCGGGTAATGATTTGAGTAATCTTTCAACCTAATGGCATCACATACATAATCGCCAAGACAGAGTATGGCTCACCATTGAATCAAACGAGCTATTTAATATTAACATACCATGGGTCAGACTCATCCATGTAAATGTCGTTTATGTAACTGGAGATTTTAAGTCATAATCAACAATGAATTAACTCCACGTGTAATACGTGTAGGCTCAAATTACTGATGTGTATTTCGAAAAGTTTTGAAACTAAGTACAAACGCATTGCAGGACAGATTTCACTCGGTATTTTTGTATTCGCATTACAAGTGGGATATACATGATTTATGATCAGCTGATAACGTTACTTAAACAAAGTTTAGTTTGAGTCCATTATTGAAAGCATTCCAGGATCATTTGAATCAACGACTGTCCCATGTTTACAAAATTTAGGGTCGAGGGTCGGAGGTCGGAGGTCGGCTGTCGGGGTCTGAGACAGGTGAAGATTACAATGTGTATCATCCAACTGCAGCACGTGTTCCAGTGAGTGGTGTGTACGTTATCAATATCATGCTTCGTTGAAGTCAGTAACAGTGTCAGTTACCCTTCCAAGTGTTTACATAGACTAAAATCTAGTCTCTGAAATGAACATATCGTACATAAAAAAAACAGTTGTTCAGTTATCTTAATAAAAATATAATAAAAAGGAGCCCAGTGACTCTCTTCATTTTCCTGATACTGCAGTGATCTAGACTTGCCAAACATTATAGACTTGCATGGGCTGTATTTGATATATATTTGTATCAGGGTCTGTAAGACAGACTAGTGTTTACAGAGCACCAGTCTTAATCATCGCGCCATGTTCACAGTATTCTCCGGCATATATAACTGTATCCTGAAGCACAGGCAGGTGACGTAACGCCGTGCATGACGTCACGGATGTTGTATATTTGGCCAGGTGGCAAATGTTTACAATGTATCGCTGATCTTGCTTTGTTTGTTTGTTATTTAACGCCACACCCAGCAATATTCGACGGCGGTCTGTAAATAATCGAGTCTGGGCCAGATAATCCTGAGATTAATATCATGAGTATCGATCCACACAATTGGGATACGATGACAGGCATCTACCAAGTCAAATAGCCTGACCACCAAATCCCTTTCGTCGTCTCTTACGACAAGCATAGTCTATTCTAACCCGGATCTTCACGGGTCGCTGATCTTGCGTGTGTACATGGCGCCGGTTTAATATTTATTCCTTATTGTTTGTTGTTGTTTATAGATCAAGAATTCATTTACTGATATCGATCTAGTGATAATATAATAATATATTTCTTGATATCAATATATGTCAAGTATCTTATTCGATTATTAGATATTAGAAATGTATTCATTTGATGTCGCACAAAAAATGACCCCCTGAAATTATTTTAGATATGAAAAATTCTAACTACGATATATAATGTAGATTAATAATTGGTGATCTCAGTATAAGTATTTTTGTGTGATATCTAGGGAATACTTTTCAAATAAACTGAGGAGCAAACGAAACTATACCTCTCAGTTGATTTGATCAGGTTTGACTTCAGTTGAAAATATCTTAAGTTAGCGATTGGTCAGCCCTCAAAGAATACTTCTAAATGGTTTAAGGTTTAAACACATGATTTGATTTAAACCTTTTAAAAATGAAAAAGATTTTTTTTATCTTAGACAGGTTCACCCGTTCATGATTATTGCCATTATGACCAAAGAAAGAAGGTTGTGAAATTAGTCTACCCATAGAATAATGGACTACCCCAGTCATCTGTAATCTGCTCATTTTTCACGAACATGTCCAGTGAGAGATGCTGTTATTTGAGATGTATTCCTTGTTGACATATTTTTCATTTTATTAAAGAAAGCCTCTTGTTTGTACGTTACCAGCATCTGTGGTGAGGACTTTTTGGGATTTGAAAATACAAACCTTATTGAAGGAGTATACTTAAAATTTTCTAAAAATTGCAGCTGTCGTTCGCTCCTCAAAACCAAATTTCATGGTCGACAGTGAATTTAGAAAGGAACCACCGTATATTGAAATGTATAAACGCATTATCGTAGTTTGGCATAAATTTGCAAAATGTACCTCTTTGCCCAAATTATCAAACATTTTGTACCAGTTGATCACTCATAATGGACCACATTTTGCAATTCAACTCCCTTGAATTTGTTTTGTGAAAAAATACTTGATTATTGTGGACTTACTGAATTGTTTGATAATCCGTATGAATATTTTAAATGGTTGGGTTCAAACGTAGAAATATTTAAAGATCTTTGAAAAACTGTTAATGTACTGTTTTAACATGTTGCCAGTAAAACCTAATTCCCAGTCCCGCCACCTTGCTTGTATAATTGACTGACTGTATATACGTATGTTAGTGTACGACCGTTGCTGGGTTTTCGGGGTGTTAATTGAACATTGGATGTCCCTTGTTACGGATGAGTGCTACAAGGGATCTGTTTTGTCTTTTTTTCCCATTTTGACTACTCTGTATCCCGCTTCACCTAAAACCCTATTTAGGGGTGATATATGGTAGTTAGCAGTCACTGCACCATGAAGTGTGTACTGACACAGTAGTCAATATGGGAAGACACCCTTTAACACTCAATAAATTGGCTTTTTAAGACACAAGTTTACAACATGTCAAGCATAGTAGAGGTCATGTTGTTGCAGATACATTTCCCACCCCAGTCGTCATTCAACCAATTTATTTTTCCATAAAATTACCCAGACACGAATTACTTTTTTCACAAGCTGTTGCAGCAATGACTGATGATAAAATAGATAAAATCAAATCTTACAACAGTTCTTTCAATTTTCAATTGCATAAAAAAACTCGCTATGCTTTCTTTTGCCCCTCAGTTCATATAAACCTTGAATAATCAAATGAACCAATTAATTTCGAGGCAAATACCACGTGCAAACAAGGGCTGTTCTGTTTTTTTGGTAACATTTTTAACGTTCCACGGAACATAACATTTATACTGAGTTTATGAAAAATATGATATCTTGTTACAAACCGATTATTAACAGAATTCCTTTTGGTTTCATATGTATGTTATGTTGCTGTTCACTGATGCCATATGCAATATTAAAAATTAGAATTGAACATGTTCTTAGGATATCTAAGATTATTCACCATGTCGTGAATTAAAATAATAACATATCATTTGATTGATTGTCATCTAAAATTATATATTTTAATATACCTTTTTCTTGATGAAACCTTTTACTATCACGAAATATTTTGGAACATTCCAAATGCTTGACGATATCATTAATTCTGTTTTAATGTACAAAATGCTTGGCGATATCATTAATTCTGTTTTAATGTACCAAATGCTTGACGATATCATTAATTCTATTTTAATGTACCAAATACTTGACGATATAATTAATTCTGTTTTAATGTACCAAATGCTTGACGATATCATTAATTCTGTTTTAATGTAGCATATGCTTGGCGATATTATTAATTCTGTTTTAATGTACCAACTGCTTGACGATATCATTAATTCTGTTTTAATGTACCAAATGCTTGACGATATCATTAATTCTGTTTTAATGTAGCATATGCTTGATGACATCAAAATTAGATTTAAATGACATATTGGTTCGGTAAATCGATTTTTAGACATCATGACATAATCATGATTTGTTGATATGAAAGATTCATATAGAACCTCCACTGATATCACAATAAAACCCATTTTAGTTTCATTTTAGAATTTAAGATACCAATAAATATTTGTGAAATGAATGCTGGTAATTAAAAAGAGGTGATTTTTTAACGTTTCAGGATTTAACCATTGTGCTAAAAATATGCATACTGGGTAATATTTTAAGCTAAACTAATTCATTTTAATTTGTTTAGAAGTCAATTTATTATCCTGACTGATACATATATAGTTACATGTAGATGGCGTGAACTTCATGTATTTGGCAAGTTAGAAATGACCGCGAAGAAATGCACAGCGGCCGACACTGCATGCAGTAGGTATGTCATCAATGGGATTAATTGATAATAAAAACACATCAGCAATGAAGATAGATTGTCTCAGAACAGCGAGTCCTGTTTCATATTGAAGAAGACACTTAGAGTGAATTTGTCGTCGCAATGGGCGTTCCTATACATATACGAACAGTCCTTAGGGCCATATATGCACAGCAAGCATGTACACTGGTCAACGGCCTACTATAAGCCAAAGAGAATATAGTAACTTCTGTTGGTCACAAGTGTAGCTCCTAGATACAAGGATGGCCTTTTTAGTAATTTAGAAATGACAGAATAGAAGTAACAAAAATAACAGAACATTGAACAAAACTCCACAAGAGGAAGAAAACAGTTTTGGGAAGAACCTTTATAATAAAACAGTAAACACAATATTTGCACTTTCATTAACTTCTCTCAATCCATCTGGTATATCATGAGCTCGAGGGAACTACAAATCATACAACGTCGTCAAACTGGGAAGTGCTCACTTCCTTGTGTCACCGTCTCGGAGTTTGAGATGGGCGAAGAACTCATTAAGTGGTGTGAACCGAACTGAATGACCAGTACACCTTGAGAGGTATGACAGAACAAGTTATATATGTCACGGTAAAGATGTGGTACATCTCGCACGGAAGACATACGCTGTCGTTACTTGTAGCGTTTCCTTTGCAAGTAAATATTTTCAATTCAACAGGTTCGGGTCACGATTTCGTATCAAAGCACCAAATTTCAATATTTTTATGTAAGGCCACGAAGTTCCCCATACACTGTCTGACAGCTTCAAACACCGGCTACCACTTGACATGAACTCTCTGTGTCCAGTCTGTCATTTTGACGCTGACGTATTGGCAGACATCACCTCGAAACTTGCTTCCGGATTCTACACACCATTTTCTTACAAAACTCCAGGTTATTGCCAAGTTACATGGGAGTTCACATCGGAATCCCCCTGAAAACATTGCCTGGCATATGGCCGTGTGCTGCAAGCAGCTCGTCTTGAAGTAGCAAAGTCACCTGTTGGGCAATGAACCACCATGTGCGAGGTGATTAACCCATCAGCAATATGTATATTGCGCTCTTGACATCAAACATGCGTGTCAATATCAAGTAAAACTGTCACTGCTGATGATGCACGTGCTACACGTGCGGAACTTACTTTAAGATACACGTGCATATGGCGTAACTGGTTTGTATTTCACTCAAAGACAAGCTGATGTTGAGACATGGATATCTACCAACTGTCAAGGTGTGTTCATTTCACACATTGATTGGTGTCCATTTCTCTTTGGCATATCCTGTCAGGAATTGATACGGTCGAGTTTCACCGAGAGTTTCGGGGCGCTCATGTTAAACTGACACAGATGCAACTACGTATTCTGCTGTATTCTGGATAATGGTTTTGTTTCAATAGGTAGTCAAATTATATATTGTCTGCAGATCACGTCACATCTCTTCATTTCTATACATGTGATGGAACCTATCGTGACCTGTACAACCAAATCAACCACAGTACGTCCGTCGCATCTTTGTCGTATGTGAAAATGGAAACAAAGAGAAATCATGCCTCTTATTTATCACAATTGGCGGCATATTCTTGAATCACAATTGTGAAAACTATTTTAAGGCCTTGTTACGGGGCGGATGGTAACTGGTATCTGATGAAGACGTGTTTCGTACTCAGGCGTCTGACACGGGGTACAATGATGGCACTTCTTATTTTGATGCACCTAAATAAACGAACATGGCACCCAAACTTGCAAAAGTGTCCAGCGGGAGGAAACCAGTGATGTCAACAGCCAGCTGATACAACAACGTCCTCGACAACATGTATAACCATATCATAAAAACAATATCATAAAACCTCTCCTGGGTTCTTCCGCTGTTTCTGGCTCGCGCATGTCCAAAAAAGCCACCTTGTCACCAGATGTGATGAAATATTTCCCAAAGATACGCTGAGAAATATAAATTTCAGGTGAACGAGCCGTCACATCGCCATACTACACAAGAATCAGATTGGATTTGTATAAAGCAACAATTAGGTAAAGAGCCCTAGCGTTAATACCTCCAGCTTATTAGTGTAAGTAACAAGATAGTTCCCCTATGTTTAGACAAGTCCATTATGTTTCCTTTACAAAAGGTCATCGAAACACATCCTTTCCCTGTTCGCCGAGTTCTCGCTTCCACCAACGAAATAATTGGTAGCTAAAATTATCGCAATAATTCAAAACACATGTCGATCACGATAAAGGAATATTTGTGATTTCAAGAAGAGGGAACAGTAGGCTGTCCTGTCGAGGGGGATACGGTTACACGAATGTTGCAACAGGTTAGCCATCAAAAGCCCTACTCTCCCCGTCGTAAAGCTGGGGTGTGTTTACTGAGGAGGCGGCAGGGTCACGCGGTTTGCACGGAACCAGGAAATTGTTACGCACTTATACATTATAGCGCGCATAGCACGTGCAGCAGATATTGGGGATATTTGATAAACGATAAAGGCATGAGGACGTTACGAATGGTTCGTGATGTATACTCTTTGAAAGCTGCTTGTAACGATGAAGCAATTAAGTCGTATATACAATGTTCTGGAAATATGCTTCTGGTGCTGAAATAAACGGATTTTGTCATAGGTTGTTTTATTAGTTAATGCTCACGATATAGAAGTCATCTATACTGACGGCAGTTTAGGAACTCCAAACATATATGTCATATTATATCATATGCGCGAAGACAGTTATTTATATTTGATCGTTTGTCAGTGAATATCTTAATTGTTTCAATTAGTGATAAATCTGTTAAACTCTGAAAATCCTGATATGATCCATGCTATTTCTGTATTTTTGAAACATGTCTTTATAAGGAGAAATGTGTAATCATGTACATCACGTGATAAATGTTAATATCCGATCTGCATTGTGTTATGGGCCTTGATGCCTAAATTACTGTATAAACTGTCTGTCTGTAATTGTTTTATTGGGATAATGAAATGTTATCAGAAACAAATGACACAACTTACTTTTGTTTTTACTTGTATTTTTTTATGTCATTATTCCGTCAGACTGCTGCCTTCAGTGTTATATCTAAGCGATAGAATAGTACCAATCGCCGATCAAGCGGAGGTGAGATGGGGTTTAACGTCGCGTTCCAGATTAATGCATTTATATAGCGACGTGCATGCCCACCTAACGTCAACCCCTCAGCCGGTCTGAACCGACCAGTCCTTATTTCATCCCGTAAGGCCGTGCGCCAAGCCGGGTACAAACCACCTTTTAACGTATTTTGGTATGACGCGGCCGGGGATTTAACCATATACCTTCTCTCTCTGGGCAGACACTTTATCAACTCGACCACTCGCGTTTTAAAGTCAGCATAAGAATTAAACATAATATGACATAAAAACATGATATGATTTCAGATAACACACCATCACGAAGAGTTCTGCGTTGCGCCAGGGTTACCACACATACAGTCGTATTCTCCTTCAAGAGGTCGTCAGTGACGCCGGACGAACATACAGCCGTTACAAACATAATACCTTCAGGCAGAAATTCGTAAAAGTAATTAACAAATCCATTGAACTACTTATCCACAATCGTTTATAAAGGAGATCATAAACTGTCGCGATTCTAAGGTTAAACCTGCTACTGGAGATAAACCAGACGTTGTATACTGCAGGCTCTCACTGTAAACTCGTAGTCTTATACGTGGACTATTTCGCGTCTCGGCGGATACGGAAGTGGGAATGTTATTACTAACAACGCCCCCTTGAGGCAATATAACACTTGCAAATTCAGCTTATTAAGCGTCTCATCCAAAAGGAGATTGAAAGTGGCTTTGAAAGTCCTTCATCTTTGCGCGTAGGCAGACTAACGTTGGGAGTATGTTAAACAACCGGCGGCGATGTATTCGTCCGCGGGTGATTCGCGGCTGGTTTTGGTGACTGAGATTGGACCACACATAGAGAAAGGCATCGCCTAAAGACCCTGTAGGGAAAATCGATCGTGGAAAAAACGAGCATAACTTTGAAGATTTATGCATGCAATGTTAAGAGCTTACGCCTGTTACATTTTACCCGCGGCAGATTATTACGACGTGACCTTGAAAGAGTGATTGTCACGATACGGGTAATAGGAAGTAAACGAATCTCACGCTCTTAAACTTGTACTGGGGCCGGCTTTATCATAAGAAGTAATTAAAGTTTGCTTACATGGGGAGAAGGGAATAAATATACAACTAATTTCTATTTTTATGTATACTCTAATGGACGTGCTTCTTTCATGTTGAAGTCATGTTCTGAGATTATAGAAAATGCCAGTAGATATATATAACAATAACCAGTTTTTTATTTGGAATGATTTGATCAGTCGTCTTATACACATTATATCTTGCTGATAACAATATCAGACCCTCTCGCGTTTTGAAGTTGATCGCTATTAAGAGTTTATTTCAAATGGTTTTCGCATTATTCGGTTTTATAGAAATAATATGTGGTTAACCCCTGGTATTCTTGCATAGCTGGAGTGTCATAAACTACTTGGGTGAGATATCAATCTCACTGACTTCTTATATCTGAGCGAATTTTTCCGTTTCAACAGCGCAGTGGACTTAAACCTCGTCCTTCAAGTAGAAAAAGACTCAATACATAAACGGTATATCGCACTACCCCTTTACGAATTTCCCCCAACATACTTACATCAGAGAAAAGCTATTGAATCATATGACGTGATTTAGAATACTTGACAGATGACAATAGTTCAATTTTTACTTGACATTCATAGCACACAAACTGGTAATTGTGGGGAGTCCTAAGATGTTTCCAAAGTATACCAAATGAAAAATATATGTATAACTTTACTTTAAGCTCTCAATGCTAATGTCGAATCCACTGGACAGTGTGTCACTAGCCATGCATCTACATGCCAACCCATCCAACAGCATGTCATTAGCCTTGCATGCCACGCCATTCGATAATGTGTCATCAGCCATGCATCTGCATTACTATTTCTGTTAATGACGCTGACAATACCAAGCACTTCACCAAAGAGTATTCAAGGCATGACAAATATCTTTTTTTTTTCAAAATAAATATTTTCATGACCATTCATATTTCAGGGTGTCAATGGTCTTATCTAGCTACTGATTTACTGTTCATGGAATACTTATATAAACATTACATCAAAAAGTTCTTTCTTTACATCATTGATGTTGAGATGAAAGACTATAGTCGAAGATTGATCAGTTCAACTGATGCATTGATCGTGTCTGTATGATCAATTGTAGATAAAATAACTTGATCTTAATATTGTAAATGTTCAGCCGTTCAGCCATCTGTAAAAAATAAGCAGGAACAAATTTCATCAATATGCAACCAGGGAGGTTTTTTTTATATGGAATAAATAATTGTTTAAGCCGAAATCATTAAACAATTAAACTTAAAACAAACCCACTGAAAATGTATTTTTAAAAATTATCCAGTGGCGAATATTTGATAACAATCAGGTAAACATTAATATAATATTGAAAACAAATTTTGTCTCGGCCATTATCGCGCACTTGTTGTGGAGGGTTGTCAGTGCTTACTGACCATGTGCGTGTTGCGTCGGACACAACATAAACTGCCGGGCAAAAGAAAGTATACACCCATGTTTGATGGTGGCTAAACGTGAAACAAACAAAAACTGGTTATTTGATGGTGATGTATTTACACAGTTATGTGCTGGACCTTAAGTTTGCAGTGTTTCGGCGACTGTTTTCGGCGAAGTAACGTTTTGATAACGTTGGAAATGTTCTAGTCAAGTACAATATTCAAGTATATACTTTCTTTTGGCCGGCAGTGTCATGATCAACAAGGCATCGGCAATCCTCACATTGCCATGGATCATATCTTCACATTCAACGTAACATCAAAGGCTGATCCGTGTTTCAACAAAACTTCAAATAAGAGATACTGAAATACTTCCTTGTGGCATTCATTAATGTCAAATTTGTCGTCAAAGTCACTCATTGGTATTTACTATGAAATCGTGATTACTACTACGATGTGGATTCTAGTGATTGGTGTTACCTCTGGGACTGATGGACGAAATATATCCTATTTTTCTTTTCTTTAAAATGAAAGATAATCAGCTGAGTACCCTCCTATCAGTGCTGTCACATCCGGTGACCTTTCCACTTACTGAAAGATTGCAAAAAGAGGTAAACATATGTATGAATATTATTCAAGTATCACAAGATATAAAATTTTATGATATTCATGATATCATGTAATTTTGAGAGATACACTTTATGATCTTCTGAAAACATTCTGTGAACTATGTTCGTGTGCATGCCATTCATCAACTTACATGCGCGTCTGTGGCGTGTCGCAATGACAGTATCCTCTTATCATTGTGGTGTAAGGAGCTTTGAGAAGATATTTTCTCCAACACGATAAGCGGCACGGTGTGAGGAGAGGCTACCTGGGCTGGGAGAAGAATGTGACAATGCGATGTGTAATTGAGTTTGAAAGATGACTTTGTAGAAGTGACAGCTTACCGCATGTAATAAAGTCGCTCAGCTGGAAGTGACTCCGCACACAATCGTCATTCCTCCGTATCGCGGCTGGGAGATCATGGGGTCCATCCCAAGGGAAAATAAGTGCAATTGTTCTTGTGTGAATTCTGTCGTAAAGTGGCGATCAGCAAATAGCTCAATACAAAATAACATACTCTTGGTTTGAAACAAACATACAGAAAAGTAAAACCGCATAAACTGATATAAGATTCGTATTCTGTGTGATAGTTATGAATTCTATTTTCCACAAGGTTTTGTTTGCGAAAAGGGTCGAAAGGTCAACACAATTTAGCGTATGTATTAAGCGTTAACCCGCATTATTAACGTGTGTTTACAACGTCTGCAATCGATATCCTTCTTCCTTAATATGTCAGCATCTGTAATATAACCCCATGACACCCACAACTCTGTATACGTGGGCGACCAGGTATAACGGTACTGCGGTGTGGCGACTGTGGGCGGCCGGGCATAACGGTACTGGTGTGGCGTCTGTGGGCGACCAGGCATAACGGTACTGTTGTGGCGACCGGTGAGAACCACGCATAACGGTACTCTTATGGCGACCGGTGAGAACCACGCATAACGGTACTGGTGGTGACAAGTCGTTTCTTGTCCAGCATAGAATTAAATAAAATCAATATATCTCCTCCAACTGACCCCCCCCCCCCCCCCCCCCCCATTCCACCAACAGGCCAACCCAACCCTCTACCCGGCAACATTGATCCCACGATAGACAAGAGTCTGCAAAACCTGTAAATACACCTGTTCCCGCTCAGGTGCAGGTGAAAATCAAACAAATATGTGATCGATTGCTTTACAATGGTAGATCGATAAAAATTGTCTTGCAATGTGTGTGAAACAATTTGTTTTGACTGTAATGTCTTTGAGGTGTGTTGTGTTACGCTAGCTATGTACTCTGTACTTCCACGTGTCATCGTCGACTGTACGGAGGCACAACTTCAATGAACATAGTAATCCATCCGGCGCGAGGTTCACCTGGGTGGAATTCCGCTGGTTTGTGTATGAGAGATAAGTAGGGAACGATATTAATATGTTGACGTCTGTAGCAATGTCGGGATTATGGTTAGCTGAAATGTGAAAAAATACGGCTGTATACAACTCTGAAAACAACCTCCGTTATGGTAAATTCAATTCAACACACGTCCATTATAATACATGTGATTGAGTGAGTGAGTATGGTTTTACGCCACTTTTAGCAATATTTCCGCAATATCACGGCGGGGGACACCAGAAATGGGCTTTATAATACATGTGACTCTTAAGATTACGTTGTTATATTTGAAAAGAAGACTTCCACAGAAGAATATCAGTAATACTTTATTGTGTAACCACAGTCTTACACCAACAGCCTATATCAATTATAAGCAATGCCACTGTGTTACACTTGAGGCCAGCAAACACACGAAACTCGACACATGCAAGGACTTTAGGAAGGTTTATTTACACAATAAGCAAATGAAGTTTACCGATTTGTCGGAGTGGAAATATAAGCACTATCATGAAAGACGAATCAAAGCACGAAAGAAGATGTTGCACCAAGACGATGGCCGTGACGATATCAAGTGATGATGGGTCCGTTCGGCGAAGTAGATCCGGATGTGACCCGGATACCACACGGGCCCTTTCCATGTAAACTTTCAAAGTGTTACGCCAAACACACAAGTCAAACCCAAGCAAAATGTCGAAGGGAGTCCCCAAAATGACGCTCCTACCGCAGGCAGATGTAGACGCTTTATTCCTCGCACTTGTTTGCCACTGTTACGAGTTTTTCTCTCTTGTCTGTCGAACGCAGTAATGACATTTTTGCCTCTTAGTCGGGTTTAATACGTTACCATCTGCAAGCCGTCACCGTGTGATGGCTCCACGGTATAGCAGAGGTTGGAGAACCCACTCATTAACGCTCAAGTTTTCACACTTCTCAATGCCTGCTTTTAGACTGTGCTACACGTACATGGGTGCAAGAGAGTACAACTAACTAGGGTCACACGGTGCAGTTTGGGGATATTTAACATGACTTTCCTCTTGTTTCCAACACGTGGAGACTACAAACTTGATAGTACGCATGTTGCAACCCTTCACGTGGGGGTTCCGGGCAACATCAGTTACCTCCCTTAGACGAATTGGCTCTCACCATCTATTTTAGCAATGGCACCGGCGAGATAAATGGTTGCAACGTGTATTTTGTTTAGTGACATGGTAGCCATGTGTCATTAACACTGGTTTAGTTACCATGCGTGTTTCTTTAACAACTATTGATTATCTTATATTTCAGAAACGAACAATTGTATCCGTTTCTGAGGTAAGATCAGGTAAATAATGTCATCTGTCTTCCTGTCACATATAGAGGTTCTCAAAGTAATGAAGTATCGGGTCTTGTTGATTTATATTTTTTGTTGTTTGTTTGTTGTTTAACGCCACACTCATCAACGTTCAAGCTATATGACGGCATACTATACATCATCGAGTCTGGACCAGACAACCAAGATAACACGAGCATCGATCCACGCAATTGGGATACGATGGCAAACATCAACCAAGACAGCGAGCCTGACCACCAGACCCCGTTTGTCGCCTCTTACGACAAGCATAGTCGCCTCTCACGACAAGCATAGTCGCCTCTTACGACAAGCATAGTCGCCTCTCACGACAAGCATAGTCGCCTCTCACGACAAGCATAGTCGCCTCTCACGACAAGCATAGTCGCCTCTCACGACAAGCATAGTCGCCTCTCACGACAAGCATAGTCGCCTCTTACGACAAGCATAGTCGCCTCTCACGACAAGCATAGTCGCCTCTCACGACAAGCATAGTCGCCTCTTACGACAAGCATAGTCGCCTCTCACGACAAGCATAGTCGCCTCTCACGACAAGCATAGTCGCCTCTTACGACAAGCATAGTCGCCTCTTACGACAAGCATAGTCGGTTTTACGGCAAGCATGGGTTGCTGACCCGGATGTTCACGGGTAAACACGGGTACACATCTGCATGTTTGTGGAAAAGACATCCAAGACTCGCATGCATCAGGAAGAGCGACATGAGTTCGTGAGTTGAGTTTAATGGCAATTTGGATACTAGTATTTCAGTCACGTGGGAGGAACGTCCACCACAGTGGCGAAGCCCACGGCACAGGTACTGCAAGAGCGGATCCAGCAATTAAAGGGATGGGTCTCTTTCAGATAATGCTTCTGCCTACAACCAACTACTAGCTTCCTCGATCCCCTGTCCGCCTCCAGTTCCGCCTATGTACCGAGACATCAAGGGGCATGGCAAGGTCCAGTGGACCATGGCATGGTATGGAGCGCAACCCTGCACAGCGTATTTCGGCGGTTGAAGTGTCAGGACCACCCGTGCTCCGAGTCGGTCTGAGCGCAGATCAGTAATGCCAGCGGAATGAGACTGAGATTTGGAATGATATATGACGCAACAGTCAACGATCTGGTCAACGTGGCGTTTGTGTCACGGTGACCTGCTGTGTGTGTAATGATATTCGTCTGCAGTATTTATGATGAATTTAGTCTGCTGTATATATGATGAAGTTAGTCTGCTGTATGTATGTGAAGTTAGTCTGTTGTGTGTATGATGAAGTTAGTTTGCTGTATGAATGATGAATTTACTCTGCTGTATGTATGATGAAGTTATTCCGCTGTATGTATGATGAAGTAAGTCTGCTGTATGTATGATGAAGTTAGTCTGCTGTGTGTGTGATGAAGTTAGTCTGCTGTATGTATGATGAAGTTAGTCTGCTTTATGTATGATGAAGTTTGTCTGCTGTATGTATGGTGCTGTATTTTTGAAGACGTTATTCCGTTGTGTGTATAAGATTAGTCTGCTGTATGTATGAAGAAGTTATTCCGCTGTATGCATGATGAAGTTAGTCTGCTGTATGTATGATGAAGTTAGTCTGCTGTATGTATGGTGCTGTATTTTTGAAGACGTTATTCCGTTGTGTGTATAAGGTTAGTCTGCTGTATGTATGAAGAAGTTATTCCGCTGTATGTATGATGAAGTTAGTCTGCTGTATGTATGATGAAGTTAGTCTCTTGTATGTATGATGAAGTTAGTTTGCTGTATGTATGATGAAGTTAGTCTGCTGTGTGTATGTTGAAGTTAAGTCTTTTGTTTGTATGATGAAGTTAGTCTGCTGCATATTTGATGAAGCTAGTCTGCTTTGTGTATGGTGATGTTAATCTGCTGTGTGTGATGAAGTTAGTTTGCAGTGTTTGTGATGCGATTAGTCTGCAGTGTGTGTGGTCATGTTAGTATGTAGCGCGTATGGTGACGTTAGCCTGATGTGTGTAAGATATGTACCGTTCCCACTTGCCAATAGGGTAGAAAGCTACATCAGGGCAGCCAGCCGACACCCTTCAAGTACGTTCCTTTATTCCATGTATATTTTGGATGTTTGTACAAGAACGCGGCCAGGGCGAATCTCCCCGTCTGCCCAAGGTGTATTGTACAGGTGATATGACTGATGATGATCGCAGTGCATGACGATGCTCCTTACAACGGTGCTGCAGTGTGTTGGGTCGAGCTGCATGTGGCAAGCGACGGCGTACAGCTCCGATGACTCAGCATTCCGCTATATCAGTGTTATTTGTATTTGTACATGATGATCTCTCTCTGTCATAACACAGCTCTCGTTCCTCCACCTTCGCTTCAACAGAAACACATTGTCTAATGCTTAACAACTTTGTAACATTCTCGTCAAGTTAAAGAACAATGCGGGCCATTTACTAATGGCATTAGCAGGTGAGAGAGCTTGTGCGGGGCCCGGTAAGTAATTACCCCTGCACGGTGTGGCAAACACTTCAGCCCTTTACAAGAATTAATAAACAAATATTATTTACGAAAGATGCGAATTAAACCAAGCCATTTTTTGAATTGAGCAAAAAACGCAAGTATGATAAATATTTGCACGGAAGCTTCTGCTTGAGTCGACACAGTGAAAGCCAGGGCTTGTAGAACATGCCATCATTGTGTTTACGTAATATGGCCGCTGAGAAACCATATTGTTGGCATAACATCTTAGCGGGCAATTTCTGTTAAAAATCACGTCGAAAACATGGCACGAAGGAGCGTTGTGTTTCATCATGCGCGATTGAAAACAGATTTCCCTCCTAAAACACCTGCAAGATTCGGAGCTCTAGCGTTCAACATATGACGGGTTCGGTGCGCGCAGGCGACAACTGGGACCAATCTAGAAGACATTGACTGCGCCCTCTATAAAATTAACAACATCGTTGTGCGCATGCGTGAATGCTGGTCCGACCTAGTCGAAGAACCATTAGCACAAACAAACGACAAGTTTAGGTGATTATTTCGATGGATCCCTAAAAGGGCCTCGCGCTCCCACCTAAGTCGCTTTTTCCGCTTACCACACATGAGGCTAGGGCAAAGTGGGCCCCCTCTTTCTCAGAGTAAATGCCCATTATGACATTTCCCGGTGGTCCGCGAGTTTGGGTTGTGCTTGGTAAAAACGTCAGCTGATTAAAGTTTATTTTGTTAATCACGTCCCTACTTCTTTGAAGATAAACCATTGTTGTTAGCAGAAAGGGGCAATATTGAAAGCATCATGATTTTGACCTTTTGGGAAAATTATTACCGCGATACAAGTGCGATCGGATCGTGTCAAGATTGTGCTGCATAATTTCAGACGGCACATGTGGTCTGCGTTATCGACAAATGTTTAATATGAATAAAAATATGTATACCCTTAGGTTGAAAGGTATGTTTGGTAAATATCTACAGTCAGTACTTAACCCACAGAGGTGATCAGAGAAAGCTGGCAGTCAAGAGGAGATAAGTAGTGCTGGCGTAATTTGGCCAGATTATCAAGTTTATTTGCCAGGCTTTTTCTGATGAAAATGAAATACTAGTGGTTGACTCATGTTTAGAAGCTCAGTCATATGTGGGCGTTATAGTAGTCAGCGTAAAGAGACGTATGGCAGTGTGAAAACTTGTGGTCAGTGTGAGGACCCAGTGTGAGGACTTGTGGTCAGTGTGAGGACCCAGTGTGAAGACTTGTGGTCAGTGTGAGGACCCGGTGTGAAGACTTGTGGTCAGTGTGAGGACCGAGTGTGAAGACTTGTGGTCAGTGTGAGGACCCAGTGTGAAGACTTGTGGTCAGTGTGAGGACAGGGTGTAAAGACTTTTGGTCAGTGTGAAGACCCAGTGTGAAGACGCACGTGTCTCAGTGTGAAGACTTGTGGTCAGTGTGAAGACCCAGTGTGAAGATTTGTGGTCAGTGTGTAGACCCAGTGTGAAGACGCACGTGTCTCAGTGTGAAGACTTGTGGTCAGTTAGACTAACATCTAGTCTCTGAAATGAACATATCGTACAGAAAAAACAGTTGCTCAGTTATCTTAATAAAAATATAATAAAAAGGGAGCCCAGTGATTCTCTTCCTGATACTGCAGTAATCTAGACTTGCCAAACATTAGACTTGCATGGGCTGTATTTGATTTATATTTGTATCAGGGACTAGTGGTCAGTGTGTAGACTCAGTGTGAAGACGCACGTGTCTCAGTGTGAAGACTTGTGGTCAGTGTGTAGACTCAGTGTGAAGACGCACGTGTCTCAGTGTGAAGACTTGTGCTCATTGTGCGTAGGTTGGTACATCGCACACTTTGGTCTATTGCTCAAGAAAGCGACCAGGATGGAGTGGGAGTATGATAAACAACTTGTGGCTTTCTTTCTGACTTGACTGTGAAGTTATAAAATAATGTGAATGAGGATTCGAATTAATAGATCTATGCATGGCTCGTGTGGGTTTTGTTTCTAATTTAACGATTGTATTCTGAGATTTGTCAGGGAGACTGACTCATTCATTGCTTCTTGTTCAGTTCAGTTCAGTTCAGTTCAGTTAAACACGTTCGTGGCCGACGTCGGTAAAAGCATGTAGTGGCATATCGAGTCAAAATATTATGACTGAAGATTTTGCGGTTAAATTTTCTTGAGGGTTGATTCGAGCTCGTAACACATCGAACTCATTTCTGGTGTCCCCTGCCGGGATATTGCTTAAATATTGCTAAAAGCGGCGTAAAACCATACTCACTCACTCACAAATCGAACTGACACTTGACTGCCGATGAAACCGGCTTTTTTTAAACTGAACAGAGAGATAATCCATCGCGAATGGATCGTTATATTTCATTCCAGGACGTAGTTTCAATGACAATACATAAGCGACCGCGACGTGTTTGCACGTGCTGCACGCACTTTTCGTGCAGTCCACAGTCATTCCTCCCCACCTGTCCACTCCAGCTCAAGTGTAGCCACTCGTGTCTATATCATCTAGTACATTTCATTCATATCCCTCTCGCGAGAGTCCGCGGTGACCAGCGGTCAACATTCCCACCAGTGCAATCATGTGACCAGTGAATGAAATCCCCACCCTGAGTACGCTCGCGTCCTGTTGTCAGTAGTAATTTCTCCCACCCCCCGGAAATATCTTCAAGATGCTAAACTGAAAAGAACAACTAGATTTGATTGACACTGATTGATAACAAACTTTGTTTCATTCACAGTTCCTCACTGGTCAGGATACACTGTCCTCGACATGCACGAGCATTTACAGGTTTGAGGGGGGTCGGGATTAGGTGTTTAGAGATCGGGATTGAAGAGGAGGAGCTGGGCCGTGGATGCAAGTGTAAAGACTGAAGTATTATGAGAAGGTTGAGTTGGAGTTGATGAAAGCTGGGATGTTGCTGTAGGAGAGGGGTTTGGGATAGCGATAAGGATTGTGTCAGCTGTCCGTCTGAGGCGGTTGTGTCTGATTTCCCCTGACACAACCAGAATTCCGTCACCATTCCATTTGTAAAGGTGGTTTTAAAAACGTCTTGTATTTTCATTGTTTTCATTATCCCATGACCCGAGAAGATCCCGGGTAGAATAGGTCTTCAGCAACCCATGCTTATCGTAAAAGGCGACTTTGCGTGTCGTAATAGGCGACTAACGCGATCGGTTGGTCAGGATCGCTGACTTAGTTTGATTCATGTCATCGTATCCCAATTGCGTGGATCGATGCTCATGATGTCAATCACTGTATTGTCTGGTCCATACTCGATTATTTACAGATCGACGTCAATAGCTGGAATATTGCTGAGTGCGGCGTAAAACAACAAACAAACAAACATTATCGCGTATTGATCAATATTAGAAATAGTTGATAACATGTCGACTTATCCAATTATATCTAATTAAAATAACTGTTTTGACTGCACCAATCATTCGAATGTTTATATGTTGTCATTGTATTCAATGAAGTACTAGATAACTTTGACCACTAAGATAAAACACACAAATGTCGTTACTATTATTTGTTGAATGGTGCATTTCTTCGAATGATGCATATATTCACATTAAAACTTACTTGCTATGTAAATACTTACCTTAAAGTGCGTGTTTAAGTAATCCGTTTTACAGTCTACAAAAATATACGGGTAAAAAGAGAAAACGCTGACACTGTGATACTGAGATGATACCTGGAGACTATTTGTTGCATGTTGAAATACGTTCCAGAGATTGAGATCATGTGTTCGTCGTTTGTCTTGCGAAACAAAAGCACTTAAAACAGCTCGTTGTTTTAGGTAGTTTTTTTCCCTAGTTTCCTGGTGGGGGGACATAAATAAACCCCATGTCACGTGGCAAACACATCACAACGTCAACATTACTTACAAAGGTGTTGTAAAACTTAAAACAAAACATGTTCAGCACACCAAACGTAAAACAAACAAGTCCAGCATATAAATGTATTCGATTACAAAAGTTGTAGCAATTGTAGCGTATCACCCGACCTGATATTTACATCTCTCCTCTCTTACGGAAATATACATGTTGTTTCATTGGCTGTTTGCTGTCTGGAAAAGGATTTAAGTCCGTAAATCTAAACAGTTCGAATAACAATTCGTGTTTTAAAGGTAAACACTGTGTTCTAGTTTAATAAGATCCGGTGCTAATTTGTTTGTTGTTCGGAGGAAGTTTCCAAACAATGGATAAACATGTCATGCTCCTCAGCGAAATTGCTTCCAAATCAGGCAGTATGTCAGTTGTCAGAACGGTGAAACTGACAAGCACATCAAGTACATGAACACGAGTCAATAGCACCGTGACAAGTGTCAGGGAGGCATGTGGTGCTGCACGAGGAACACGTGCTTGGAATGCCAGTGGTTTTGAGTGGAATGGTCAGTGGTTTGGGATGATATTATTTTGTATGCATTTTTTACCAAGCCTGATGGGGCGTTTATAATGCTAACTAATAGCTTTTTATTGCGGGACAGAACGTAGACTAATATTTAGTCTATGAAATCTTATATGACACAATACTCTTCTCGCCCTAAAATTAAACAAATAATTTTCCCGATGTTGATTTCATATGTGGAATAGAGCTACCTAGAGCTGGCTAGACTTGATTTTGTATACATATCTAGATTATTCTTTTTGTAAATAAAATAAATATATTCCACAGTCATGGTACGTGCAGTCATAGACAGAACGGTGTCCCATTCGTTAAGATTTGCATCGATGGTTTCACGATATTTGTATGTCACATGGTTAAATTTAATTCGATATAAATCATTTTAAGTGTTTGAAGTCATTTAAGCACGTCACCGAAATAGTAAATCAAATTTGACAATAAATTGTAAAATTTAATGCGATTCTAAAAACATTAAAACATGCTGATTAATATTGAAAAGTTAGAAGCGAGACATGATAAATAAAGAAGTAATACACGGGTACCCAGCTTTTACTTCGAGACAACATCAAAGTTCGACACAACAGTGGTTGACTGTATTTAGATGTTAAGTTTGTTACAATCACATTTTATCATTACATCGAGAATTCTGTATTCCGATTGTGCACCGCTAGTTTACTGCGATGGAAAATATTTATTAATAAACAGACTCAAACCCAAATGGTTAGTTGGTCCGTCTCACACATCGCCGATCACGGATTTAATGAAACTTTCACTTCAATCCCACCCTCACAACATTTTCAGCCCTTAGCCTGAGACTTGTGGATTCCTCACAACGCAAGGGTTCCTTTATAGAATTAGTTGTATTTCTCCTTATACAGACCTCTATTTCGGGGACTATATGTAAGTCAACCAAACGGAAGGCAATTTCAAATACTGTTCAGTATAAAACAAAACGTTGCAAGAGTAGCGTCGTCAGCCTACCGTGGATTACATGTTACTCCCAGGGCGAGCAAGTACGGGATATACCACGGACCTATATGCAAGTCCGTGGATATACTATCTATCAAACGACTCGTGGTATTTCGAAAAAAGGTATCCGATGAACGTCCACATTACTTTTTCGTCTGATTGGTGAAAACATTAATGTGAGCCCTTTGTAAAATAGAATATCTTTATGAAGCCCGCGCCGACCAATCAGATGTCAGAAATGTTTCAAAGTCGGTATATCAGTTTCTCGTCAGATCACATGGAGAAACTTTTAGCTTTTACCGAAAGAAAATATCCCTCTTGTAAACTATCTGACATGAATTCCACAACTTGTTTAATTGTCAATCTTTAAGAGAGAGAACATGTTTTACACAGATTTACAATGAATTTTATTTTCAATAATCTTTGATTTAGAACGTTGAAATCATGTCATTGTTTAAACTTATAAAGATAACGCTCGCCTTATTGAATTGCACATATACTGTTACCTTAGTCTATCTGTATATCTATACATACATACATACATACATACATACATACATACATACATACATACATACATACATACATACATACATACATAACATACATACATACATACATACATCTCGGCAGAGATGTTGTATAGTTATTCTATATCTATATGTACATATGTTAATGTTGTACCTCTGATGCCTGATTGTAACTAAAAGCTCAGTTCAGTCACACTCATCTGGGTAAACTAGCAACTTGAATCAAGATGATTTGATTGGAGCATTATACAGGGAAAATGCAGGGATTATAGCCGACTGTCATTGATCTCTTAATTGAGTCATTGAACTTACTCACATAGTAGACGCAGAATATTCGAAACCTTATTTCTTTCCAACTGGAAACCAAAACTATACGGTATCGAATTAGAATTGGATAACCCTCACGAGGAGCCAGTTTACCACTTACATGCGCTGGTGGAAGAAGAAACGAATAACGCTAGCAGAGATAGAAGGTCCAACCCCTCCCTCATAATGCGGCATTGTAACTTCTCCGTTTCATTGCAACATATTGCTTTGGTGTGCTGGTCGTCAGCTGAAAAAATGTCAGTAACTGTTATGAGTGGGCGACTGGTGTAGCTCACAAGTACCCACGAGTACAAATCAATATTGGTATTTGACAGGGAAAGAATCGAAAGCCCACCATCACGTGGGACCACCCGCTGGAGCTGCTGCCATATCACGTGCAGCCCGTGCAGCACGAGGGGGGCGTGTGCCGAAATACCTCTGATGTAGGTAGTCATAGTCCAAATTCCTCCCTGTCACCCTTAACGACCCACAAGTTCAGTTCGAGGGGCGTCTCCTTACCCTTCTAGAACCGGTCGCATTGCAGGTTTTGATGTCCAGGTGTGCACATGAGGAAAATGGTTGCTCAGCCAAGTTCGACAACTCTCACACACACTGTGAGACAACTCTCACACAGACTGTGAGACAACTCTCACACAGACTGTGAGACAACTCTCACACAGACTGTGAGACAACTCTCACACACACTGTGAGACAACTCTCACACAGACTGTGAGACAACTCTCACACACACTGTGAGACAACTCTCACACAGACTGTGAGACAACTCTCACACAGACTGTGAGACAACTCTCACACACACTGTGAGACAACTCTCACACAGACTGTGAGACAACTCTCACACACACTGTGAGACAACTCTCACACACACTGTGAGACAACTCTCACACACGCTGTCCCTGGAAAGAAAGGCACATTCATCTGCTGCCCTCGTGCTCCGATTGTAATATTGTCGTAAACTCAGTAATTGACTTGTAAGTTCACTAATGCCATGGCTGGAGTGTGGTGTGGAGCAGAGATCATGAACAGGCGTTTCTCATTCAGCTTCCAGACTTGTTTTCCCAAATGCAGATGGTGAATTGTCAGTTACATGTGAACTCCGTGTATTAGTGTGATGGCATGTACCAGTCATCTGCAAGTGATGCGAAGAACATTTCGTTGGTTTAGGAGGCCTCATATAGCTTATAAGGTCTTAACCCGTCTACCATGGTCGAATGAAGACCCTGCATGGGTGTCTGAGTGTTTTCCATGGCTGTCTGAGTGCATTACATGGTTGTCTGAGTGTATTCCATGGGTGCCTGACTGCATTCCATGGTTGTCTGAGAGTATTCAATGGGTGCCTGACTGCAATCCATGGTCGTCTGAGTGTATTCCATGGTTGCCTGACTGCATTCCATGGGTGCCTGACTGCATTCCATCGTTGTCTGAGTGTATTCCATGGTTGCCTGACTGCATTCCATCGTTGTCTGAGTGTATTCAATGGGTGCCTGACTGCATTCCATGGTCGTCTGAGTGTATTCCATGGTTGCCTGACTGCATTCCATGGGGGCCTGACTGCATTCCATGGGTGCTTGACTGCATTCCATCGTTGTCTGAGTGTATTCCATGGATGCCTGACTGCATTCCATAGGTGTCTGGGTGTATTACATGGTTGCCTGAGTGTTTTCTGTTAAAATATGGGTGTCCGTGTGTATTCCATGGGTGTCCGATTGTATGCCATGGTTATGTGAGTGTATTCCATGGCTGTCTGAGTGTATTCCATGGGTGCCTGACTGCATTCCATCGTTGATTGAGTGTATGCCATGGTTGTCTGAGTGTGTTACATGGTTGTCTGAGTGTATTCCATGGGTGTCTGATTGTGTTACATGGTTGCCTCAGTGTATTCCATAGGTGCCTGAGTGTGTTACATGGTTGTCTCAGTGTATTCCATGGTTGTCTGAGTGTGTTACGTGGTTGTCTCAGTGTATTCCATCGTTGTCTGAGTGTATTCCATGGTTGCCTGACTGCATTCCATCGTTGTCTGAGTGTATTCAATGGGTGCCTGACTGCATTCCATGGTCGTCTGAGTGTATTCCATGGTTGCCTGACTGCATTCCATGGGGGCCTGACTGCATTCCATGGGTGCTTGACAGCATTCCATCGTTGTCTGAGTGTATTCCATGGATGCCTGACTGCATTCCATAGGTGTCTGGGTGTATTACATGGTTGCCTGAGTGTTTTCTGTTAAAATATGGGTGTCCGTGTGTATTCCATGGGTGTCCGATTGTATGCCATGGTTATGTGAGTGTATTCCATGGCTGTCTGAGTGTATTCCATGGGTGCCTGACTGCATTCCATCGTTGATTGAGTGTATGCCATGGTTGTCTGAGTGTGTTACATGGTTGTCTGAGTGTATTCCATGGGTGTCTGATTGTGTTACATGGTTGCCTCAGTGTATTCCATAGGTGCCTGAGTGTGTTACATGGTTGTCTCAGTGTATTCCATGGTTGTCTGAGTGTGTTACGTGGTTGTCTCAGTGTATTCCATAGGTGTCTGGGTGTATTACATGGTTGCCTGAGTGTATTCTGTTGGTGTCTGAGTGTATTCCATGGGTGCCTGACTGCATTCCATCGTTGATTGAGTGTATTCCATCGTTGATTGAGTGTATTCCATGGTTGTCTGAGTGCATTACATGGTTGTCTGAGTGTATTTCATGTGTGTCTGAGTGTGTTACATGGTTGTCTGAGTGTATTCCATGGCTGTCTGAGTGTATTCCATGGGTGCCTGACTGCATTCCATCGTTGATTGAGTGTATTCCATGGTTGTCTGAGTGCGTTACATGGTTGTCTGAGTGTGTTACATGGTTGTCTGAGTGTATTCCATGGGTGTCTGAGTGTGTTACATGGTTGTCTCAGTGTATTCCATGGGTGTCTGAGTGTATTCCATGGTTGTCTGAGTGTATTCCATGGTTGTCTGAGTGTGATACATGGTTGTCTGAGTGTATTCCATGGGTGTCTGAGTGCGTTACATGGTTGTCTGAGTGTATTCCATGGGTGTCTGAGTGTGTTACATGGTTGTCTCAGTGTATTACATGGGTGTCTGAGTGTGTTACATGGTTGCCTCAGTGTATTCCATGGGTGTCTGAATGTGTTACATGGTTGTCTGAGTGTATTCCATGGGTGTCTGAGTGTGTTACATGGTTGTCTGAGTGTATTCCATGGTTGTCTGAGTGTGTTACATGGTTGTCTGAGTGTATTCCATGGGTGTCTGAGTTGTGTTACATGGTTGTCTGAGTGTATTCCATGGGTGTCTGAGTGTGTTACATGGTTGTCTGAGTGTATTCCATGGGTGTCTGAGTGTGTTACATGGTTGTCTCAGTGTATTCCATGGGTGTCTTAGTGTGTTACATGGTTGTCTGAGTGTATTCCATGGGTGTCTGAGTGTGTTTCATGGTTGTCTGAGTGTATTCCATGGGTGTCTGAGAGTATTCTATGGGTGTTTGACTGCATTCCATGGCAGTCTGAGAGTATTCCATGGGTGCCTGACTGCATTCCATAGGTGTCTGGGTGTATTACATGGTTGCCTGAGTGTATTCTGTTGGTGTTGAGTGTATTCCATGGGTGCCTGATTGCATTCCATCGTTGATTGAGTGTATTCCATGGTTGTCTGAGTGTGTTACATGGTTGTCTGAGTGTATTCCATGGTTGTCTGAGTGTGTTACAGGGTTGTCTGAGTGTATTCCATGGTTGTCTGAGTGTGTTACATGGTTTGTCTCAGTGTATTCCATGGGTGTCTGAGGGTATTCTATGTTTGTTTGACTGCCAGCCATGGGTGTCGTAGTGTATTCCATGGGTGTCCGAGTGTATTCCATGGGTGTCTGACTGTATTCCATGGGTGTTTGACTGCATTCGATGGTTGTCTGAGTGTATTCAATGGGTGTCTGAGTGTATTCCATGGGTGTTTGACTGAATTCAATGGTTGTCTGAGTGTATCCCATGGTTGTCTGAGTGTATTCCATGGGTGTATGACTGCATTCCATGTGTGTCTGACTGCATTCCATGGTTGTCTGAGTGTATTCCATGGGTGTTTGACTGCATTCCATGGGTGTCTGAATGCATTCCATGGTTGTCTGAGTGTTTTCCATGATTGTCTGAGTGTATTCCATGGGTGTCTGAGTGTATTCCATGGTTGTCTGAGTGTATTCCATGGGTGTTTGACTGCATTCCATGGGTGTCTGACTGCATTCCATGGTTGATAGAGTGTATTCCATGCGTGATGGACTACATTCCATGGTTGTCTGAGTGTTTTCGATAAGTGTCCGAGTGTATTCCATGGGTGTCTGAGTATATTCCATGGGTGTCCGAGTCTATTTCATGGGTGTTTGGCCGCATTCCCTGGTTGTCTGAGTGTATTCCATGTGTGTTTGACTGCATTCCATGGGTGCCTGACTGCATTCCATGGTTGTCTGAGTGTATTCCATGGTTGTCTAAGTGTATTCCATGGGTGCCTGACTGCTTTCATGGTTGATTGAGTGTATTTCATATGTGTCTGAGTGTCTTACATGGTTGTCTGAGTGTATCCCATGGGTGTCTGAGTGTATTCCATGGGTGTCCGAGTGTATAGCATGTGTGTCCGAGTGTAAAACAGGGGTGTCCGAGTGTATAACATAGGTGTCCGAGTGTGTAACATATGCGTCCGAGTGTATAACATGGGTGTCCGAATGTATAACATGGGTGTACTAGTGTATAACATGGGTGTCCGAGTGTATAACATAGGTGTACTAGTGTATAACATGGGCGTCCGAGTGTATAACATGGGTATCCGAGTGTATAACATTGGTGTCCGAGTGTATTTAATGGGTGTCCGAGTGTATAACATGGGTGTCCGAGTATATTCCATGGGTGTCCGAGTGTATAACATGGGTGTTCGAATGTATAACATGGGTTTCCGAGTATATTCAATGGGTGTTCGGATGTATTCCATGGGTGCCTGATTGCATTCCATCGTTGATTGAGTGTATTCCATGGTTGTCTGAGTGTGTTACATGGTTGTCTGAGTGTATTCCATGGTTGTCTGAGTGTGTTACAGGGTTGTCTGAGTGTATTCCATGGTTGTCTGAGTGTGTTACATGGTTTGTCTCAGTGTATTCCATGGGTGTCTGAGGGTATTCTATGTTTGTTTGACTGCCAGCCTTGGGTGTCGTAGTGTATTCCATGGGTGTCCGAGTGTATTCCATGGGTGTCTGACTGTATTCCATGGGTGTTTGACTGCATTCGATGGTTGTCTGAGTGTATTCCATGGGTGTCTGAGTGTATTCCATGGGTGTTTGACTGAAATCAATGGTTGTCTGAGTGTATCCCATGGTTGTCTGAGTGTATTCCATGGGTGTATGACTGCATTCCATGTGTGTCTGACTGCATTCCATGGTTGTCTGAGTGTATTCCATTGGTGTTTGACTGCATTCCATGGGTGTCTGAATGCATTCCATGGTTGTCTGAGTGTTTTCCATGATTGTCTGAGTGTATTCCATGGGTGTCTGAGTGTATTCCATGGTTGTCTGAGTGTATTCCATGGGTGTTTGACTGCATTCCATAGGTGTCTGACTGCATTCCATGGTTGATAGAGTGTATTCCATGCGTGATGGACTACATTCCATGGTTGTCTGAGTGTTTTCGATAAGTGTCCGAGTGTATTCCATGGGTGTCTGAGTATATTCCATGGGTGTCCGAGTCTATTTCATGGGTGTTTGGCCGCATTCCCTGGTTGTCTGAGTGTATTCCATGTGTGTTTGACTGCATTCCAAGGGTGCCTGACTGCATTCCATGGTTGTCTGAGTGTATTCCATGGTTGTCTAAGTGTATTCCATGGGTGCCTGACTGCTTTCATGGTTGATTGAGTGTATTTCATATGTGTCTGAGTGTCTTACATGGTTGTCTGAGTGTATCCCATGGGTGTCTGAGTGTATTCCATGGGTGTCCGAGTGTATAGCATGTGTGTCCGAGTGTAAAACAGGGGTGTCCGAGTGTATAACATAGGTGTCCGAGTGTGTAACATATGCGTCCGAGTGTATAACATGGGTGTCCGAATGTATAACATGGGTGTACTAGTGTATAACATGGGTGTCCGAGTGTATAACATAGGTGTACTAGTGTATAACATGGGCGTCCGAGTGTATAACATGGGTATCCGAGTGTATAACATTGGTGTCCGAGTGTATTTAATCGGTGTCCGAGTGTATAACATGGGTGTCCGAGTATATTCCATGGGTGTCCGAGTGTATAACATGGGTGTTCGAATGTATAACATGGGTTTCCGAGTATATTCAATGGGTGTCCGGATGTATAACATGGGTGTCCGAGTATATTCCATGGGTGTCCGGGTGTATAGCATGGGTGTCCGGGTGTATAACATGGGTGTCCGAGTATATCCCATGGGTGTCCGAGTGTATAACATGGGTGTCCGAGTGTATAACATGGGTGTCGGAGTGTATAACATGGGCGTCCGAGTGTATAACATGGGCGTCCGAGTGTATAACATGGGTATCCGAGTGTATAACATGGGTGTCGGAGTGTATAACATGGGTGTCCGAGTGTATAACATGGGTGTCCGAGTGTATTCCATAGGTGTCCGAGTGTATGACATGGGTGTCCGGATGTATAACATGGGTGTCGGAGTGTATAACATGGGTGTCTGAGTGTATAACATGGGTGTCTGAGTGTATTCCATAGGTGTCCGAGTGTATAACATGGGTGTCCGGATGTATAACATGGTGTCCGAGTGTATTCCATAGGTGTCCGAGTGTATAACACGGGCGTCCGAGTGTATAACATGGGTGTCGGAGTGTATAACATGGGTGTCCGAGTGTATTCCATAGGTGTCCGAGTGTATAACATGGGTGTCCGGATGTATAACATGGGTATCCGAGTGTATAACATGTGCGTCCGAGTGTATAACATGGGCGTCCGAGTGTATAACATGGGTGTCCGAGTGTATAACATGGGCGTCCGAGTGTATAACATGGGTGTCCGAGTGTATTGCATGGGTATCCGAGTGTGTAACATTGGTGTCCGAGTGTATAACATGGGTGTACTAGTGTATTGCATGGGTATCCGAGTGTGTAACATGGGTGTCCGAGTGTATAACATGGGTGTCCGGATGTATAACATGGGTGTCCGGATGTATAACATGGGTATCCGAGTGTATAACATGGGCGTCCGAGTGTATAACATGGGTATCCGAGTGTATAACATGGGTGTCCGAGTGTATAACATGGGCCTCCGAGTGTATTCCATAGCTGTCCGAGTGTATTCTATTGGTGTCCTAGTGTATTCCATGGGTCTCCGAATGTATGGCTCGGGTGTCTCAGACCCATTGGCTCCATTCCAGACTAGCATGATAACCATCTTGTCTTACCCTTTATTTTACTTGATATCACAGGTCAATTACTAGTTTCTGTAAACCTGT
Source organism: Haliotis rufescens (assembly GCF_023055435.1). NCBI lineage: Eukaryota > Metazoa > Mollusca > Gastropoda > Lepetellida > Haliotidae > Haliotis > Haliotis rufescens. Next base: position 23,117,972 of record NW_025963802.1, read on the forward strand.
GTACCAACCAGAGCAGTATAGCGGGACAAAGAAAGAAAACAAACAATCGATGTTTAAATGACGATATAGGTGCAATTAAACTGCATGGTAGTCGAAGCCATCTCAAACATCATAATAACAACCTGAAAAATAAAAAACTCTTGGAACATTTATTGAAACATTTAATTTCTTCAAACCAATATTTTAAACTCCGACCCCTCTACCTGGTATATTCAGGTTTTGTCACCCGGCCCTGGTGTCACCAGGTGTGTTATCACCTAACCCTCCCTGGTGTCACCACGTGTCTTATCACCCGGCCCTGGTGTCACCACGTGTCTTATCACCCGACCCTGGTGTCACCACGTGTCTTATCTTCCGGCCCTTGTGGCACCTCGTGGCTTATCTCCCGGTCTCGGTGTCATCACGTGTCGTGTCTCCCGGTCTTGGTGTCACCACGTGTCTTGTCTCCCAACCCTGGTGTCACCACGTATCTTGTCTTCCGGCCCTTATGTCACCTCGTGGCTTATCTCCCGGTCTCGGTGTCACCACGTGTCTTGTCTCCCAACCCTGGTGTCAACACGTGTCTTATCTACCGGCCCTTGTGTCACCTCGTGGCTTATCTCCCGGTCTCGGTGTCACCACGTGGCTTATCTCCCGTTCCTGGTGTCACCACGTGTCTTGTCTCCCAACCCTGGTGTCACCACGTGTCTTATCGCCCGACCCTGGTGTCGCCACGTGTCTTATCATCCGACCCTGGTGTCACCACGTGTCTTATCACCCGACCCTGGTGTCACCACGTGTCTTATCGCCCGACCTGGGTGGCGCCACGTGTCTTATCATCCGGTCCTGGTGTCACCACGTGTCTTATCACCCGACCCTTGTGTCACCACGTGTCTTATCGCCCGGTTCTGGTGTCACCACGTGTCTTATCACCCGACCATGGTGTCACCACGTGTCTTATCACCCGACCCTGGCGTCACCACGTGTCTTATCGCCCCACCCTGGTGTCACCACGTGTCTTATCACCCTGTCCTGGTGCCACCACGTGTCTTATCACCCGACCCTAGTGTCATCACGTGTCTTATCATCCGACCTTGGTGTCACCACGTGTCTTGTCTTCCGGCCCTTGTGTCACCTCGTGGCTTATCTCCCGACCATGGTGTCACCACGTGTCTAATCACCCGGCCCTGGTGTCACCACGTATCTTATCGCCCGACCATGGTGTCACCACGTGACTTATCACCCGACCCTGGTGTCACCACGTGTCTTATCACCCGACCCTGGTGTCACCACGTGTCTTATCACCCGACCCTGGTGTCACCACGTGTCTTATCACCCGACCCTGGTGTCACCACGTGTCTTATCAACCGACCCTGGTGTCACCATGTGTCTTATCAACCGACCCTGGTGTCACCATGTGTCTTGTCTTCCATCCCTTATGTCATCTCGTTGCTTATCTCCCGGTCTCGGTGTCATCACGTGTCGTGTCTTCCATCCCTTGTGTCACCACGTTTCTTGTCTTCCATCCCTTATGTCACCACGTGTCAAATCTCTCGACCCTGGTGTCACCACGTGTCTTATCAGCCGGTCCTGGTGTCACCACGTATCTTGTCTTCCGGCCCTGGTGTCACCACGTGTCAAATCTCTCGACCCTGGTGTCACCACGTGTCTTATCACCCGGTCCTGGTGTCACCACGTATCTTGTCTTCCGGCCCTGGTGTAACCACGTGTCAAATCTCTCGACCCTGGTGTCACCACGTGTCTTATCACCCGGTCCTGGTGTCACCACGTATCTTGTCTTCCGGCCCTGGTGTCACCACGTGTCAAATCTCTCGACCCTGGTGTCACCACGTGTCTTATCACCCGGTCCTGGTGTCACCACGTGTCTTGTCTTCCGGCCCTGGTGTCACCACGTGTCATATCTCTCGACCCCGGTGTCACCACGTGTCTTGTCTCCTGTCTCCCCTTTTGAGATTGGTCTTTTGACTGCATAATTTATTTGATATATACCCCCGACCCTAACCCCACCCTCTCCCCCCCCCCCCCAACACCCCCACCCCCCATCCCCCGCCCCCGCCTTTTCGTGTAACAACTTTTCCCGATCCCCTCCTCACAATAAAATAGTTTACTTAGAAGATAAAAATGTATTGTGTGAGAAACGATTTCATAACCACCTCTTTGCTAAACCACCTCGTTTACACACATTGTGTAATTGTGCACCTCTTAAATACCGCGTTCAATTCCCGACATAGGTACGATGTGTGAAGCCCATTTCTTGTGTCCTCCGCCGTGATATTGCTGGAACATTGCTAAAAGTGGCGTAAAACTCACTCACTCTTATAATAAACACCTTGGATAAATAGAGGTGATATGTCTTTCCAACCATCCCACGCCAAGCATTCTCATTTCGGGGTAATCAATAACGTTGACTGATAAAGTAATAGGAACACGAAATAATAAAATGGTCGCTAAAAATAAATCAAAGTTATTTTTTTTAATTCTACATGAAAACATTTGTTTATGGTTGGAGTGACGGAAACCCCGTGCTGCCAATGTGAGAACTGTGAGAACATGCTATATTCTGTCCGGCTTTCTGTGAACAAAGGCAGGTCAACTTCTCCACTATAGTTGGTGACATGTTCATTTACCACAAACTGTAATTCTGTTCTGTTCTTTCACACACTAAACTTTGTTCTGCTCGAAACTAGAACGGTAAAAGTCAAAGGTTCGCTTCACAGAAAATACGTTCTTCCTTCTGTCTGTTCTGATGAATGGCTTCGTATGTTTAATATTGTAAATATGTTCTGTACCGGGCTTTCTAAGTTGCAATAACTTTAACTCGTTCTTTTTCAGCTTATGCCAATACAACACGCTGTAGTAAAAATAAATTGATAAATATAAATCTCTGTTAATTGGCAGAGCGTGTTTGATCGTCGGAGTTGTAACTAAATTTAGATATTTACCATGACAGTGAAAATGCTTGAGTCTGATTGGCGAAAATAAGATGAAAATCAGGTAACTTAACATGTCTTTAAAAAAAGAACTTTGTGTATGAAAACATCATTCTATCGATAGCCTGCGGACCGATGCATAAGACAATGGCCGCCGATAACTCATTAATCAGATATCAGAACGATAGCTTATCAACATGATGAAATATGTCTCGGAACATACAGTTAAGTAATAGACACATGACCACTGTGTCAGGGCGACACAATCATCCGTCATCAAAATGAGTTGTCTCTCAGACTCTCTCATGTCATACAGTGCCGATTTGTCTTCAGCTCAGAACGACGTCATTCAAACATATTTCAAGGTGGGTCCCTTGGCAATGAGGTTTTGCCAGCAAGTTCATGTTGACTTCAAAGAAATGAATTGGTTGAGTCCAAACAGTGCAAATAAGCAAATGATGGAAATGAAATGAAATATTCATCTGCGGAGGGTCATTGCATAAATTCTTTTTGAAAAACGATATATTTTGTAAACATTATTTTGAACTAGTTAAGAACATAAGTGATTAATCTTGGACTTGAGTAATACTCTTTGCGTTTGCCAAGAGAGCAATGTTTTTGAAGTGCTCTTGTGGTCTTTGTAGAATGGAGATACACCTATGGTTTTTTTAATTCGATCATTTATACATTTGATTGTATATCTCCTACTTTATGACAGAAAGCATATCAAGTCTTTTTCTACAGTGTACATATTATATAAACCGGTAAGAGTACTTCCCAAGGACATCATTCTTGTCTCAGAGGCCGACCTAAAGATCAGGCTACATGACGTTATCGTGTGTATGTTATCTCAACTTGTGTGACGTGGGATGTTTTCCATGCTATCAACCACTGGTTCGCCTGGCTAAGGATCGATTATTTACAGGCAGCTGTGACATAGCTGGAAGAGTGAAACATGCGGCGTAAAACAATATACAAACAGAGGTACGAAGCCATATGAATTCATACCATACCGCTTTTGTGAAGGAAGTTACGACACTAATGTGGTATGGAATATCGCCTGGTGCAAGTGTTTTACAGCTCTACAGCTCTTTTACGTAACTACATGGACAGCAGTGCTTGTCATCGTCATTATGGTTTCTGTTGCTGAAGAGTTAGTCTGTCAGACCCTAGAGTATAACTTTGAGAGCCCAGCTCAAGTCTAGCACGATTTGGCATCTAGATTGCCTCAGCTCTAGTCTTCTGAAATTAAGGATTGTTCTAGGCTCGATTTAGGTTACATATATTTTTTATATTTTGTAGATACATATTTTTAAATAAGATCACTTTATTTCTGGGACTAAATGTCAGTCTGCTGAAGAGCCAATGCCTGGGCAAAGACGCTAGAACACGTGACATGCAGCCCCGCCTCCCCCACCCCCTCCCCAGCTCTCCTGTAGCTGTGGGGGCCCCTCTTGCTTTCAAAGGTTCTATATATCTACACTCGGGTTAGCAAAACGACAATGGCGTATATAGATATATTGCCCATCTATTCCCCAACAAGGGGCCAGGACTCTCCGGTAGGACGACCCCAGGTATTGCCTGGCGGTGGCCACATGCGCCTCTCAACGGCCCCCGCAACCCCTCCCTATCACACTACAATTCTCCTGCTAAGAGAGCGTCTCAGTATTGAATTAGGATCCAGTTTTGACATGGGAATGCCAACAAGTAGCTGGAACAAGCACCAGACTTTCAGAATTACCGAACAATGATCAGAACGCGTCAGCTGTCAAATCCCAATTCCGAGACCATGTTTGAGGCCCCACAGGCGAGGGTGGAAGGAAAAGTAATGTGCAATTGTATTACATGGATCTTTTGGTATCCTTTTACCCTACAAATATCTCTTTCGTGAACATTTGAAGACATGTTAATATTTGACTGAAGATGTTTTCATGAACTAAACATTTCAATTACATGGATTTTTTTCTTTCGACATACAATAGTGAAGGAGGCGATACTACAAACAGTGTATGAACAATCATTGTTATTCCGGACGGTATATTTCCATCGATATTAGCCGCTTTGCCGGATTCTTAGATTTACGTAACATTGATCACCTGAGTTGCATTAAGAATAGGGGCAGCGGTGTGACCCAAGTGGTGAGAGCGTTCGCTCGTCAGCCATAGGTCCGAGCTCGATTGTCCACATGAAGATAATGCTGAAAGTGCGGTAATCCTTACTCAATTACTTTGAATATTAAACATGTGAAATTTTAAAACATCAGACTTGGTGTGTGGCGTCTCACCTGTGTCAAGTACAATCATTTTCAAACTTTGTATTTCTTATTTCTGTAAACAGATGTACTCTATAACAATTGTCAAGCATAAGTAAAGGGAACTATTTCCGAAACTAAACATTTTACGACGCACATCACATCACCTGATATATTCTACTCCTGATTAGATGTGTGCAAAAATGAAAACAGATCCGTCTAACAATATTAGCCTCACAATCATAATGTGAAGACATGTTAATGTACTATAGGTAGGTAATGAAAATATTGTTGTAACAGCCGGTTCTGACATAAAGGTTTTAAAAAGACATGGCATTAGAAGTGCCCCTGTGGACCCCCATCGAGCGTGTAGAGTGTGTATTGTATGTAAACATGGTAAAGTGGAAGTTTATGGGCAAACTGAGAGTTTATTGTGCAGGATGTGGGGACAATCTCGGACAATGCAGGGAACTTGTCATCGACTTGTCCACATTCCACTCACACTTGCCAACATTCACTTGTGTTGTCAAGTGCAGGATAACAGACTGTAATCCAAGCTGTCTCATCAATATTTTGTTTTCAATCGATGAAATTAAAAACGAATGCTAATATTACTGACACGTATTAAACTTTTTCACTTTCGTTCATGAATATGATTCAATGAGGTGAATTTATTTATTCAAATTATCAAACGTATTTGCCCCGGTCAAGGTGGATTCAAAGCTTATGTTGAAGTCGAAATGACTCGAATACTTCAGGATTCATTCGTGCCACTGAAGATAAACCAAGTCAATCAAAAACATAGCCTACATATTTTGAATTGAATGTGTTAAAAAGAAGCAAACAATGATATCAAATAGAGATTGGTGCGTGCTTGGGGAGTTCCATTGTGTTAAACTAGTGTTTCCTTTCTACATTCACAATATGTCTTGATCCTGTCATTAAATCAATACTTTCTTTCATCTTACTTTTTTTCCAATTATTATCGTCTTTTAAATGTTAAGAACACATATTTTGTCAGCTTTGTGATTTAAACACTATAGCAATGAATACCATTTCTCATTAATATGTCCGTTTTATGCTGATGTCAGACTGATAAATATTATATCCTTTATCCTAGTTTACCGAAACTTGTTTCGTTAATGTCAATTGACAAAGTCGTAACGAAATAAATGTACATATTGCATGCTATGAAACCACGGACCTATATCACCTTATACAAGTCCGTGATGAAACTAAGAAGTTCAAAATGTGTTACCCTTTAATTGCATATACACCATTACTGTTACATAATATATACTACAGGCCTATGGCCTCTCGGCCGCCTTAGTGGTCTTGTGGTAGAGCTTCCGCCCGGGGAGCGAAGGTCGGGGGTTCTATCCACGACCGCGTCAAACGAAAAGACGTTAAACGATGATATAGTTGTTGTTACCCTGCCTGGCGCTCGGAATTAACGGACTAAAACAATGACTGGTCGAAGTCAGTCGGAGTCAGTATACTGTGTCTGAGTTAGGTATTCATGTTAAACTGCCGCATGGTATCTCAGTGGGCTAGCACTATAAAATCGGCATTAATCCAGACTAGTACAAAACACCACACACACACGTACATGCGCGTCGCTATACATGTATAAGCTTCTGATATTGTACGCGACTTTAAACCCCATTTCACCTCACCTTACCACCTATGGCTTCTTAGTATTAAGAATAAACACATCTGAAACTGAACTTGTATGTTTGTTATACGCGTAATAGCTGTAGCATGGTTGCTTTGGATCTGATAGGATTCACAATTCAAAAAAGAACATGAAGTAAGTACTGGGCTCGTCAACTGTCAGATACATTCAAATGTACACCATTCGTACACCTGCAACATGTAATGCTACCAACATCACTCCGCAAACGGAAACAGTTTAGCCGGTGGTCTATGACGCTGCCGAAATTTGATTTCCTCGATCTGCAGTTTTCTCAGCCCAGGGCGACATAATGATGAAAAGAAAGCGGAGTGAGTGTCTCCCCCTGCAGTACCAAACTGTTTATGTTGGGCTGGCGAGGCACCAGGATTTATTCTGTATTATTTACCCTCGCCTGGAGGGGTATTCTCAAAATCTTTGCACCGAGCAATTAGAAGCTACTTTAGACATCAATACCCTAGCATGATGTTACAGCCCGTGTTGTTTGAGCGACGAGAAACATCTGATACAAGGTAGGTCGCGTCTTCATGCAACACTCGTGAGAATAGAGACGCAGCACATGGTCACTTCATAACATTAACCGTGACATTAAGAGTTTAGTTATTAAACTAATAAGAAGAGAAAGTATCCGTTGGTCCAAATATTAAGGTGAATTAATTTCCTTATGCTCAAGCACATACTATCATTATCGCAATATATGACCAGCCTACAAGAAAAACACTGATAAATCCAGTAGAAATACTTGCTATTCGGGGTTGATCAGCATACTGTATTCGTGGACAATTACTATTTCGTAATGAACAATATGCATTGAAAGCGATAAATACATGTTCCCAGTCCATTTATTTCTGATAAATAATCTTCATATACAGAAACAAGAGGATAAGGCACAATAACAAATGACGTCAACAGTGTTTATCTCGGATGTGACAAACACAACATGGAAGAGGCACGGTTTCTCACATTGTGACGTGAACAATGTTTACACGTGAGTGGAAATGACTGAACAAAAACGACAAGAGCGGATAACTGAGTTAGTGTTCTACAGAGAAACTGGAGACTATTATCTCTATATGTGGTAGAATTACAAAGATTGGAATTTTATTGAAGCATCTTCCATACTTATACATATGTGTATAATGACTAAAAAAAGACGCACACGCCTTAGAACAGGTGCTGTTTTGTACAAATGACAGGGGCTAATTGAATGAAATGTATCACAGCACGTTGACACCAGATGAGTTATTCAACGAGAATTTCGAATATTCTATTTTCAAGGCATTTCAGTTCTGTGTATTGTGGTTTCGTTAAACGTCTGAGAAATCCATTAGCACTTATGATAGCTAAATGTGTGATGAGCAATTCACACTTGTAAGGAAACTTTAATACATGCCAATTGTTAACCCTCATATACATTATTATGACTAGAGTGACGAGTCGGGGCACAACATATAAATATATATCGGCAAATGGACATATTATGTACAAAAATAACTATCTACAATTCCATTGGCCAGCACTAAGAATAGAACAGTAGCATAAATATATGAAATACAATAGCCATAGGTTACCAAAATAGCGTATCATTTTGTTTAAAAGCATAGTACTTTTATTAAGCTTCACGCCTTGATATCTTTCATCTTACTAAACTATCTTTTCTTCTAATACACATGCTGTGGATTTTATTGAATAAAAGGTGTGTAGTACTTCATGTAATAAAAAGTGTAATACTTTGGTTTCTGTAAGTACTGGCCAATCAATACACGTATGACACATGGATGAGCTCTATTATGACATTCATAAATTACCAAGATTGTGTAGCAGGCTATGAAGTCTTTCAAGTACAGAAGTCAGAGGTATAAGTACCCAACATACTTAATATTAATAGTATAAGAACATAATACAAATAGATATATGATACATCATTGACGTCCTCCAATCTCAAAAGTCTGTGCAGTGTAAAATGTAGTATCAAGTTCCGATTCAAGTTATTGTTTAAACATAGCCTTATATTGTCACCGGCCGAGATATATCTGCAGTGTCACTGTCCCAGGTCGAGGTGATGGAGCATGAGGTTTCCGGCTATTGTGTAATCTTGAAATGGAAGTCTAACATTTACGTAAGATGTCAGTGAATGCAGTAGTAACAGTTCAAACCTGGAATCGGTATGGAAGGATACAGAATTGGTCTCACAAAGTCTTCCGGGTTATATAACCGTTTCCCATCCTTAACTAATAGAGTCACTGCTGCCTTTTTAGCATTGGCAGCAAATGCTTGCTCCTGTTGAAGTTGTCTCCTCTTTGTTTTGTATCTTCTGTTTTGGAACCAGATTTTCACTTGAGTCTCAGTCAGTTTTAGTGCCTGCGCAAGATCAGCTCTTTCCGGGCCGGACAAATATCTCTGATGACGGAATCGTCTTTCGAGTTCGTAAACTTGTCCATGTGAAAACGAGGCCCGGGATCTTTTCTTTCGCGGCTTATTATGATCTGACTTTTCCTTTCCGTCACCCAGTCCTTTATCTAAAATAAAAATAATATATGATACAAAGGGAATACATTATAATTATATTCTCAGAAACAAACTTTTCATTTTTCTCGTTTTGAATGTCTCTTGACTGCAGCATTCAGCAGTCGCTACGACCAGCACTATCCAGGCCACGTAATCTAAATCACTTCTTGAACGGTCATTAGATTTCATTAAATTAAATACTTATCCCCTAGGCGCATAAAGAGGTGTTTTAATTTTAACTGCTTGGAGATAAATCTTTTCCAGACAGCTATTTTTAAATGACGCTACATGTTTGAATCTGTAAACGACCGCACGTTTCACAGCAGAGCGCCCGAATACCAACTTTTTTAACGACCGCACTAAAACGGAAAATGTCGGTTTTGACTGACGGATAGTTATCACTTCGACAGCGCGAACTCGCGTGAGATCATGCGAGATCAAGCTGAAAGTCGCTAAACACAGTAAGTGGGGGACACTCGAGAAGTGACAGCTACTATCTAACGTTATAAGTGCTTCAGCAAACCACTTCAAGCGATCATTGTGATAATAGAGATTGTTGTATCAAAGTCAGGCCAAAAAAAACAGATTATAACAGTTTTATAAATCCTGTTTGAAACAATACTAATTCCAAAGGTGTGAGTGGCTCCCATAGTAAACTGAGAAGTGATAGTTCTTAGGGTTATCACATGGCCTATTTGCCCTCGGGTCTCTGGCTAGGTCTCCACTAGTATCTAAAGTGTACACAGCAGAGTTAGAATCAAGTGTAACGAAGGAATTATTCAAATCCAAGTGCATTGTAATAATGAAAACGTCTTCTAGTAGCATCGTGTTGGTTACGTCCAAATATCCATGGACAAGCACATATTTCACACTAACAATCGTGGCGAGCTTTGGGTTGTGTTTTCCGAATATTCTCCCATGTGGTGTTTTTATTCTTTCGAGTGAAAGACAACGTAGATTATTACCTTGAAAGAAACTTTGATCGTTTTTTTGTTTGTTTTCCGAATCAGTCAAACAGCAATAAATACAAAATGATTTACAAGACAATAACAGTGTAACAATATGCACAGGTTTATTTGAATGAGTGTTTTCTGTGAATCTCTCTTCCCCGAGAACAAGCTCTGTAATTGTGTAATCTGTTTAAGCACAGACATTTAAAAAATGATGGGGGATTACTATATAAACGTTGCGAATATACATATGTTTAGTCACAATGATACAATTACAGAGTAAAATACATTTTTCTGACTCAATCGAGGTTGTAATCAAACCGCATTCATGTATCTCATCGATCTGGCTATCCAACTATTAACCTAGTAGTGTGTTCTTCGGACGACTGATCTGCATTTCTCAGTACAAACAATAATACAAAAGTATTGATCGTAATCTTGATCTTCGGGAATGGCGAATATGTGCACCCGTGTGTACACCGACTACAATTTATACATAATATGCATGATTTAAACTTTAAAAAGTATATTTCTGTGTGCAATCTCTCGACAGTAATGGGAGTTACATGTTTGTAATAAAACCATGCATAGCAGCACAATGACAATGTTGTAACAAATCCACCCTCTGCTGTGTGTACTCTTGCTGCAGACAAAGCACATGTATAAACTGTCCCTATAAACAAAGACACAGAAGAAACAGTCAGATAATTCAAATCTTGATCAGTTGAATTTGATAATTGTGGAGATAAACCTGAAAGCGAGACATCTGCCGTCCTTATAAATAACGACGTGTGTTTCGCCATGTGATGTATGTCAGATAGGAAATTGATCAGCACAGATGTGGCGAGTTAGACATGTTTTTTACGGAGCTCTATTTGGTGTTAGTGGATAGTTTACCGACAGAACGTTCCCAAATATCAACGTAATGTATACTTAAGAGAGTATACTAAACTGGAAAAGGCAAAACATTTGACTACAAAACATATTTGTTGATCGGGAGCTCTGGAAGCATTCGCGATTGTTTCGATAATATTCTTGAAAAGAATGTTTACAGATGTGTATGTGAGCTGATTAAACTTATGTAGTCATCAACATCTTTTTCCCAGAATGTTCTTATAATTAATCAAGTACAACCGGGTGTGATTATGTTTCATTTGTTTGTGTTTGTACGTGGATACGTTTCTCACATAGAACTTTTAGGGCGGTCATTGTACATGATATGTTTTTTTAATTATAGATGGTTTTATATTTGTATGTACATATGGGTGAGACAAATACAAACAATGTCTCTCTTTCGTATACGTTCGCCGCTTGAGAAACGTCTACATGGGCAATCACTCGAATTACACCGGGGATATCCTTCATAAAAAATCAACAGAAAGACTATTGTAACCACATCTATATTTTGAATTGGATTAATACTCGACAGAATATAGTAATAATTGAAGTCATAATGTGTCTAACTATGATTTATACCTCATATCCAAATGAACACCTGTTGATGTAAATGGAAGTGAACGTGGTATGTCTCAATGAGAAACTGTCCGCGGGATACCACGGCAAACTAAGCATATCGTGCTTGTCGTAAGAGTGAAACAGGGATCCCTCAGTCACAGTCTGTGACAATGCTGATTGTATGTCATCTTGCTTGGTTTAAAAGAAGTTTGTTTTAATGATGAAATATTAGGCACACTTTATCACAAGGCCGACAGTATTAACAACAAACTGATTCGTCAAAGAAAAGTCAAATTTGGATTGTGGATACTGCCAGTGAAATACATGTACATACATTACCGTTCTCGTAGAGAATAGTTACCTGCATGTTATACCGCTTTAAAATGATCTTGGATCCGAACGCACAGCTATATAATTTTATCTGGATTAATCTAAATGATAAAACAAAAAGCAGTTTGATAGTACGTGTGTTGTAGAGCCGAAGTAAGCTTGATTAATTTCCTTTGGTGAGTCCACTTCAGGCTTGCTGACGAAGTAAGCTGTCTTACAATATGCGAGTAAAGTGTGATGATGTGAAGAAACAATGTCATATAGCTAATTATCGGTATTTCCCTTATTCATATCGACAATCCCCTCAAAGCGTTGTACTTCATTTATGTGGATTCATTTAATATCTTTGCTAACTCCAAAAAGTTTGGGTTTGATTTTGTCATGAGATAAGCGTAGTGTGTTTTCAATGTGGGCCGAGGTAACTTATATAATTAATCGCTCTAAAACTGAAGCGGGAGGTTTCAAATGTTAACTTTAGCGCGGTTATTAAAAATGTTAAAAACAGATTCAGAAACTTTGGGATAATTAACAAACCTTTCTCACGGATGCAATGTCTTTCAATATCATATTTCCATTCTCGCATTCAGCTTCGGAATGCTTCGGAATGCAGCCAATTCTTAAGTTTAAGGCTAGTCTTCGCACTCGCAACCCTATATCGCCTTCTTATTATTCTCATTGAAATAGAAAATACAAACGTATTCACACTAAAATTTGGAGACATTCAGAGTACATGTTGAATTATAACTTGTTATGTGTAGGGGTAAAGAATGGCCCCAGTGGCGATTGTGGGAACCCTAGAAAAGTTTCTTTTTCATTTTTCATCTCCATGATATATATGTGAATATCGAAGACATAGTGTTTTGTTAAATGACTTTTATTTAAATGTATTAACAGTGTTCTAATTACTACAAACTTGATTGTAACGCTGATCTCAGAAGGAATGCAAATATTAGCATATTAAGAACAGTACAATCGTACACAGATAGAACGAAAGGTTTTGTTTGTTTTAATACATCGTTTCTCATAGCCAGCCGGATTCTCCCCTTCTCTGGTTTGTTATGTCATTTTGAAAACTGTACTATTTATGCCTGTGCACTTTCAAATTCTCTTAACAAAGCTGGATACAGAATATAAAAGTTATGTTATTTAAAGGGATAATTCACGGTTAGTAATCTATACATATTGCATTATAGAAAACAAAGTACTTTAGCATTATGATGCATATCTTTATTCGGAAGCCTTGCGTAAAAAAATGCCTTAATTATTGTCGGGTCCCGTCATGTCGCGTCATCTCGGATGGCCAGATATCTCGAAGTTACAACACGGTCCAGGTAGGTTCGATGTTCGACTGTACTTTCAGTTGGGTTTGAGTTACCATGTGAATTAGGACCAAACGAGTATGTATATATTATTTTATCACCGAAAAGAGCCTGCACCACCACAATTAGAGGTAATGTTTAATGTCAAAATATTGTTATAAAAGTACACATACATTATGATATACTATAGTTATGAAGCATTACGGTTCATACAACAGAATCTATATGATGATGGATAGTGTAGAATGATGGATAATATGAATCAGTGTGTGATTTCATTTTCTACAGACGATACTGTTAAGAGGTTTTCTGTTCAATTATTTCATCCCAATTAACAATACAATATATAAGTTGAAATACTCTGTTCATAAATGTCAGTTGTTTACAAGCATGAATTAACGTTACACTGTCGAAAGACTTAGTATAAACTTCATACTGGGAAAGTCAAATAAAGTTATTGTACGATCTAGGTATATTGCAGATGAAGTAAATTAAACAACACAGTGTAGTGCACCATCTTGTATAATGTGTACACATGGAGTATTTTCTTGGAAATTATTTGCAGCTTTAGTCAGTGGTTGGTTCACTGAAAGCAGCTCGGCACATATATTCAATTTCGTCGACGTATGTATTGATTAAAAACGTATTCTTCAAAACTGATTCTCCACATGTTCAGATGAACAACCTCATTTTATCTTTAGTTTATAAAGAATAAATGAGTATAAATTATCTGCAGTCGAGGCACAAAATGTGTTGGTGTTTTGTTTACGGGTTCGCAATTTGTGGGTGTGTATTCCTTTTTTTGTTTGAATTAATAGGACAGATCGAACTAATATATGACTAACTCCAACGCTGCTGTATAGAACAAGGCCAACAATGACCCGGTTGTGTTAGAAGTGCAAGGGAAACCGCCTTGTTCACTGACACCATATACATTTTATGTGGTCCATCTGTCACACACTGTCGCGCTCACGCTGTGCGAAGCTGTCTGCTCAATTCTATAATCGCCGCAGTATCGATTCCAATTTAACTGTTTGTATCGGAGTTATCTTGTTAACACGGGCAATTAATTTTGTATAGACGCTCAAGCGTGACTGGTTTTCAGTAATAAGTGTACGAATTGAGAGAACAGTGATTTTAAGTGCTAAAACAAACCACCAAATTTAGCTGAAAATTACTTTCTGTGGTAATTAGTTTCCTTATGAAACAGCTGTATGTCGCTGCAATTGACAGAATATCAGAGTTTATCAAAGGAATCTGAACCTGTCTTCATGTTTTTTGTGGCAATATAGAAATTTGTACATTTGAATAAGCTTGTTATTTTTTATAAGCTAAACCTTGTGTAAATTCTTATAATGATAAGTAAAATGCTCTTTTATCTTTAAGTGCTATCTTTTATCATACCTACTTGATTAACAAGACTTACAAGTGCTATGTCTAGTCTTTATCGTATAAAGTATTATCACATGCACCATAACTATAGAATGTGTGCTTTTTATTAAAATAATTGGTGTTGGTTTCCATTTCTTTCGGACAACATTCTAAATATACATGTATAGGTATGTAGTGAATATTCATCACAGAAAACCAACTCACACTAGGTCTATATAAACCCCTTTCTCATTTTTTCACAGATTTAAATATTTGATGTACATGTTTAGTTGCTGTGTAATTATACATGCATATGCCATCACTGTAATACAAAAACAGAAATTTGTCGCAACTCTTTAAAAGTTTTTTTGTTTACCATTTAGAAAATATCTCATGATCCGACTGAACCGCTTTAATTAGGGTCCAAAATCTATGTCATTCAATTTAGTAGATAATAATTTAGCAACTCCGCCGTGGGCAAACTTGATAGATTTTTCATGAATTGTGTTAATTATTTTCTTTAGGTTGAAATAACCTTTTCAGATTTGCGGTTGCTCTGTAGTCGTCCTCGGGTTTCCCACATTGAAAAGATACCTGCCAACATTCTCATCATGGGTACACAATACCTTAGGAAAACAATCATTATTCGTCCTCTGTTGGGCAAATAGCTAACATTCCAAAATCACAGATGACGAAATATTTCCTGTGCATGTCACAGTATACGTCGTGCCTCTACATATCATGTAAACGAATATCAAACATCGAGGCTAAACTGTTAAAAGACGTTTGATATGAACTCTCATTTGAAGACAAATCGGAAATATTGTGTCAACTTAAAACCAATTTACTTTGGTTGTACTTTGTTCTCGGAATGCGAGCTATTTACGAAACCAAAACCTGAGACATCTGAAAACGTCCAGGTAAAAAAATGAAGAAGAAACTCCGTGAGAACTTGATGACGAGCGTGTAAAGTGAACGTGCATCCACTAAACCAGATGCGAGGGGAAAGCAGTCGGTATTTATTGTTTTGCGGAAATCTATAAACATTCGTAATGTTCCTCAGATCACTGAAAGAGGCCTCGTTCCGCCTGCTGGTCCAAGTCTTGCACAAACACTACATGTACGTGCATTGTGCTCCCTGCCGAAAGCTGTTAACACGAGTGTAATCAAAGGCGATTACTTGTACTTCATTTCGGTCTTTACGTTTGACTTGCAATTTGTTCAGTCTAAATGTTCTAGACATCCGAAATATGGCCCCAGTATAACAGTACTACAGAAGTGGAGATTATCGTTCGGCCTGGGCAGATAACGACAATATCGTTTACACGGGGTGTGAAATTTAAAGGAAGAACGTGCCTCACAGAACATTTTGCCGTCTCGCTTGGAATACCACTCTGATTGTAAGAGATTGTTATGATTGTTTTATTGGTAGGAATCTTGTCTATAGGTGTTTATCGGTCCATTTGACTCATTTATTGAATGTCTGTAATTGAGCTACATCCATTCTTTGGTCTATTTGACAGAGAGGAAATGTCTCCCTGTATCTCTATTTTCAGCATTTAGTATTAATAGAAAAAGATCAAGTGCTTATGTTTTGTTGCAAGTGTTTTACATAATTTACTTCATACGTTTTGGATTTTGAAAGTAATATTTATATGTATTTACAGGGGCCTCTCTAATAGATAAACACACATACACCTCGGTTGGTTGCAAAGCATACGGTAGCTTTTAAGTCTTCTTAAACACTGTGACTAGCTACGACAAAAACTTATCCATTCAAGATGAAAACAGTTGCACAATCGTGTCTTTGATCTAGGATAAATAAGATAAATTCTCATAAAATAGACTCGAAAAACAATTATTTTTTAAATGCCTGTTAACAGAGAACGCTCGATCCCTGGTCTAACTCTACTTGACTGTTTCCCAATGACGGAGTCGTGCTGCGTTGATAGGGTCTGATGTCGTTACTGGGACATGTCAAACGATGACGCGTTGTCGGCGGACACTGGTGTGATTGTGACAGCGTGGACATCGCCATGTGGTCAAGTTATGACCCTCAATCACATGTGGTCAGTCAGACGGAGGCTAGAGACAGGAAGTGGTGATAGGGCGTGAGGCGACTAGCTGGACGATCATAATGCACTTTGAAGTTAATCTCATGTGATCAAATACTATACTTCTCTGTGTTTCTTTTGGATAGTCGTCGGATGCGGAAAGTATTCTAGAAATTAATTTCTTGATTCTAGGCAATATTTATGTCAGAAGTAAGGGGATGCATGGTGCCGCAATGTCCGTATAAAATGTCTATTTGTTATCCTTAAACCTTACCTTGGCTTGTGAATGCATTTAAGTAAAGGGGGACAACTTCGCGACACATTAACCTGTGTGGTGTAATTGCTTTGTCATTCTTATTCTTCTAACGATTCTCATTGTCATTGAAAAATCATAATTGTTATGATATGCCATTGGCATGCATCCCCCCTTGGTTGATATTGCAGTTGTTGTACAGAATATACCAGCAGATAATCACTATGTATTATATTATTATTATTATCAATGTATATCATAACTGAGTTTACAACGATGCACAGCATCACCCTACAACATCCGAACTGTTGTCAATGTTCGCACCCGTTATGTGTTTTGTATTGATCAGTCGGGGCAAGTGAAATTTCGATATAAACATCGATATCACAAGTGACACTTAAAGCGACATCTTTGAAGCGCCGTGATTTTTTGTAACACGTGATGTTGATTTCACTGTGTGTATGTCACGAACAGCTGGTAATCTAATTCCGAGTTTAACTCGGATAACTGCCTTTCATCTGTAAATGCCTCCGATCAATACTGTTTGATGTAGAAACAATAGGTTTAGGACGCTTAAAATGTACATTATTGTCGAAATATTTATATATTATTTGTTTAATAAACAATTTATTTCAAAATGAGAAATCGAATAAAGAAAAACCAATCGTAATCATTACATATATATGATTCTGTGTGCCTGTTATCTGGAATCTTAAAGAATGCATGCGACCCTTCCTCTCTTTCCCTCCACCAGAAAAAAGGACACTGACTTCCGCCGCGCATCTTACAACCATCTACCTTGAATAAGTTGAGGGAAAAAGTATAACACACGTCTGTCCTCTGTTCAAGAGCAACTTGTTTAGTAACAAGGTTTTAAAGCCCAAGTTGTCATTACTGCCTACATGGTCGTTATTTTGTAATAAATGATCCACTTTTAAAAAGTGTAGTTTGATTACATGTATTTACTACGTCGCCCTGTCGTTTGTGAGGTGTATTGATCAACCCTCACCATTCAATAAAGCGGTGGGAGGAAGACATTAAAATCGACAGTGGACGAGCCAAACGTTAGATCTACCATTAAACGGGGATTAGGGAGAATGCAGCATAATCCCGTGTAAATCTTCCTTGTCGATTCCAATCTGCTAGTTCCAAAATACAGTTGTTAATTAAGTGATATCTAACATGGATTTATTGACACATTCATAACATGAGAGCAATATGCACATATAACAATACGTACTGCAAAACCTTAATTGTGTTAGTTGAAAAATATGTATTGGGTTAGTTTTTAATATCTCGACAAGACAAGAACGAGCTTAAATCTATAAGTGTATACTTGACACAGTTATAAAGATACCCAAATAAAACTCGGTTGCGTACTGGTACAATTGTTTTATATACAGGTTGCACGGATAATAATTTCCGACGCAGTTCCCGGGGCGAATAGGGATGTATGAGACGTATTTAGGGAGATACACATTTCCACTACACGAAAAATGTCAACGAAATATTTAACAGACCCCATTCTTGTGCTTCGAGACTCTCCGTGGTAGGTTTAGAACGAACTTGAAATGTATAATTCCTCTGTACTAGGTATGCAAGTTGCAGTATCCTAGAGCAGGTCAGTCCACATCGGTCATTGCCTTACGCAACGGACAGAGAATACAAGATATTATTCAAAGCACACCAAGATAGATAGATATCACTGCCTACTACTATAAGGATGATGAACAACAGGTTTCTCAGTAGATTTTGTCCTTATATTTGTGGTTTAGAATTCATCTGACATAGTCATGCAATCTTTACATTTTGCCAGAGCGTATGAGCTGAGGATTTTACTTAAATTGACACGTGTTTTCTTTCGAAGACGCGATTAGGACTACCGTGCAGACCTGATTATCTGATAATTATACTAATAAAACTAAAAAAACAAACAATGGATATGCGTATGGCTCTTAAAGATCGGTTCCGAGGATTTAATATGTTTCCTGAAAAGACCTTTTTGAATATTTTATCACATTCATAAATTATTTGAGTGGCTAACAATGCAACGTTTTACATCACTGTAAGTTAGTGTTCATTAAAATAGACCCGTGAAGATTCCGGGGTAGAATAGGTCTTCAGCAACCCATGCTTGCTGTAAAAGGTGACTATGCTTGTCGTAAAAGGCGACTAACGGGATCGGGTGGTCAGGCTCGCTGACTTGGTTGATGCATGTCATCGATCCCAATTGCTTGGATCGATGCTCATGATATCAATCACTGGATTGTCTTGTCCAGACTCGATTATTTACAGACCGCCGTCATATAGCTGGAATATTGTTGAGTGCGGCGTTAAACAACAAAGCAACCAAGTTCATTAAAATATATCTCAGAGCATAAACAATTACATGAAGATGATGAGTCATATTTGAAATACTTTTAATAATCTGTAAAAAATTCAAAACCCAAGACCATATTGAATATGTAAGACATAACGTTTTCAAGAACTCGCTTTTTATCTTAAACACATGTTAAAGGGTTTTTTTTATTCATAATACAAACCTACGACCATATGACTTAACGGTCCAAAAACATGTATTGTGTTGTGCTTGCTCTGTTTTATTTTAATCTAAAAGAAATATAGCAAATGGTATTCCAGTCTGATTCTCTCAAGAAAATGATACGTACTGTAACCGATTTCTTTTGGTTTTCTTTCGACCATGCATTCCATATGATAATTTAAACATACTGACTACAAATCCCATCAGTGGGTTTTCTCAATGTATTTAACATGTGTAGTGCAACTGTCTAAACTTTGAACACCCATATCAAACGTACAGTCAAACCGATTCCACAGGAACAAATAATACACGCCCTATACAGTTACAATATGTCACTCAAGCGTGTACCTTTGTACAACATACCCCAACGATGTTACAATAACAACTCATCACTGATCTTGTAAGTGTCGGCCGTGTTCAATATAATGAAAGTTTGCTGTGGGAAACTGAAGAAAACAGTCACACATAACATCGTCGAAGTTAAGTGTATATGCTAACATGCTATTTAGCCTTAGAGGTAGAACGTTTTTTTAATGATTGATATATGCCGTATTTTCATGTAGATTCAATGTAGAGGTATGTATGTTTTGACAGTCACAACGGTCATACAAATTTTAACAAAAACATTCATACATGATATTGTAACTATCAGCTACCTAATAGGCCTATAACATTAATTATACAACATTGGATACGTAGTTATTGACATGTGTATGCAGGGTCCATATAGTCATGCTCGCAATCATGATCTATGTTGTTTGGATAAAATAAAAAAGTTTTTTTGACATAATTCTGATAGACTTACACAGATAATTAAAAGGACAAAGATGAGAGAGAAAAAAATCTTCTCAATATTTATCCAAATTCCAAACAGAGCTGAGATTATCAGTAAAGATAAGTACGTACCTGTTAAGGAGTTGTCAACGTTCCCGTCGACTGCCATGTCATCGTCGTCGTTATCGCCGTCTGAGTCGCTGACCACGGACAAGTCAAGGTCCTTGTTGCTGTCACAGTATGTTGCTGGGCTTGATGGGTCAGTCAGGACACTGGAATCGCCGTCGGAGAAGTCGCCCTCCTCCCTACCCCTATCTGGCGACGACAGCCGTCCCTCACATCCCGACAGCGCAGCGCCCACTCGCAAATCGAGTCCATGAATATCAGTCACATTTGACTCTTTCGAAATTTGTTCATTTTCCTTCTCCCTGCGATCAAGGATATTGTCAATGGAAAAGGATGTGAGAATTGTCGTCTGGCTTCGCCCGTCCATTTGGTCGGCAGACGATACAAACAAGCAGCAGACCTGGACGCTACACACGCAGACGATCAGGCAAAAACAGCACTGGTTACCTGAGACCTTCACTCAAAGGTTTTCACCTCGATATTAATCAGTTCGCAGTTTTCATTTAGCCCCGTCGCCAAATTGGCATTACACGCGTCTTAAAAGATGTCCATTGAAGTTAAATATCGTCTGCCTCATTTGCGACTGAAGAGGCGTGACATTCGACGCACGCGCGGCCCAAACCCGTGGCCCGCCTCGTTCTGGGTTTGATTGACAGCCTATCAAACACGAGCTGCAATGGGATTCACAGATGCTCCGCTGTGCGCTCGAATGACATTGCTGCGGAGTGATAGCTAAAACGGACCAACAAAATAACTCGTGGGCCTGTTTATGAATGTGTGGTGAGTCGCCAAGGGGAGTCGGTATCTTTTCCAGCACGTAACTATTTATTGACTAACTTGTACTTGAAAAACTATCGAGTATCGACGCAAAATTGCTCGATAAATAGAGAGTTAAAGACAAACAAATGAAGATCTTTAATATGATAACAAAATAGTCAGGCATTTTTTTAACAATCACACTACCCAGGGAAAGTATGGTTAAGTCATCAGATTTAAGAAGTGGGTTATAAAACGCAGCTAACATTCAACACACCATGTAATTGGTAATAAGCGTTGTCCACAGAAATGTTAAGAGAGCATACAGTCTAGATGCCCAAGTCAAAAGATCATATTCGGGTGGTCGTATTTGACATACTTATCAATCTGTCTAATCTATTCATAATTATATCGAATATGCACATATAACCTCAGACGAAGTTCTATTGGATCATGCTCCACTTAATAAGATCTCGATTTCATCTGAGCTTAAACGTGGACAGCCTATATAATATGTGGTATTCGAGGAAAACTGAACGTTGCCCAACCTAGATATACATCATTCACGTCTATGTATTTTCGAGGATATTTGTGAGCAGAGATTCATTACATATTTTAGACAAGGGGATCTATTTACGAGGGACGGAACTGTTTTATGAGTTGTTTGTCTTCCTCTGTGTATTGAGAACGTCCCAAAGCCTGCATTTATCAAGTCATCAACCTGTCTGTGTATCCAACAGTTTGCGCGCGCATTGTAATTTATGCAACACAATCACTTAGTAAGTACACTGACGATATATCGAATGTTACACAAAAGCCATATTTACGTATGTTTTATAGGTTAAACAAGTTTATGACTGGTCCCTTAGAACACTGTCGTTTATCATGTGCCTATTGACACTCGTCTACAAACTGATAAACTGGTTAGACGAATCGATACACAAATCAGACGGCGGCGTGCAGATCTCGGGTCCTCTATACACATGGCCACCGGGGACAAGCATTACTTGAAAACTTGCACCCCATTCGCGGTTAATGAAGTACGTTAACGGAGAAAAATAGCCCAGCAACCTGACATGCTCAATTTTCACAAAACCACAATAATAGAAAACCCGCATCACTTCTCCATTATAAAACACACGGAGGGTGCAGTTAATATGGATCGAGCGGACATGGTGTTGATTCCCCGCTTGTTGAAACACACGGAGAGCTGCATCAATTAGCCCACAGAGCTGCTGGTCACAAGGAGGCAGCACTAACGGCCCCCAATATCTCCAGGAGCTTAGAAGAGGAGGAGGGGGGGGGGGGGGGGGGGGGGGGGGGGGTTTAGAATGGATAAAGTTTATTTAAAATGGGTATATTGATTGATGTACCTTGAGATTTAGCTATCTATGCCCCTATAGATACAGAGTGCAGGCAGTCACGTTCTTCTCACAAGGTAGGGTTTGAGCCTGACGTACCGACTTAGTTTGAACCACTCATCCTAGGAACATCCCATACACCAAGGCGGGGAGATCAGCAGGCAATACAGGAGGGGACATTTTGTTGATCATCTTTTATTCACAATTAATAAATCACCCATATTTCTTCATAAATTTTATGTAGAGAAAGGTTAAGCTGTTTTTAATTTTCATGGTTGTATTTGAATACATGTCCTTAAACAAACCTGTGTACCCTTATCACCGAACATACAAACACCGTGACTCATGCTTTTTCTAATTGTAAGACTTCTAAATTATTCCCGTTTAGAAGTGTTATGCGTGTCTTATATACTTACTTGAATCAACAATCATAGTGCAAAAAAACCATGTACTCATATCCAGAAATACCCCTCTTGAGGCAGTTTAATAAAACATTTCATTTTAGAAAAACAGTTTTTTTCATTTTCGATCGTAGTTTTGAAGTTAAAGTGCTTATTGCAATGTGCACGTGTTGCGGCTCACAGCTAAGGGTAATATAGGCTTAAGATTAACTGTAAGGGATTAAACTATTTCCTTGCAAGGCTTATCAGATCTCTTGTGCTAGATTAAAATATCTAGTTGATGACTCACGGCTAGTCAATATGAATGGATTCGAAAACGATCGAAGTTGCATGAAATAACACTTAATTCAACAGTGACTGCCATTTCATATCACGCGACCTTTACCTTTCCTTAACACCTCAAAACGTTGTGGAACCTGTGATCCGGCTGATCTTAAGGACGGCTTTCACCCTTCAGATGAGCGACACGTTGTTATTGCGACTGTTACATGCACTATTTGAGTAGGTTTTAAGTAAATACTTTGGTATTTATGAGAAGCATATTATATACATGTACTCGTATTGAAATGTGGTCGACTTGTAGAATCACCCTCAGATTTTGCTAACTCGCTCAAAAAAGATTAATTTCCTACAAGTAAAGAAAAAACCGAACATGTCTTGTTACATACAACCTGAATGAATGAATGAATGCAATGAGATATATATTAAATAATTTATTTAAATGAAAGCTATTCGTATCTCTATGATAACCCACAGGGATGGTTCTCACCCTTAATCTCCCCCACTGCCTCGCTATATCCCGCACCCCGCTGTTACCTCAGTCTCAGGGCGTCGAAGCCCGGAAGGGGGTACATTCAGCAGCGTCGGAGAGGGATGAGGGTGCCCCCAGAGTTCAGTCAATTAGGAAAGTAAAGCTTATATACCCTATTCCCATAGTCTGCACAGTAAGTGTGGGCTTACGGCCGACAGCTCTCGAAATGGAAGGGCTTAGTTCGAATCTCCTATCATACCTTGGTGTTTTTGTACGACCACCTGCACGGGGCTGGGGTGATACGGGAGTCTCCGCTCTCTTCACATACAACGCACATGAACATACACGAGCCACAAAGGCGCTGTGTTACGGTCAATCGTTCTTCCAATAATTTGGCCTCAAATTGCCAATCTACCCTGGGAACGTCTATATCCCAATCATGTATTAATATTAATGTCTGTAGTACTTTCGTATTTGGAAGGAAAACAAAAACAAACAGGGTAAATGAATTTATGAAAGGTAATTTTGTTTGGAGGCTAGATATTTTTTCATCTTCAGCTGCAAGACCAGATAGTTTTTGAATTACAACTGTGAGAATAAATATTGTCTTTGCAACAATGTAGTTTTTGTGTCTGACAAGTTCCTTTTTTCCACAACAGTCTAAAGCACACTGTTTTTTCAAGAATTTTCGGGGACAACTTCTTTTCTTCCGATAAAATCCCAGGCCCCAGGATCCAAGTGGTCGGTCCCTAAGGTCTTGAAATATAACTTTCTGACCACTGTCAAAAATCAGGCCTTGAGTTAGGGTTTCTGCATGTTGTCACTGCAACTACAACCATAGCTACAGCTACAAGTACAGCTATAGCTACAACTACGGCTACATTTACAACTACAACTACTGCTGCATTTACAACTACAACTACTGCTACATTTACAACTACAACGACTGCTACATTTACAACTACAACTACAACCACATATACCACTACATCTACAACTACATCTACATCTAAAACTAAAACTACACCCACACCCACACCCACACCCGAACCCACACCTACACCTACATCTACAACTACAGCTACATCAACAGCTACAACTACATCAACAACTACAACTACATCTACATCTACAACTACATCTACATATACAACTACATCTACAACTACAACTACATCCACAAATGCATCTATATCTACGTCAACATCAAGATCATTCATTCATATACATCTACAAATACAACTGAAAGTACACCTACATATACAACTACATGTACATCTACAACTACATCTACAACTACATCTACAACTACATCTACAAATACATCTACATCTAAAACTAAAACTACACCCACACCCACACCCACACCTACACCTACATCTACAACTACAGCTACATCAACAGCTACAACTACATCAACAACTACAACTACATCTACAACTATATCTACATCAACAACTACATCTACATATACAACTACATCTACAACTACAACTACATCCACAAATGCATCTATATCTACGTCAACATCAAGATCATTCATTCATATACATCTACAAATACAACTGAAAGTACACCTACATATACAACTACATGTACATCTACAACTACATCTACAACTACATCTACAACTACATCTACAAATACATCTACATCTAAAACTAAAACTACACCCACACCCACACCCACACCTACACCTACATCTACAACTACAGCTACATCAACAGCTACAACTACATCAACAACTACAACTACATCTACAACTATATCTACATCAACAACTACATCTACATATACAACTACATCTACAACTACAACTACATCCACAAATGCATCTATATCTACGTCAACATCAAGATCATTCATTCATATACATCTACAAATACAACTGAAAGTACACCTACATATACAACTACATGTACATCTACAACTACAACTACAACTGAAACTACAACTACATCTACATCTACAACTACATCTACATATACAACTACATGAACATCTACAAATACAACTGAAACTACATCTACAACTACATCTACATCTACAACTACAACTACAACTACATCTACATCTACATATACAACTACATCTACATATACAACTACATGTACAACTACAACTACAACTACAACTACAACTACATCTACAACTACATCTACATCTACATATACAACTACATCTACAACTACAACTACAACTACAACTACATCTACAACTACATCTACATATACATATACAACTACATGTACATCTACAAATACAACTGAAACTACATCTACAACTACAACTACATCTACATATACAACTACATCTACAACTACAACTACAACTACAACTACATCTACAACTACATCTACATATACATATACAACTACATGTACATCTACAAATACAACTGAAACTACATCTACAACTACAACTACATCTACATATACATATACAACTACATGTACATCTACATATACAACTACATCTACACCTACAACTACATCTACATCTACAACTACATCTACAACTACATCTACAACTACATCTACATATACAACTACATGTACATCTACAAATACAACTGAAACTACATCTACAACTACATCTACAACTACATCTACATATACAACTACATGTACATCTACAAATACAACTGAAACTACATCTACAACTACATCTACAACTACATCTACATATACAACTACATGTACATCTACAAATACAACTGAAACTACATCTACAACTACAACTATATCTACAACTACATATACATATACAACTACATGTACATCTACAAATACAACTGAAACTACATCCACAAAAGCATCTATATCTACGTCTACGTCAACATCAAGATCATTCATTCATATACATCTACAAATACAACTGAAACTACATCTACATCTACACCTACGTCTACAACTACAACTACATCTACAACTACATCTACATATACATCTACACCTACATCTACATCTACAACTACATCCACAAATGCATCTATATCTACGTCTACGTCAACATCAAGATCATTCATTCATAACCATCTACAACTACATCTACATATACATCTACATCTACACGTACATCTACATCTATATCTACATCTACAACTACATCTACATATACAACTACATCTACACCTACAACTACATCTACATCTACAACTACAACTACAACTACATCTACAACTACAACTACATATACAACTACATGTACATCTACAAATACAACTGAAACTACATCTACATCTACATCTACATCTACATCTACAACTACATCTACAACTACATCCACAAATGCATCTATATCTACACCTACAACTACAACTACATCTACAACCACATCTACATATACAACTACAACTACATCTACATCTACAACTACAACTGAAACTACAACTGAAACTACATCTACAGCTACATCTACATCTACATCTACATCTTCAACTACAACTACATCCACAAATGCATCTATATCTACGTCTACGTCAATATCAAGATCATTCATTCATATACATCTACAAATACAACTGAAACTACATCTACATCTACACCTACATCTACATCTACAACTACATCTACATCTACAACTATATCTACATCTACATACAATTTTCATGTAAGAACTCCGACCTTTGCAACTATTCAGACGTTTACGTCAACATCAACATTTACAGCTACAGCTACAACGACAACTGAAAATACATCTACCGCCACACATGAAACTATACAGCTGCAGCTGGTCACAGTAGGTGATGACAACTTGGCCAGTGCGTAATGTATGTTTACTCAGGTAATGTTCAGTGGTGATAGCAAGAGTTCAGAAGACATGCCCCAGTCTCGTCCTGACAACGACAGATAACGTCAGCTCCTGCCACATATGACGGCAATGTGGGGGTCGGGTAGATCCCCAGGGTCAGGTCACGTTATGACTCACCCCCGGGATATTCGATTGGCAAATGATAGGCAAAGATTGTTTGATTTAGAATTAATACCATACATTATTTTGAATGAATTTTCATGAGAAACGTAATACCAGCTCCGTTGAGATACAGTTTAGCAGTAACTCAAACATGCAATAATGAAACACTTTGTCTTCAATATGGAGTAACACTGATTAAACAACTTTGTATGTACGTCATAATCAAAACACCCCTTCCTAAAAAATGTTTAAAAATTCCACACAAGAAATTCTTTTAAAGTTGACACTGATGCACAACTGATATGCAGGTGCTGTGGTGCAAGGAGTCTCGTTTTTTTCATCTGCTTCTGTTGAGCTGGCCTGTCCCAGTGCACGCCAGGAGAATACACCGAGTTACAGGCTAATGTGGTCAGATTCAATTTCAGTGACGTTGTGTACATATACTTCATGTCATGTTTCTGAAATTAAGCACTCTACTTATGAAAGTAAACCCTCAACGCGAAGTACAAGGACCCATCTCAATTGTCACAAGCTAAGTTGTAAAGTATCCTCTGCGCGGACGTGGGAGAGAACACCTGCACGTGCCGCGTCATGCAGTGCTTTGGTTGGTTGATTGCCTTCAGGGTGCTTGGAGAAGCTGACTCCCTCTCAGCATCAGCTGGGTGGGATTTATCTGCATTAATGCGTGTAGTCCGATTTTTGAAAATGCTTGTAGAATAATTTGTTTATCAGCGTCTGACGGGTGACCAGCAACTCCAGTCATAACATAACAGAAGATGTATTTCTACGATGAAGAACAAAATATAGAGATTAGGTTAGGTCAATGACAGTCACTGAAGTCCGATTGCACATACAGGTTAGAAATATTGCATTGCATTCGGTGTGCAGAGTAGCGCCACTTGGGCACGCCAGAAACCTATGATCGTTGGTTCAAATGCGTGTTTGTGACAGGCGCCTAAACGGAGATCGAATGGACAATTGGCTGGTGAAAATGGATTGCGCTTATGGTGGGTAAAGCTAAGGATATCTCAGATGTTACAAAACTAACTGTTTGATAGTCTTACCCTTTATGCAGATCGATACTTACACTATCATTTGCTAGTTGATACAGTCACTCAAAGATCACCTTGATGTAGACTGCCACGAAGTGAAACATGCCTGACGTCAGTGCCAGACTACTAGTGTTTTATATATAAAATCGTAGTTTAACTAACATGGCATGAGAGCAAGACTAAAGACTATTATGAACCAGGTATCCGGGGCTCAAATGGATAACAAAATAATCCTTGAAAATTGCGAGATTATATACATATATTATTGTTTTGTTTTTTTCAACTTTGTTGTATTTTATGGTGGAAACATTGGTCATGTTTTC
Source organism: Haliotis rufescens (assembly GCF_023055435.1). Taxonomy (NCBI): domain Eukaryota; kingdom Metazoa; phylum Mollusca; class Gastropoda; order Lepetellida; family Haliotidae; genus Haliotis; species Haliotis rufescens. The sequence continues at coordinate 23,147,087 of NW_025963802.1, forward strand.
ATAGTATTGTTTGTTCAGATGGTGCAACTAATTCGGATTCTGTCAAAAGCTTAAGAACATAATGTAGATATTTTGCAAGAGTTTTGTGATGTTCACATCGAATGGGATTGATCATGTCTGAACAATTATGTCAAGAAAAACAGAAACTGTATTTGGGCATCTATTTTTAATGGTCCGAATATGAAAAAATGCAACAGCTTTGAGTCAGATTTGTTTCGAAATATATGTACGCATATTTTGTGAACAGATACAAAATATTGTACATCCTGCAACATATATCGACAACATATGTAAGGCATGTTCTTGCAAAACGTGGTCGGTCTCGTATATATGTTAGAAGTGAACAGAAATGTCATCACCTCGACCCTTATTTCCTGTCATCTGGGGGTCGCCGTGGTATCTGTCGTCACCAACGACAGGGGTGGTGGCGCTACCACGCCCTCTCGGATTGTGACAGTTTGTTATTTAATCTGCAAACAACACAGTCGGCAGAGACTCTAGTTTGGCAGTTTTATATCTGTGTTATCTGACAGTGGTTCTTGTGAGAGAGGTCCGGGAGCTGCCCTTCATCTGGTGTTACGTGAAACGTCAAGACTATCTGGTGGCTGTACAAGCCGCCACGTGACTCCACAACAATGCTTACAAAGTCCTTATCGTCACAAACACTAATTATGAACGGGCAATGCAAGTTCTTTTCAAAATGACAAAATATATCTTTCTTTTACTTCATTTGAATTTTACATTATTTATAATGATGAAATGAATATTAGCCATAATGAAGTCGATATATTATATAATTCCTTTCTGTCACAATACCCGATATTTTATACACTAATGCCAGTGCCAGCATTCTGCTGATGTTAGTGTCCCATAGAACGGTGTCCGCTTACCTATTCCTCGTTGGATTGAGGTGAGAATAGGGACCAAATACTATGTCGCAATTCTCCCACTGAAATGGGGTACGCGTTGTCAGGCTCGGTGACTTGGTTGATTGAGTGAAATCGTACCCCGTTAGAGCGGATATTTCTTTACACTTCAAGTCACCTCTTTAACATGCCATGACACGATTATTTACAGGCCGCCGTGGTATAGATTTGTTTCTTTTTATTTACGGCGTTAAGCAACATTCAGTCACTCTCTCCTTCTTAGGCTATACACGGAATCGTTCTGATGCTCTAGATCGATGCTCTACCTTCCGAACTGTCCTCACTGTTTCCTCTTGGACTTTTCACAAACGGAACAATAAAAATGTATGGATAATTGTCTCGACATCTCTTGTATATATGAGACTAATGTGGATAGTTAAAGTCCGTAAAATGAAGATTGGCATATCTGACAAGTATGTTTTGAAATTGAAACGTGACACCAGAGTGTGATGAACGGTTGTATTGTCTAATCTCTATCTTTTACTAGTGTACATTCGTTGGCATTAAACGGGAATTTCAATTTCAAACGACACTTCCATCAAGGCAATGCACCATTACACTAACGGCGAAACACCGAACTGCCAATATCGGTGTCTGACAGGAATCGGCCTACTTTTTGACAAAGATAGGTTTGCTGACGCTGTAATGTGTTCGGCGCAACGGAATTATTTACCAGAATGAAAACTCCCTATTCACTTTTAGGCAGATTTAAAATTCATTGACTCCGATTTCAGACAACATGCCTGCGTATGGGCAATTGCGGCTATGTTGGGATTTGTCACTAGTAATCTGTGGCTGTCAAATGCCCATGTGTTTATCCCCGACTGTGAATGAACGCACGACCTCGTCTCCCTCTTCATTCACGGGGAATTATCATGCTGCGAAGTAGTGTCATTATTACAAAATCAAATATTGATTAAAATTGGGGTTATGACATACTTAATTTGTCAGTGTCGCTCTCCGCTACTGCGTATATACATATACTTATATAAGTATCATGTAGGTATTACTGTCAGGACAATCTGGTCCGGTGTTAAAGGTTTAGTCATAGCACATTATTGACCTTCGAACATTTACAACTGATATGCTTCAGTCATATCAGAGTAATACATTTTATATATTAGATATGGATATATTAGTTATGGTGTACAATATTATCTCGAGATCTGAGACAATGATTAATGGAATTTTCTTCACTATTAAAAGGCCCACAATTTTCATAACATCAATTTACATTTACATAATTTATACATATTGTTATATTAATGACGAGTTTAATATCATTGTTTGTTTACGCTTTTCGAATAATGAAATGTTAACGGGCTATATTTAGAACTATGAAATTGACATTCGCTTTCCAGTACGAGAGGGGGAAATACGCAGAAAGGGTATTTAACAGGAGGAGTGGCAATTCTTATGAAATTATTACTTTGAACCCAAAACGTTTCGCTTTATTTCTGTACTGACTTCAATCCGTTTAAAATATCATGATTTTGAGATTACAAACGGCAGTTTTATGTTGTTTTATATTGTTATTAAGTTTTTGTGTTGTGGTCAGCAATAAAGTGTTGAATAACAAAATATTCCCCGACAACTAGTCGCAATACATATGTCCCGCCACGCCCATGCCGACACTCTGCCCTGATAAATCAAATTAGTGAATATAATCCCGGGTTATGTTTTTATCGATTCCTTGTGCAGACCTGACAAAAAACAATGAGTCAGCGGCCAAGTAAATCCTTAACATTGGCCGTGATTATGTTGTCAATTTAGCTTGGTTTTTTTCAACGTGAGAACTAGTTCCGTGACAATAAACTACATTCAGATTTCAAACTAATTTGAAACATGTTAAGGATTTTCTTAAGACCCCCGTGGTTAAGTGTGAAAAAGGCCATATTGTCAAATACATTATTAGCCCTCATTGTCATTCATAATCCAGGTGAAAAGAATGTATAGTAGATGTCATATATATTTCAGTTTATACCTAAAACAATAAGTAAGTTTGGGATGCATTCTACATTTAACAAACTCTAAGTCTAATGACTTGGTCCTGACACAAATGACGAGCTCATGAACATTAAGGCCAACTTGAACAGTTTAAGGAGTTGTCTCCCCATAGCAGCTTACAAAGGAAGTCCTATTGTGTCGTTAGTCGCCACCAGGTGGTAGACAATTAAACGAACACACCCTTAGTAATACCCCTAAACTCCAGTTGAATTATCGTTGCTAAATCCGCAACAAATCTCCTACAAATCAGCCTTTATATATTATCACCCACAGCCGATATCTCCGCCAACGCCCATCATCATTTGTGTAAATATACGGTATTGTTGATACGAAGTATCTATCTATCTATATATCTATCTATCTATCTATCTATCTATCTATCTATCTATCTAGTCCACATACTTTCGTTTCGAGTTTTTACAGTGATAGGGTAAATATTACTTGTTTTAATCATACCGTTCAAATACATTCATGTATTTGTGATATAGAATTGCAAACAACGGAATTGCCAACCAACCTGGCCAAGTCGTCTCAATGTCCGAATTCACTGATGTAGAAACGGGCAATTATTCAATGAATTAGTCAAAAAATTATTTAATAAAACCAGTTATTCTGTACGTATTTGCGGGAAAACATATGTGCTGGAAAATTAGGTCAGCATATGAAATTAAGATATCTAATTATTATGATAAACATTAAGCGGTGAGATTTTCGAGACTTTCTCAAGGTTAAATATCATGTCGAGGTCATTCTCAAGGTCAAATGTTAACTCATTCTCGTGACTTTTCATTTTCTGCTGATTGGTCTTATTCTCCCCGCCATGGAAACTAAACATACTGGTGTTCCATAATTGGCCGCCCCGCTAAGTGGGAAGCAATTACAGAGTGGCTGGAACTGTACAACAACACACACAGCGTGATACCGCCATTGTAAATGCTTTGTCTGGCTAGCTCGTACAGATAGCTCACACATTCGCTGTTGCTAACGTGTTTTTGAAACATGTAAATCGCTCGCCCCTGCTGGGTTTAACACATTTAAAATTTGTCTGAGTTACTTGGAGCGCGTAGACATAGCTTGAACATATATTAAGAGCCGCAATTGTAGCGGGATATGTTTTGACAAGATGGTAATATCTTGCTTAGTCGTTTTTAATCGTTCCGATTGTTGAGTCGGCAAGTGAAGCAGAACCTTGAAATGAGTGTAATCTTTAGTAAACGGTATTTGTCATATTCAAAATGTTCTTATGCTTTCTTGAAGAGGTTATCCTTTGCACAAAAAATATTTTCTGCCCACACACAACTGTTCTTTTTATTTAGTGTAATACAAAAGCAATTTGTTTATTTAAATTGTTTTTGTATACTTCCCCTGAAACATATTTTAATTTAAGTACGTATTTAGTATCGCTTGTTCTAGTTCTCCGCACTGAAGGCATTTGGTTCCTTTGGCCTCTTGCATGGAATGCAATATAATCCTGCCATGTCTTCACTAGCAAGAGTGCAATATAATCCTTTTATAGTCTTCACTAGCAGGAGTACAATGTAATCCTGCCATGTCTTCACAAGCAGGAGTACAATGTAATCCTGCCATGTCTTTACTAGCAGGAGTGCAATATAATCCTGCCATGTCTTTACTAGCAGGAGTGCAATATAATCCTGCCATGTCTTCACTAGCAGGAGTACAATGTAATCCTGCCATGTCTTCACAAGCAGGAGTACAATGTAATCCTGCCATGTCTTTACTAGCAGGAGTGCAATATAATCCTGCCATGTCTTTACTAGCAGGAGTGCAATATAATCCTGCCATGTCTTTACTAGCAGGAGTGCAATATAATCCTGCCATGTCTTCACTAGCAGGAGACAATGTAATCCTGCCATGTCTTCACAAGCAGGAGTACAATGTAATCCTGCCATGTCTTTACTAGCAGGAGTGCAATATAATCCTGCCATGTCTTCACAAGCAGGAGTACAATGTAGTCCTGCCATGTCTTCACAAGCAGGAGTACAATGTAATCCTGCCATGTCTTCACAAGCAGGAGTACAATGTAATCCTGCTATGTCGTCAATAGCAGGAGTACAATGTAGTCCTGCCATGTCTTCACTGGCAGGAGTACTATATAATCATGCCATGTCTTCACAAGCAGGAGTGCAATGTAAATCCCATCAAATCTGCTGAGATTATGAGACTACATCAAATATGTTTTTGTTAGTACTGGTATTTTGTATAATTTAAATAGGCAGCGAGATTAGTAAAGTGTTATATTTTCACAAGACGTAAATTGTCATGTGTTGGAGTACCTGGCAAATGAACAACAATAATATATTTACCTCTGTTCACGCCCTACGTACATTTAGGAACGTGGACACTTTACTTTAGACAGTGAACTCTCACATATCATATCAGCGACCATATAGGGCTGCTAATCATGTAAACAGAATCTCGAACCCACTTTGGCATAGGCTGTTTGTTAATAGTGTGATCACCGGACTATGAACTCTACCCCAGGCAAACAAATAGTGTGGTCACCTGGCGGGTGTACTGACCAGCGCTGGACATGCCGAGTGCTAAACACTTCCTGTTTAGACAAGCGATAGTGGGGAGCTCCCGACACGCCCCCAGCACCGCCGCGTGGATGAGGCGGCGGTGTCTTGTTTGGGAGAGTAGTCTCCCTTTGACTGTCATGTGAATACCTCACCCACACTGTGGGTGTATTATTGTGTATAACATTGAGTATAACTTGCTGGTAATACCGTCAAGTACAGTCGTGATCCTGCTGGATGTAGTATCAGTGTAGTACAAAGTAGCAGTAGTGCTTGTGGTGGCGATGCAAGTACTACTTAATAGCAGTAGTGCTTGTGGCAATGTTGAAAGTACTACTTAATAGCAGTAGTGCTTGTAGCAATGTTGAAAGTACTACTTAATAGCAGTAGTGCTTGTAGCAATGTTGAAAGTACTACTTAATAGCAGTAGTGCTTGTGGTGGCGATGCAATTACTACTTATTATTAGTAGTGCTTGTGGTGGCGATGTAAGTACTACTTACAAGCAGTAGTGCTTGTGGTAGAGATGCAAGTACTACTTACTAGCAGTAGTGCTTGTGGTGGCGATGCAAGTACTACTTACTAGCAGTAGTGCTTGTGGTGGCGATGTAAGTACTACTTACTAGCAGTAGTGCTTGTGGTAGAGATGCAAGTACTACTTACTAGCAGTAGTGCATGTTGTGGCGATGTGAGTACTACTTACTAGCAGTAGTGCTTGTGGTAGAGATGCAAGTACTACTTACTAGCAGTAGTGCATGTTGTGGCGATGTGAGTACTACTTACTAGCAGTAGTGCTTGTGGTAGAGATGCAAGTACTACTTACTAGCAGTAGTGCATGTTGTGGCGATGTGAGTACTACTTACTAGCAGTAGTGCTTGTGGTGGCGATGTAAGTACTACTTACTAGCAGTAGTGCTTGTGGTGGCGATGAAAGTACTACTTACTAGCAGTAGTGCTTGTGGTGGCGATGTAAGTACTACTTACTAGCAGTAGTGCATGTTGTGGCGATGTGAGTACTACTTAATAGCAGTAGTACTTGTGGTGGCGATGTGAGTACTACTGAGTAGCAGTAGTGCTTGTGGTGGCGATGAAAGTACTACTTACTAGCAGTAGTGCTTGTAGTAATGTTGAAAGTACTACTTTCTGGCAGTAGTGCTTGTAGTAATGATGCAAGTACTACTTAGTAGCAGTAGTACTTGAAGTATATTGAAAGTACCACTTAGTTGGAGTAGTGCTTGTGGTGGGGATGCAAGTACTGCTTAGAAGCAGCAGTAGTGCATGTGGTGGCGATTCAAGTACTACTTAGTTGCAGCAGTAGTGCATGTGGTGGCGATGCAGGTACTACTTACTATCAGTAGTGCTTGTGGTGGCGATGAAAGTACTACTTACTAGCAGTAGTGCTTGTAGTAATGATGCAAGTACTATTTAGTAGCAGTAGTGCTTGTAGTAATGATGCAAGTACTACTTACTAGCAGTAGTGCTTGTAGTAATGATGAAAGTAGTACTTAGTAGCAGTAGTGCTTCTGGTGGCGATGTAAGTCCTACTTACTAGCAGTAGTGGTTGTGATGGTGATGCAAGTACTACTTACTAGCAGTAGTGCTTGTGGTGGCGATGAAAGTACTACTTACTAGCAGTAGTGGTTGTGATGGTGATGCAAGTCCTACTTACTAGCAGTAGTGGTTGTGGTGGTGATGCAAGTACTACCTACTAGCAGTAGTGCTTGTAGTAATGATGCAAGTACTACTTAGTTGGAGTAGTGCTTGTGGTGGGGATGCAAGTACTGCTTAGAAGCAGCAGTAGTGCATGTGTTGGCGATTCAAGTACTACTTAGTAACAGCAGTAGTGCAAGTGGTGGTGATTCAAGTACTGCTTAGTAGCAGTAGTGCTTGTGGTGGCGATTCATGTACTGCTTAGTAGCAGTAGTGCTTGTGGTGGCAATTCAAGTACTGCTTAGTAGCGGTAGTGCTTGTGGTGGCGTTTCAAGTACTGCTTAGTAGCAGTAGTGCTTGTGGTGGTATAAGGGTAAGAAGTACTTCGTAATAGTTGCGGTTGTGGTAGCAGTGTAACTAGAACTAAGTGGCACTAGTGCTTTTGGTGGTAGTAGTATAAGTAGTACTTAGTAGCTGTAGTGCAAATGGTACCTTTTATCACTAGTGGGTGTGGTTCCGGTGTACGTAATACTTTGCAGCAGCAGTAGTTGTTGAGGTGGTGTAAATAGAACTTAGTATCAATAGTGCTTGTGGTGGTAGGGTAAGTATTACTTAGTAGAAGAATTGGTATTAGAACTTAGTTGCAGTAGTGCTTGTGGTAGTAGTGCAAGTAGTTACTGTTATCAGCAGTGGATTTTGTGGTCGTGTAAGTAATACTTTGCAGCAGCAGCAGTAGTAGTTGTGGTAATAATGTAAGTGGCATATTGTAGCAGCAGTAGTGGTTGTGGTAATAATGTAAGTGGCATATTGTAGCAGCAGTAGTGGTTGTGGTAATAATGTAAGTGGCATATTGTAGCAGCAGCAGTGGTTGTGGTAATAATGTAAGTGGCATATTGTAGCAGCAGCAGTGGTTGTGGTAATAATGTAAGTGGCATATTGTAGCAGCAGTAGTGGTAGTGGTAATAATGTAAGTGGCATATTGTAGCAGCAGTAGTGGTTGTGGTAATAATGTAAGTGGCATATTGTAGCAGCAGTAGTGGTTGTGGTAATAATGTAAGTGGCATATTGTAGCAGCAGCAGTGGTTGTGGTAATAATGTAAGTGGCATATTGTAGCAGCAGTAGTGGTTGTGGTAATAATGTAAGTGGCATATTGTAGCAGCAGTAGTGGTTGTGGTAATAATGTAAGTGGCATATTGTAGCAGCAGAAGTGGTTGTGGTAATAATGTAAGTGGCATATCGTAGCAGCAGTAGTGGTTGTGGTAATAATGTAAGTGGCATATTGTAGCAGCAGTAGTGGTTGTGGTAATAATGTAAGTGGCATATTGTAGCAGCAGTAGTGGTTGTGGTAATAATGTAAGTGGCATATTGTAGCAGCAGTAGTGGTTGTGGTAATAATGTAAGTGGCATATTGTAGCAGCAGTAGTGGCTGTGGTAATAATGTAAGTGGCATATTGTAGCAGCAGAAGTGGTTGTGGTAATAATGTAAGTGGCATATTGTAGCAGCAGTAGTGGTTGTGGTAATAATGTAAGTGGCATATTGTAGCAGCAGAAGTGGTTGTGGTAATAATGTAAGTGGCATATTGTAGCAGCAGTAGTGGTAGTGGTAATAATGTAAGTGGCATATTGTAGCAGCAGTAGTGGTTGTGGTAATAATTTAAGTGGCATATTGTAGCAGCAGTAGTGGTAGTGGTAATAATGTAAGTGGCATATTGTAGCAGCAGCAGTGGTTGTGGTAATAATGTAAGTGGCATATTGTAGCAGCAGTAGTGGTTGTGGTAATAATGTAAGTGGCATATTGTAGCAGCAGTAGTGGTAGTGGTAATAATGTAAGTGGCATATTGTAGCAGCAGTAGTGGTTGTGGTAATAATGTAAGTGGCATATTGTAGCAGCAGTAGTGGTTGTGGTAATAATGTAAGTGGCATATTGTAGCAGCAGAAGTGGTTGTGGTAATAATGTAAGTGGCATATTGTAGCAGCAGTAGTGGTAGTGGTAATAATGTAAGTGGCATATTGTAGCAGCAGTAGTGGTTGTGGTAATAATGTAAGTGGCATATTGTAGCAGCAGTAGTGGTAGTGGTAATAATGTAAGTGGTATATTGTAGCAGCAGTAGTGGTTGTGGTAATAATGTAAGTGGCATATTGTAGCAGCAGTAGTGGTTGTGGTAATAATGTAAGTGGCATATTGTAGCAGCAGTAGTGGTTGTGGTAATAATGTAAGTGGCATATCGTAGCAGCAGTAGTGGTTGTGGTAATAATGTAAGTGGCATATCGTAGCAGCAGTAGTGGTTGTGGTAATAATGTAAGTGGCATATCGTAGCAGCAGTAGTGGTTGTGGTAATAATGTAAGTGGCATATTGTAGCAGCAGTAGTGGTAGTGGTAATAATGTAAGTGGCATATTGTAGCAGCAGTAGTGGTAGTGGTAATAATGTAAGTGGCATATTGTAGCAGCAGTAGTGGTTGTGGTAATAATGTAAGTGGCATATTGTAGCAGCAGTAGTGGTTGTGGTAATAATGTAAGTGGCATATTGTAGCAGCAGTAGTGGTTGTGGTAATAATTTAAGTGGCATATCGTAGCAGCAGTAGTGGTTGTGGTAATAATGTAAGTGGCATATTGTAGCAGCAGTAGTGGTTGTGGTAATAATGTAAGTAGCATATTGTAGCAGCAGTAGTGGTTGTGGTAATAATGTAAGTGGCATATTGTAGCAGCAGTAGTGGTTGTGGTAATAATGTAAGTGGCATATTGTAGCAGCAGTAGTGTGTGTGGTAATAATGTAAGTGGCATATTGTAGCAGCAGTAGTGGTTGTGGTAATAATGTAAGTGGCATATTGTAGCAGCAGTAGTGGTTGTGGTAATAATGTAAGTGGCATATTGTAGCAGCAGTAGTGGTAGTGGTAATAATGTAAGTGGCATATCGTAGCAGCAGTAGTGGTTGTGGTAATAATGTAAGTGGCATATTGTAGCAGCAGTAGTGGTTGTGGTAATAATGTAAGTGGCATATTGTAGCAGCAGTAGTGGTTGTGGTAATAATGTAAGTGGTATATTGTAGCAGCAGAAGTGGTTGTGGTAATAATGTAAGTGGCATATTGTAGCAGCAGTAGTGGTTGTGGTAATAATGTAAGTGGCATATTGTAGCAGCAGTAGTGGTTGTGGTAATAATGTAAGTAGTATATTGTAGCAGCAGAAGTGGTTGTGGTAATAATGTAAGTGGCATATTGTAGCAGCAGTAGTGGTTGTGGTAATAATGTAAGTGGCATATTGTAGCAGCAGTAGTGGTTGTGGTAATAATGTAAGTAGTATATTGTAGCAGCAGTAATGGTTGTGGTAATAATGTAAGTAGCATATTGTAGCAGCAGTATTGGTTGTGGTAATAATGTAAGTGGCATATTGTAGCAGCAGTGGTGGTTGTGGTAATAATTTAAGTGGCATATTGTAGCAGCAGTAGTGGTTGTGGTAATAATGTAAGTGGCATATTGTAGCAGCAGCAGTGGTTGTGGTAATAATGTAAGTGGCATACTGTAGCAGCAGTAGTGGTTGTGGTAATAATGTAAGTGGCATATTGTAGCAGCAGTAGTGGCTGTGGTAATAATTTAAGTGGCATATTGTAGCAGCAGTAGTGGTTGTGGTAATAATGTAAGTGGCATATTGTAGCAGCAGTAGTGGTTGTGGTAATAATGTAAGTGGCATATTGTAGCAGCAGTAGTGGTTGTGGTAATAATGTAAGTGGCATATTGTAGCAGCAGTAGTAGTTGTGGTAATAATGTAAGTGGCATATTGTAGCAGCAGCAGTGGTTGTGGTAATAATGTAAGTGGCATACTGTAGCAGCAGTATTGGTTGTGGTAATAATGTAAGTGGCATATTGTAGCAGCAGTAGTGGTTGTGGTAATAATGTAAGTGGCATATTGTAGCAGCAGTAGTGGTTGTGGTAATAATGTAAGTGGCATATTGTAGCAGCAGTAGTGGTAATAATGAAAGTGGCATATTGTAGCAGCAGTAGTGGCTGTGGTAACAATGTAAGTGGCATATTGTGGCAGCAGTAGTGGCTGTGGTAATAATGTGAGTGGCATATTGTAGCAGCGGTAGTTGTGGTAGTCTTGTAAATAGAACTCAGAGGCAGTAGTGTATATTGTGCTGTAGTGTTTGTGGTGGTAATGTAAGTAGTGCTTTGTAGCAGTAGTAGTTGTGGTAATATTGTAAACATTAGTAGCAGTGGTCGTTGTGGCAGTAATGTAAGTAGTACTTTGAGGCAGCCGTAGTTCTGGTAGCGTTGTAAGCAGTACTTAGTGAGAACATGCATGACATATTTATGAACACGAAGGTCACTGATCTGTAGTGACTGTATACAGTATACAACTTTATGTATACACGCGTCACTGATCTGTAGTGACTATATACAGTATACAACTTTATGTATACACACGTCACTGAGCAGTAGTGACTGTATACAGTATATAACTTTATGTATACACGCGTCACTGATCTGTAGTGACTGTATACAGTATACAACTTTATGTATACACGCGTCACTGATCTGTAGTGACTGTATACAGTATACAACTTTATGTATACACACGTCACTGATCTGTAGTGACTGTATACATTATACAACTTTATGTATACACGCGTCGCTGATCAGTAGTGACTGTATACAGTATACAACTTTATGTATACACGCGTCACTGATCTGTCGTGACTATATACAGTATACAACTTTATGTATACACGCGTCACTGATCAGTAGTGACTGTATACAGTATACAACTTTATGTATACACACGTCACTGATCTGTAGTGACTATATACAGTATACAACTTTATGTATACACGCGTCGCTGATCAGGAGTGACTGTATACAGTATACAACTTTATGTATACACGCGTCACTGATCTGTCGTGACTATATACAGTATACAACTTTATTTATACACGCGTCACTGATCAGTAGTGACTGTATACAGTATACAACTCTATGTATACACGCGTCACTGATCAGTAGTGACGGTATACAGTCTACAACTTTATGTATACACGCGTCACTGATCTGTAGTGACTGTATACAGTATACAACTTTATGTATACACGCGTCACTGATCTGTAGTGAATGTATACAGTATACAACTTTATGTATACACGCGTCACTGATCAGTAGTGACGGTATACAGTATACAACTTTATGTATACACACGTCACTGATCAGTAGTGACTGTATACAGTATACAACTTTATGTATACACACGTCACTGATCAGTAGCGACTGTATACAGTATACAACTTTATGTATACACGCGTCACTGATCAGTAGTGACTGTATACTGTATACAACTTTATGTGTACACGCGTCACTGATCAGTAGTGACGGTATACAGTATACAACTTTATGTATACACGCGTCACTGATCAGTAGTGACGGTATACAGTATACAACTTTATGTATACACACGTCACTGATCAGTAGTGACTGTATACAGTATACAACTTTATGTATACACACGTCACTGATCTGTAGTGACTGTATACAGTATACAACTTTATGTATACACGCGTCACTGATCTGTAGTGACGGTATACAGTATACAACTTTATGTATACACACGTCACTGATCAGTAGTGACTGTATACAGTATACAACTTTATGTATACACACGTCACTGATCAGTAGCGACTGTATACAGTATACAACTTTATGTATACACGCGTCACTGATCAGTAGTGACTGTATACAACTTTATGTATACACGCGTCACTGATCAGTAGTGACGGTATACAGTATACAACTTTATGTATACACGCGTCACTGATCAGTAGTGACTGTATACAGTATACAACTTTATGTATACACACGTCACTGATCAGTAGTGACTGTATACAGTATACAACTTTATGTATACACACGTCACTGATCAGTAGCGACTGTATACAGTATACAACTTTATGTATACACGCGTCACTGATCAGTAGTGACTGTATACTGTATACAACTTTATGTATACACGCGTCACTGATCAGTAGTGACTGTATACAGTATACAACTTTATGTATACACGCGTCACTGATCAGTAGCGACTGTATACAGTATACAACTTTATGTATACACACGTCACTGATCAGTAGTGACTGTATACAGTATACAACTTTATGTATACACGCGTCACTGATCTGTAGTGACTGTATACTGTATACAACTTTATGTATACACGCGTCACTGATCTGTAGTGACTGTATACAGTATACAACTTTATGTATACACACGTCACTGATCTGTAGTGACTGTATACAGTATACAACTTTATGTATACACGCGTCACTGATCTGTAGTGACTGTATACAGTATACAACTTTATGTATACACGCGTCACTGATCTGTCGTGACTGTATACAGTATACAACTTTATGTATACACGCGTCACTGATCAGTAGTGACTGTATACAGTATACAACTTTATGTATACACGCGTCACTGATCAGTAGTGACTGTATACAGTATACAACTTTATGTATACACGCGTCACTGATCAGTAGTTTCTATTATAGCTCTGTTGGAGATAATCACTAATAGGTACTTGAATGGTTTTTCATGAATGGAGGGAAATGTCGATAGATAAAAGTATTCTGTATAAGTTCCAGCTCTTGCGAGGGCAACCATCAGATAGACACGTGTCATAACAGAGGATACTAACCACATCGGATGATCTCACTGGAGACACTGGTAAGATGACCCGTTGTTATAGTATCCATATGTAACACTGTCTGTTGGCTTTTGTGAATAAATATTGATTGAGAAGACAGCTATGTGTGTGTTTGTTTATATACATGCCACAAACACATACCAGGAATATATTTCATATCATGGAGAAATATAATACTGCCTGCTTTTTTTACAATGCCGTTTATGAACGAGAGAGTTATCTCCCTCTAACGTTCACTCATAAATTCCACAGAATAATTCTTTTTAAGATCTGTCTCGAGTGTGTAAATATGGTTAAAGTCGCTTGGGCAGTATTCATACAATCTCACGGCTCACCAAATATAAAACATCCCCACATAGGGTGCGCATGTGGAGCACTCAACCCGGATCTTCAAAGTGATGAGTAAACGCCTCCCATACCGCCCCTTAACCCCGGGCTTAACTCATGCAGTGCCGGTGTAGGAGGGTTATTGTTGACGCTATTTCTGACAAGCTGGTATCGACAATATGAAAATCAGAAATGTCCCCCATACCCACTCGACCGAACTGATCACAAAAGGAGAAAGAACGAGCACATTTCGTCAGCTTACTCACGTATTAACTTGCTGACTTGTGAGATTTAACGAGCGCTTCCGTCACAACCTGATTGCTCACTCCGACAATTAACGGACAACAGCCCGGCATGAATGAGTTCATCCCTGTTGTGTGTGTCATTTGGGTTCCACACAGATAGAATATTGGTACGTCCCGACTCCCGATGAAACTCGTGGGGATTCCGGGTAAGAAAATAGATCCCCAGCAACCTGTGTTGGTCGTCCGTGGCGACTAAATGGATCGGGTGATTAGACCCAGTGACGGGGTTGATTCATGTCATCGTGTGCCAATTGCGCTGATCGATGCTCTTAATGTCAGTCACAGGATTGTCTGGTTCAATGCGACGTAACACAATCACGTGTAGTGAACGGACCTATGTCAAATCTGCCAAGATTCTCCTTTCTTCCCCCAGAACAATTGCATTCTATCACCAAATATTTAAAAGGGTGTGTGCGTTGTATACCAAGAGCGAAATCAGCCTCGCACTCACCGTTCACAATTTCTCCAACTCACCTTGTTACAGGGAATATTATAACTACTTTCATTTTATTTCGATAAGTCTTTATGTTTGACATCCCACACTCTATATTCCCCGGATGCCAATATATAACGCACAAAGGTTCGAATTATTAACAGGAATACAGGATACTAGTGTCCAATCAGGATGTGTTTCAGAACCAACTACTGTCCAATCAGGATGTGTTTCAGTAGCCAACTACTGTCCAATCAGGATGTGTTTCAGTAACTAACTAGTGTCCAATCAGGGTGTGTTTCAGTAACCAACTACTGTCCAATCAGGGTGTGTTTCAGTAACCAACTACTGTCCAGTCAGAACGTGTTTCAGAAACCAACTACTGTCCAATCAGGGTGTGTTTCAGTAACTAACTACTGTCCAATCAGGGTGTGTTTCAGTAACCAACTACTGTCCAATCAGGGTGTGTTTCAGTAACCAACTACTGTCCAATCAGGATGTGTTTCAGTAACCGATTACTGTCCAATTAGGATGTGTTTCAGTAACCAACTACTGTCCAATCAGGATGCGTTTCAGTAACCAACTACTGTTCAATCAGGATGTGTTTCAGTTACCAACTACCGTCCAATCAGGATGTGTTTCAGCAACCAATTACTGTCCAATTAGGGTGTGTTTCAGTAACTAACTAAGGTCCAATCAGGGTGTGTTTCAGTAACCAACTACTGTCCAGTTAGGATATGTTTCAGTAACCAAGTACTGTCCAATTAGGATGTGTTTCAGTAACCAACTACTGTCCAATCAGGATGCGTTTCAGTAACCAACTACTGTCCAATCAGGATGTGTTTCAGCAACCAATTACTGTCCAATTAGGGTGTGTTTCAGTAACTAACTAAGGTCCAATCAGGGTGTGTTTCAGTAACCAACTACTGTCCAGTTAGGATATGTTTCAGTAACCAAGTACTGTCCAATTAGGATGTGTTTCAGTAACTAACTACTGTCCAATCAGGGTGTGTTTCAGTAACCGATTACTGTCAAATTAGGATGTGTTTCAGTAACCGATTACTGTCAAATTAGGATGTGTTTCAGTAACCAAGTACTGTCCAATCAGTATGTGTTTCAGTAACCAACTACTGTCCAATCAGGATGTGTTTCAGTAACCAACTACTGTCCAGTCAGGATGTGTTTCAGTTACCAACTACTGTCCAATCAGGATGCGTTTCAGTAACCAACTACTGTTCAATCAGGATGTGTTTCAGTAACCAACTACTGTCCAATCAGGGTGTGTTTCAGTAACCAACTACTGTCCAATCAGGATGTGTTTCAGTAACCGATTACTGTCCAATTAGGATGTGTTTCAGTAACCAACTACTGTCCAATCAGGATGCGTTTCAGTAACCAACTACTGTTCAATCAGGATGTGTTTCAGTTACCAACTACCGTCCAATCAGGATGTGTTTCAGCAACCAATTACTGTCCAATTAGGGTGTGTTTCAGTAACTAACTAAGGTCCAATCAGGGTGTGTTTCAGTAACCAACTACTGTCCAGTTAGGATATGTTTCAGTAACCAAGTACTGTCCAATTAGGATGTGTTTCAGTAACTAACTACTGTCCAATCAGGGTGTGTTTCAGTAACCGATTACTGTCAAATTAGGATGTGTTTCAGTAACCGATTACTGTCAAATTAGGATGTGTTTCAGTAACCAAGTACTGTCCAATCAGTATGTGTTTCAGTAACCAACTACTGTCCAATCAGGATGTGTTTCAGTAACCAACTACTGTCCAGTCAGGATGTGTTTCAGTTACCAACTACCGTCCTATCAGGATGTGTTTCAGTTACCAACTACCGTCCAATCAGGATGTGTTTCAGTAACCAACTAGTGTCCAATTAGGATGTGTTTCAGTTACCAACTAGTGTCCAATCAGGATGTGATTCAGTAACCAACTACTGTCCAATCAGGGTATGTTTCAGTAACTAACTAGTGTCCAATCAGGATGTGTTTCAGTAACCAACTACTGTCCAGTCAGGATGTGTTTCAGTAACCAACTGGTGTCCAATCAGGATGGGGGGCGTTTGCCTCCATCAATCAGATTGAGTATAGCAAAAGTCACTTCCGGAGATAAGGCATTCTGGTTCGTCTACATCTAAACGACATGTGTCAAGAAGTAAACAGATTTGCGTTTCATCCTTATCAGTTTTATGCCCGTATACTGTTTATATCGGGTATTTGCTTGATTCTTCTTTAAAAATTCTACCCGTGAAGATCCGGGTTAGAATATGTCTTCAGCACCCCGTACTTGCCGTAGAAGGGCATCAGGTGGTCAGCGTCACTGACATGGTTGATGCATGACGTCGTATCCCAATTGCGTAGATCGATCCTCAACCACTTGATTGGCCCATACTTGATTATTTACAGACCGCCGTCATAGGGATGGAATAGTGATGAGTGCTACGGCGCTAAACAACAAACAAACAAACAAATAAAGCTTTAAGCATTCAGTGTCTTCTGAAGTCAGTCGGAGTGGAAACAAGGATGAGTGGCTAGTTTGTAGCTACAGGCAGCTGTCCAGTGGAAAGACCGGCAATTACTGTGTAAATTGTGCAAATACATTGTGATGCATTGATACCTTCACACTAATGTAATTATGGCGATATGAAATATTTGTCTTTACAGTTTCATGATTTTTTCTAACTGTGCACATAACAAATCACTCATCACGACCAGGGTACCTTAGTGCGGTTTTACAGTGGGGTCGATATGCAAGAATGACAATTTTCCTTTCAAACCGCTGTGAACGAAAACAACTAATTAAAACAAAATTCAATTATCAGAAAGTTTATGGGGATCTTCCACCAAATTGAAAACCAGTACGCGTATACTCTTCACACAAAACGAAACGAGTTTGGGGTATTGCTCAATGTGACAATTCTTAAGATGTGAAACTGGAACGTGCTTCATCTTTCACCGAGAACTCCGCCCCACCTACAAACGCCGTGTGTTGAACTTATAAACTTCATACCAGCTCCTGGAATGCTTCTTTCTTACCTAAGTAACACACAATTGTTTATTCACAAACAGTGTATGTTGAACTCAAGCAAGGCACTCCAACCTTGTTTAACGAAGGGCTGTAAAATGTACGCAGTAAATCAGTAGAGGGAGGACAACTCTGCTTCGCCTAATTGTCTGTTTTGTCAGCGGCCGAGCCTATATATATATATACTGATGGACATGAATACGGGAACACTTAGTTTCTGACACAGTAAAATGATGTGCTATCATGGCTTCCCAGCCTTGTCTACCAAATACGTGTTGAAAACAATGCACACAAACACATCTCAAAATGTGATTATGATGTGTTGAAACATGCGCGCTAGTTCACATGTACTGACAGTAAAGCTTATTTCCCTATGTTTCCTTGTTCCCTTATTCGTTTCCACCAGTATATATAACCAGTACTAAATTATGTCAGTCACAGAAGTCAGTCTTTCGCCAACTTTGTAAAACTACTCAACTATTTCATAACAACTTGTGTGGTGATGAGAACAGCAGTGTACCTGATATTTTATTTGGTAAATAGTTCCCAAGTGTGCGCTGAAAGTAACATGACACAAAGTATCCCGTTGTTCTTAAGTCCCTGTGCCGTTGGTTGCTTTAAAGTGGGTTAAACGCGCATCTATATAAAGCATTCATCTTGATCAAGTATTTGTAATTCCTTTGATTAAGAAGGGAAAAGTAAAAAATAAAAGAAATAATTTCCAAAAGAAATAGAGAATGTAATGTTGTAACCCATCCCAGCAATATTTCGGCAATTTCTCAGTTTCGAGAAAGACGGTACTTTTAAATTTCTACATTTCTCTCGAATGACGTCAGAGAACATACTTGATACAGCTCCAAACAGCCGTGTCCAAATACCTTCACGTCGAACAAAGGAATGTTGCATATCCGAGATTTTGTGCTGTAGTAACGGATGTATTCTATTGATACCATGCACAAGACAGAACAGAAATTTATGACGTGCGTGTTATAAACAACACACAACAATATGTAAATAGTTCAATAATAGTCAGCATTTTGTTATGAGGCAACGTGAACTGCGGTGACCGCACGGTAGATGGGTTTCAGTCGCTGAGTCAATGTGTATTTGATCTTTGTTGCGCTAAGCCAAACAACCAGTCATGTATGTAGCGCTGTGACAAGTTCCTTACACGTCGTCCATTTATTGATTCAGTGTAGGTGTCATACGGTCTCTACAAGATGTCCATAACTACAGCAAAACATTTTTCACTTATTATGTTGGGATTTCCCTTTTTGAAATTGTTAAAGAAATGTGCACAATTTTAGAACATTAATTATATATTTAGGAATAAAATATATACTTGAAGAATAAAATACCGTATACGGGCCGTAAACATGACGTGAGCTGGTCTCGAATTGTGTACAGCATTTGTGTTGATACATCTGATAGAAAACATATCATTTACAAATATACACAGTAAATATATAAGAAGAGACGTGAACGTAATATTTGACAAACGTCCCATGGGAAGTAGGCGCAGTTAGATGTGTTCTGTGTCTACAGTCTGGTGTATGCTAGACCAAACCACTGTTACTTTCAAACACGTTAAAAAATAGCAAAATGTTTATGTTTAGGCACAGAATGTTTAAAGCATGACCAAAGCTGTATTTTTAAACATCAATATTTCATGGACCTCCATATTTTTATATTTTGAAAAAAAAAATTGGTCCAAACTAATTGTTGATTATAAAGGTAATGTTAACATAAAGTTAATGTTATGGACATGTATAACGGAGTGATATTCTGGAACTATCTTCTCTTCACGTGAGTACATTGTTATGCAAAACCGCATTTTAAGTGAGTGAACAGGACTCGTGAACTAGACTATTGTCTGTGTCTATTTTTTCTATATCACAACTCCACTACCCCCCCCCCCCCCATTATCATTGTATTATTGTATATGTCTCGTTTCCATTAGTATTTTCCTTCCTTGTGAATGTTTCATGCGGTTTTCTTTTATCTGAACTTATTGTAATTTATTTCCTGAGAAGGGATTAGGTGTAAATCCAATCCATGTAGCCCTGCAGCTTACAGTAGTCCCAGTCTGCCCATAGTTTCCTCCCCTGCATTTATCTCTTGCATTTGCTCCAACAATCGTAATATTTATGGAACTTCATTCTGCTTTAATAACATCGCTGGAATGTGTGAGAATGTTGTTTGTTATGTATCACTTCCTGAATACACACAGCATAAGTTCAGACTGAAAAAGCCGTTTAAAGTAAATAGTCCAATGTACACATATATCGCAATAACAACAAGCAACCTCTTAAAATACCGGTCTCCGTGTGTAAATAATTAAATGACTGTTATTTACTAAAATACTGTCCATTCCACTCCGTGACAAATTCCTTGCAAACGTTCTAAAAGTCATAAACTTAATTAGTTTATCATCATTCCGAAATGATTTTCCTGTAAAGTACTTTTGTATACATTGACCCGTATATACTACTATCCAATCGACTGGTAATAGGGGTCGCTATTACGACCAAAGCACTTGAGACGAACAGAGAACATAGCTCTCAAAACAGACGCGCTAAGCCCCTCCGCCTCGTGTTAATGAGGGGATGAAAGGACTTAAAGTAGGAGGGACAGAGATTCATTAACCTGGGAAGGGAACGCTGATTAGATTTTAGGGTAGAAAGGTAAATGCTGTAGCGTCAGACAGGTGAGAGAAATGGAAGGCCGCGATGGGATTGATCTCCTCAGCTGGGTGGCAGATCGTGAAATGGGAGGAAACATTTACTCATGTTGTTTATGTTCTATGATATATTTTGATAAATTTCATAAGTGGTAGGATGGGCATTGAATATGGAAAGAAAACACAAACATGCCGCTGTATCAGTCATAATGTTTGCGTTTAGTTCTCATTTTAGAAATTCTAGATCTCTGTGTAAATTTCCCAAGCTTCCCTACGGAGCTCCTATGAAAAAGACAACTGGTTAGACTTGACATCATCGTCATGCCGAAATACAACACGTTACACTGTAAAACTTTATTTAAAGGAATCAGGACTTGGACAAAAACTGTCTTTCTTCAAATATAATTTACAATTGCAAATATTCAGTAGAGCAGCCGTCTCATTCCAGATATGAAAATTATACATCTGCCCGCAGAAAATACTGGAAAATCATAATTTTGATTTGGTTTTCGAACAAACAAAATGTGTTCGCGAGACATGTTGTCCTGAAAAAATGCATTGTAAAAAGACCATTGTTCGGCTTATCCTTTGAGAGACAAAACCTTTTACGTCTTCAAGCAGTGACCGCCAAAACAATACACTTTCTGTAACAACAATCACATACAATCGTCGGTCTCAGCACACATTGACACACTGGTACTGACGCACAGACAATTTATATTGAAACCATACTGGTACCCCTGTATTAAAACACTTACGAGGGGGTATCAAAACGTTTTAAGCCTAGCAAATATAGAACTGAAATATTGTCGTAATCGTTTAGTATATTTAAAACAGTCTCCTTGCATAGCAATGCACTGCCTCTTCTCCAGGTCATTTATCCCAGTTTGTAGGACAATTTCCTGGTTTGTCGATCACTGCCAAGCAACCCACACTTGGTCATCGTTAAATCTCTGACCATGCAAGTGGTGAAAACAGGTGATAGTCACTAGGGAAAGATCTGGCGAATGAGTTGGATCCTCATCCCCGGACTTGTTTGAACTGTCCTGACGGAGAACACAACGCCGATAAACTCACGCTATCTGTTCAATATATTGGCATGGATATGGTTTAAACATATTTTTATTTCAAAAGAAATCTGGATCGGTAAACAAGCAAAACTTGCTTATGTAAATACCTCTCCAGGTAAAAACTTTACAACAGCTGGTTATATATCAGATTATATGTAAAATAGTGCTAAACATAAACATACTAAATGCACAAATGAAATATATGAAGCCAATACAAGTGGTGTCTGTGAAATAAGATATAGCAGTTTTCCATTACTACATGCATAAAATTAAGCTACTCGAATCTTTTGCTTTTGACAATGAAATCGTGAACTGATTTAAGAATAGTCATGTTTGTAGAACTGCTAACTGAACTATTGCCATGTAATACCGTTTTTAAATCATACCCATGTGTGTAGAAGTACATAGTGTTTCTGATATTATGGTATTTTTGACAGGTATAGAAACAGTGAATTGCGTCTTCAAAGTGATACCCACAAGTGCAGTCTGATATGTCTGATACATGTCGTCTAAACTTATCAGCGTTTAGGTCACTGCAGCCGAGCCTAAGGCGACAGTGGACAATTTGGCATGATCTATGAGCGTATTTTAGGTCAAAATTATTAATAATTGTATCAGAACGATTAATTAAGGATTTGAATTCTTTTAATGAGCAAGAATTAGTAACTTCATTGGGTAGAGCGTTCCACAGATTAATCGTATCCGGAAGAAATGATTTAGCATAGGTCTGGGTTCTACATTTGATTGTTTGTATGTTAGATCTATTTCTAAGGTTATAATTGCTATTATCAGAGACTGGACTTGGAATGAGATCGTTGAGATATACAGGTGAAATACTGTTTTTCATTTTGTAAAATGTAATCAATTTGAAGCGGTGTCGTCTTTCTTTTAAGGACTGAAAGTTTGTTTCGTTATAAATTTTAACATGACTGGTACCCCGAACCGCCCCACAAATAGTTCTCAATGCGTCCAAATGTAAATTCTCGAGTAACAATGATTGTTCGTTTGTACAGTTGTCCCAAATATGACAGCAGTAGTCGGAGTTTGGTAGGATGAAACATGTGTACATAGTTTCAAGCGTGTTTCTTGTTAGTCTGTATTTAAAGCTCCTTAGGCAGCTGATCATTGGACTGATTTTTCTAATAATTTCGTTAATGTGTATTTTCCATGAACAATCAGATTGAAGTGTAATTCCTAAATGCTTATGACTTTGTACTTCTTCAATAACAGTACTCTCCATGTATAAGTTTGGTCTAAAACCAGAATTGACTTTGCTACTGAATGTTATAGTTTTGGTCTTACCGGGATTGAAACCTACTTGCCATTTTTGGGCCCAGTTTGAGATCTTTACCAAATCATTGTTGATACAATTTGCTTCAGAGATTTGATCATCAATGATGACATATATAGATGTATCGTTTGCGAACAGGCGTATATTACTGGGCATGGATATTTTTGTTACCGTTGTAAATAATCATTTGCTCTCAGGGTCATAGTGATAGATACAGATCTCACCAACTGTCACTAAATTGAAGTCTTGTGTCTTGTGAACGATGCATGTAAACTGAACATGGTAACTTGTCAGGTTTTAATGCTTTTGGGCTTGCTTAATTACAAATGCTTGACCAAAATTAATTTTAAAAAACCGGAAATAGCGTTTAACAGACGCTAAAAAAATCCGCAACTGGGGTTAAAACGGGTCCCCGATGTTGTTTTGTCGTTGTTTTAAGTGTTTAGAAGTCACCTTCTGCCTGAGGTATCTTTCCACTGGCCTGTCCATCTTTGACACCGATGTGTGTGTGAGTAGGGTACACATATAAATTGGGAGTTTTAGTATTGATAAGAATTCTGTTTTGGTGTTGATAAGATTCATTTTTTCGTATTGATATGATTTGATTTTTTTTATTTTGAAAAATTGATATAATGTCTTTAGCTGCTCTGTTTATATGTATTCGAGTAGCTGACCGTCTCTCAGAAATAGAGTTAGTTTGGCCTTCGCTATTGCATCTATTGGCTTTACGAGATCTACAACAGATAGTGGATCTAACTGCAATTCGTGTTTTATCTGGGACATTCCAGTAACAAGTGAGCAATGGATTCAGGTTGATTGCAAGATGGGCATACCTTGTCCTAGTGCATTTTGTGACAGAGTTTAAGGCGCGAGATGGCTGCTTCAACTTTCCTTTCATTTGAGTGGAATTTGGGTTGAATTTTGTATAGCCATCTGCCGAGCTTACTTGCGTCCCATTAGGCTTGGCATTTTTGGGACTGTGGAGTCTTTAATTTTGCTTTTTTTATATGTAGTTTACTGTAGGGAATAGGCTGTACCTCCGCTTTGTCTAGAGCTTGCTTCGCCAGTGTGTCCGCTTTTTCATTTTTCATCCCGGTGTTTGATGCGCTGTGCAATTTCAACTATCGGGCAGGCGCCCAGTCTGCCTGCTTTGGCCTCGGTTTTTGTAATCGCATTACGGCCTTTTTCTGTCTGCTCATCCGTTTCATTACCCTGACCGCAATTTATGTCAACTTATGCCCTGTTAGTAACAACATTCAAAATGCCTTCTGTTGTCTACTCAGGGGATTAAGCCCTGACAGGCATTTATTGTGTGGAATAGGACCCAAACCGCTAATTACGGATTGTTATTTGTTATTTTAATTACTCACAAGGTAATGATAAAAAATCTTTACACACATTCAACAATGTATGCAATGTTGTTATTTTTGTAGGTTCGTTGTGCAGAGTCGCCAGAAACCTATGATTGTGGGTTCGATTCTCGGTTCGCCCCGATTATGTTTCTAGGTTTGTCAGCACCATACCCGTGCTCGTGGGTTTCACCGAAGTGGTAAACGTCTGTGACCTGCATCACTTCGGGCTTTCCTCCCACATTAAGCTGACACGCCGCGATATAACTGGAATACTGTTAAAAGCGGCGTTAAACCCAACCCACTCCCACACTCACTATTTTTGTAGGATTAACAGAAATAGCAACAACAGTGTATGAATGAATGAATTTCTTTATATCCTCCAGAAGTTACATCCGAAGATTAACAAAATCTCTGATATTCTCAGAGCAAATGCATCGTGCTAGTATTTATATAGATGGGTGCATTATTAACACATAAAATATACACACATACACACACACACACACACACACACACACACACACACACACACACACACACACACACACACACACACATACACATATATATATTCGTCATTTACTATGTACACAAGTGAGCACTATTCCGATACAACAGATTAATTTGGGGTATTCTAATACGTTTCTGAAATTTCAGACATATTCACAGAATATTAATGATATGTTTTCCCATGTAAACTGGTTCATAATTCCAGATTGTATGTTTACTGAGCCCCAGAATAGTGCGAGCATATCATTTTCTTCCAGAAGTTCAATTTGTACATAACTTTCGATATCCAGTTTGTCAATGAGGGTGGAGAAGAATCCTTTTCGATCATTTATAAAATATTCACAGTGTAGAAGTACATGTCTGTCATAACAATAGGCACGTCTGCCACATTTAGAACATTCACGTGAAGTAATGGGTCGGGAAGCTATCTTAAGGGAATATTGGATGCAATACCTAAGATGAGGATAAGTTAGTGCTAGTTTCCATAATACATGTAGTTTAAGTTTAGAGTGAACTGACCTGTATCGGACCAGACCGTCTCTCAATGACAGTCTGAGTTTCCCCCTACCTTCTTCATATGAGGATACTGCAGCACATACAATTCTTCTCCATTCTTTTTTACAAGGAAATATTCCAGTACTGATAAAGATCAAAATGACATTTTTAAGGTTCTATTTACAAGCAGTTAATATCATCGTGTCACATATGCTAGTGCTAGTTTTGATATTATGAGCATTGACTAAGGCTAAGAATGCACATGTAATATGTTTCATAGGAGAAAAGCATGAGTTTGTACATAGTCTTCCAAGGAGTAGTAGCCTGCATTGTCTATGTCGCTGCACTGTTCAATCGGTAGCTTTAGGCCACGCCCCCAAAGAGGTTTGCGTTGGAAGCCGATTATGCAGCGTGAGATTTCAGCACTTTCACTTGACCATTTAAATACTTTCTAGGAATATAACGAATTTTTCTCTCTCGGAAAATGACCAGAAGTATCAAGAAAAATTAATATTCGCAACAAAATCGCAATCATTATTTTCAGTGTACTTGCCCTTTAAGATGGTATAAGCGGTGGCAATCCACGTCACGTGACCATCATTTCATCCCATACCATTCTAAGAATTCATCGGAACTAAACCTTTGACACATGTAGATGTTACCGAAGGACTGCTGGCCTTAATGAGAAGTCTGTGGTCTCCTCTAAGCCATGGAGTATACTGCTGACCTTAATGAGAAGTATGTGGTCTCCCCTAACCCATAGAGTATACTGCTGACCTTAATGAGAAGTATGTGGTCTCCCCTAACCCATAGAGTATACTGCTGACCTTAATGAGAAGTCTGTGGTCTCCTCTAACCCATGGAGTATACTGCTGACGTTAATGAGAAGCCTGTGGTCTCCTCTAACCCATGGAATATACTGCTGACCTTAATGAGAAGTCTGTGGTCTCCTCTAACCCATGGAGTATACTGCTGACCTTAATGAGAAGTCTGTGGTCTCCTCTAACCCATGGAGTATACTGCTGACCTTAATGAGAAGTCTGTGGTCTCCTCCAACCCATGGAGTATACTGCTGACCTTAATGAGAAGTCTGTCTGTGGTCTCCCCTAACCCATGGAGTATACTGCTCACCTTAATGAGAAGTCTGTGGTCTCCTCCAACCCATGGAGTATACTGCTGACCTTAATGAGAAGTCTGTGGTCTCCTCTAACCCATGGAGTATACTGCTGACCTTAATGAGAAGTCTGTGGTCTCCTCTAACCCATGGAGTATACTGCAGGTTTTGTTCCGCACTAGGTGGTGGAGTGCTTCAATAGTGTATTTTCTAGTGCTTGTGCTGGGTCGACCAGAGCATGGGGCATCGACCAAACTCTCGCTGCCAAGCTGAAATTCTTTCACCCAATGCTAATTGTGTTATATGATGGGCCCGCCCCCCTAAAAACAGCATGCTACTGTTCATGAATATTCTTTTGCGATTGACGCCGTATTTGATAACTGTTACATATTCAGTTTTGTCCATTTCAGTGCGTGGAGGAATGGGTGCTTGTTTTACGACATACAGAATCTGCTTTTATCTCTCTGTGCTCACTCCTGCATTGTGTTTGATTGCTACACTTGTATAACACAGACTGTAGTTTGACTGTTACACTTGTATTACTGAGACTGCAGTTTGACTTATACACCTGTGTTACACAGACTGTAGTTTGACTGTTACACTTGTATTACACAGACTGTAGTTTGACTGCTACACCTGTGTTGCACAGACTGCAGTTTGACTTATACACCTGCGTGACACAGACTGTAGTTTGACTGTTACACTTATATTACACATACTGTAGTTTGACTGTTACACTTGTATTACACAGACTGTAGTTTGACTGCTACATCTGTGTTGCACAGACTGTAGTTTGACTGCTTCACTTGTATTACACAGACTGTAGTCTGACTGCTTCACTTGTATTACACAGACTGTAGTCTGACTGCTACACTTATATTACACAGACTGTAGTTTGATTGCTATATATGTTTGGTTTCACTGTTACATGTTTGTTACACTGACTGGTTTTACTGCAACATGTTTGTTACACTGACTGGTGTGACTGCTACATGTGTATTACACTGCCTTTGGTTTGACTGTGACGTGTGTACTAACACTGCCTTTGGTTTGACTGTTACATGTGTGTTACACTAACTGCTTTGATTGTTCCACGGGTGCTACATTGACTGGTTAGACACCCCCACGTATGTACATTTGCTGTTTCGACTGTTACATGTGAGTTCCAGTGACTATGGTTTGACTGCTACATGTGTGTTTCACTGACTGGCCTGACTGCTACATATGTGTTACACTGACTATGGTTTGACTGTTACATGTTTGTTACACTTACTATGGTTTGACTGTTACATATGTGTTACACTTACTATAGTTTTACTGTTACATATGTGTTACACTGACTATAGTTTTACTGTTACATATGTGTTACACTGATTATGGTTTGATTGTTACATTTGTGTTACACTGACTATGGTTTGACTGTTACATGTGTGTTACACTGACTATAGTTTTACTGTTACATATGTGTTACACTGATTATGGTTTGATTGTTACATATGTGTTACACTGACTATAGTTTTACTGTTACATATGTGTTACACTGATTATGGTTTGATTGTTACATATGTGTTACACTGACTATGGTTTGACTGTTACATGTGTGTTACACTGACTAAGGTTTGACTGTTACATATGTATTCCACTGACTGGTTTGACTGTTATATATGTGTTCCATTGACTGGTTTGACTGTTACATGTGTGTTACACTGACTGCTTTGATTGTTCCACGTGTGAGTTCCAGTGACTATTGTTTGACTGTTACATGTGTGTTTCACTGACTAGTTTGACTGTTACATGTGAGTTCCAGTGACTATGGTTTGACTGCTACATGTGTGTTCCAGTGACTGGTTTGACTGTGACGTGTGTGTTCCACTGACTGGTTTGACTGTTACATGTATGTTCCACTGACTGGTTTGACTGTTACATGTGTGTTACACTGACTGGTTTGACTGTTACATATGTGTTCCACTGACTGGTTTGACTGTTTCATGTGTGTTACACTGACTGGTTTGACTGTTACATATGTGTTCTACCGACTGGTTTGACTGTTTTATGTGTGTTACACTGACTATGGACTGATTGTTACATGTGTGTTACACCTACTATGGTTTGACTGTTACATATGTGTTACACTGACTATGGTTTGATTGTTACATATGTGTTCCACTGACTGGTTTGATTGTTACATGTGTGTTACACTGACTGGTTTGATTGTTCCACGTGTGCTATATTGACTGGTTAGAATGTTCCTTGTGTGTTGCACTGGCTAGTGTGATTGTTCCACGTGTGTTACATGGACTATTTAGACTGTTCCTTGTGTGTTGCACTGACCGTGGTCTGATCATTGTTGAGAGTGAGAGGGATTTATTCAATATAATATCCTAGCTAGTGCATGCGCTTTGTCCATGTTCATTTTTTTTTTAATCCTTTATTTAATTGTCAGAATACAATTCTGAAGATCCACGTCGCTGTCTTACTATTTCAATGATTTTGATGCTTCAAGCCACCCACGACAAGGGTATAGCTGTATGATACGCTAAGATGCAGGCATATATTCTTTGTACTGGAGTGGGTGCATGCATTCGTCAATGTCTTCATGAAGCTGCCCGTCCAGTCAACCAGTATGTCCGTGTTAGGTCTACAAGTGCACTGTAAACGTGGGGTGCATATTAACGCAACATGTACATAAGCTATAAGTACTGCATGCAGCTCGATCTACGGAATACGATGCATATTGCTATAGGTGCGCTAGTCTGCCTCATTAATTAGTCGCAAACAGATCGTGTCACGTACAAGTGTCATGTGACCTACAACACTTGATTAACACAGGTCATCACTCTCAAACACGCAAGCCTTAGCATACCTCATTTACAGCTGAAACTGCAGTGGTCATGACGATATTGTAGCGGATGATGATGCAGCTAACATGCTGACGGATGCTATCATCATCATCATCATCATCATCATCATCATCATAATCCCTGTCATCACGACAACACTTGTGATAACCTAGTGTCAGTAAACTCATTTCTTATTCCACTTACCTCGGATTCGCCTCTAAGAATTATAAATATGGCAGCTCTGTAATTTTTTTAGTTTTGTTTTGATTGTTTGAATGTTTTTGCTGTTGTTTTGTTTGTTTGCTTGTTGTTATTTTATATATTTTTTTAGGTGTGGGGTGGGTGGGGGAGGGAGGAGAGAAAGCTAGCACTTAATTCAACATGTCTGCAAGCGTGACATCCCATACAGACCAACATATCAAGTGGTTTCACATAACTATCCATTTGATGTTTGATGGACTTAAATTAAACTAAAATATCAGTTGGACAGAACGTGTTGTGTTGTTTTCTGCGGCGTCAGCAGGTATGATTTATCAGGCATTGCAATTTTTATTAGTACCCTCGCTCTACACATCAGTCGCATCTGGAATGAAAAACAACTGGAATATACAACAGCTTGAAAAATGACAACATGCGCCTAATCCTTATCAAAAGAAAAATTCAATGCTGCTCCAATATAAACAACGGCAGATTAATGCGCCACACCTTAGAATGATTGAAGTCAAAAGAAGTGTTGTTAAAATCTATTTAATTTTCTCCGACATTCCTTGACTGCTATCTTGTAGAGGCCGTGAAACATTATCTTTCTCTCACTCTAACAAGAGTAATGTCGAGGAATAAATCATGGACATTTCAAAGTTTCTTCGGTTTGTTTTTTCACGAGGGCGGCCATGCAGAGGCGAAATACTGTACAAAAATGGATGTTTCACTTTAAAAATAAGCCTACGTGTATTCGATAACAACAGTAAATATGTTTTGCACGGCAGAGCACAAGGGCCATACACACAGCAAACAGTCCAGTGTTCCGCATATACACTACTGGCCGCTATAAAGAAGACTATTCACAAATTCCGTCTCTGTCACTTTTGATTTGGACGTGACTAGTTAGTTTGTACGTCATGATTAATTTGTGGGGGTGTTTTTTTGTGTGAGTTTGTGTGTGGTATGTGGTGTGTGTAGGTGTGTCGGTAGGTGTGAGGGTGTAGGTGTGTGATGGCGATGGTAATGGTGGTAGTGATGATGGTGGTGGTGGTGGTGGTGGTGGTGATGTTGTGGTGACAGGAATGATGGTGATGGTGGTGTGATGATGGTGATTGTGATGATGGTGTTGATGGTGATGGTGATGGTGATGGTGATGATGTGATGATGATGGTGATGGTGATGGTGATGATGATGATGGTGGTGATGATGATGATGGTGGTGGTGGTGATGTGATAGTGATGATGGTGATGGTGATGGTGGTGGTGGTGGTGGTGGTAGTGATGTTGTGGTGACAGGAATGATGGTGATGGTGGTGTGTTGATGGTGGTTGTGATGGTGGTGGTGACAGGAATGATGGTGATGGTGGTGTGTTGATGGTGGTTGTGATGGTGGTGGTGATGGTGATGGTGGTGGTGATGTGATGATGATGTTGATGGTGATGATGGTGGTGATGTGATAGTGATGATGGTGGTGATGGTGATGGTGATGGTGATGATAGTGGTGATGATGATGATGATGGTGGTGATGGTGGTGGTGATGTGATGGTGGTGATGGTGATGGTGATGGTGATGATGATGGTGATGATTATGGTGATGGTGATGGTAGTGGTGATGGTGGTGGTGATGGTGGTGGTGATGATGATGGTGATGGTGGTGGTGATGTGATGGTGATGATGGTGATGGTGATGGTGATGGTGATGGTGGTGGTGTTGGTGGTAGTGATGTTGTGGTGACAGGAATGATGGTGATGGTGGTGTGTTGATGGTGGTTGTGATGGTGGTGGTGATGGTGATGGTGGTGGTGATGTGATGATGATGGTGATGGTGATGATGGTGGTGATGATGATGATGATGATGATGGTGGTGGTGATGTGATAGTGATGATGGTGGTGATGGTGATGGTGATGATGATGATGATGATGGTGGTGATGGTGGTGATGGTGATGGTGATGGTGATGGTGATGGTGATGATGGTGGTGATGATGATGGTGGTGATGATGATGGTGGTGATGGTGATGGTGATGGTGATGGTGATGGTGATGATGGTGGTGATGATGATGGTGATGGTGATGGTAGTGGTGATGGTGATGGTGGTGGTGGTGGTGATGATGATGGTGATGGTGATGGTAGTGGTGGTGGTGATTTGATGGTGATGATGGTGATGGTGATGGTGATGGTGGTGATGGTGGTGATGATGATTATGGTGATGGTGGTGGTGATGTGATGTGATGATGGTGATGGTGATGGTTGTGATGATGGCGGTGATGGTGATGATGGTGGTGATGGTGATGGTGATGTGATGGTGATGTTGTCGTGACAGGAATGATGGTGCTGTTGGTGATGGTGGTGATGATGATGATGGCGATGGGGATGGTGGTGATGGTTGCGGTGATGGTGATGATGGTGGTGATGGTGATGTGATGGTGATGATGTAGTGACAGGAATGGTGGTGATGGTGGCGGTGATGGTGATGATGGTGGTGATGGTGATGTGATGGTGACGTTGTCGTGACGGGAATGATGGTGATGGTGGCGATGATGTTGGTGATGGTGGTGATGTGATGGTAATGGTGATTGTGATGGTGGTGATGGTGGTGATGGTGGTGGTGGTGATGTGGTGATGGTGATGGTGATGGTGATGGTGATGGTGATGGGCGTGGTGATGATGATGGTGATGGTGATGGTGATGGTGGTGGTGATTTGATGATGATGATGGTGATGGTGATGGTGGTGATGGTGGTGATGATGGTGATGGTGATGGTGATTTGATGATGATGATGGTGATGATGGTGATGGTGATGGTGGTGGTGATGGTGGTGGTGATTTGATGATGATGATGGTGATGATGGTGATGGTGATGGTGGTGGTGATGGTGGTGGTGATGGTGGTGATGATGGTGATGGTGGTGGTGATGGTGGTGGTGGTAGTGATGGTGGTGGTGGTGGTGGTGATGGTAGTGATGATGGTGATGGTGATGGTGATGGTAGTGGTGGTGGTGATTTGATGATGATGATGGTGATGATGGTGATGGTGATGGTGGTGGTGATGGTGGTGGTGATGGTGGTGATGATGGTGATGGTGGTGGTGATGGTGGTGGTGATGGTGGTGGTGGTAGTGATGGTGGTGGTGGTGGTGGTGATGGTAGTGATGGTGGTGGTGGTGGTGGTGGTGGTGGTGGTGGTGGTGATGTTGTGGTGACAGGAATGATGGTGATGGTGGTGATTGTGGTGATGATGATGATGGCGATGGGGATGGTGGTGATGGTGATGGTGATGTTGTAGTGACAGGGGTGATTGTTGCGGTGATGGTGATGATGGTGGTGATGGTGATGTGATGGTGATGATGTAGTGACAGGAATGGTGGTGATGGTGGCGGTGATGGTGATGATGGTGGTGATGGTGATGGTGATGTGATGGTGATGTTGTCGTGACAGGAATGATGGTGATGGTGGCTATGATGGTGGTGATGGTGGTGATGTGATGGTGGTGATGATGGTGATGATGGTGATGGTGGTGATGGCGGTGATGGTGATGATGTGATGGTGATGGTGATGATGATGATGGTGATGATTGTGATGATGGTGATGGTGATGGTGGTGATGGCGGTGATGGTGATGATGTGATGGTGATGGTGGTGATGGTGATGATGGTGATGATGTGATGGTGATGGTGGTGATGGTGATGGTGGTGATGGCGGTGATGGTGATGATGTGATGGTGATGGTGGTGATGGTGATGGTGGTGATGGTGATGATGGTGGTGATGGCGGTGATGGTGATGATGTGATGGTGATGGTGGTGATGGTGATGATGGTGATGGTGATGATGGTGGTGATGATGTGATGGTGATGGTGATGATGGTGGTGATGGCGGTGATGGTGATGATGTGATGGTGATGATGGTGGTGATGGCGGTGATGGTGATGATGTGATGGTGGTGATGGTGATGGTGGTGATGATGTGATGGTGATGGTGATGATGGTGGTGATGGCGGTGATGGTGATGATGTGATGGTGATGGTGGTGATGGTGGTGATGGTGGTGATGGTGGTGATGATGGTGATGGTGGTGATGATGGTGATGGTGGTGATGGCGGTGATGGTGATGATGTGATGGTGATGGTGATGATGATGATGGTGATGTGATGGTGACGGTGATGGTGATGGTGATGATGGTGATGATTGTGATGATGGTGATGGTGATGGTGGTGGTGATGGCGTTGGTGATGGTGAAGTGATGGGTGCGGGGACATATGCTGGTGATGGTATCGATCCTGTCGTGTTAGTGGAGGTGGCGGTGATGATGATAACGAGTGAGTGAGTGATTATCGTTTAACGCCAGCTAATGATAACGACGACGATAATGCTGAACATGATTTCAAATAATAAAGTACAATGTTTACATCATCCATCTACTTTCAGTGAGCGGTATTTGAGGTCTACTTCGACGACGAACGTCCCTAGGAACAGCAGAAGACATAAATCTTGGCGGAATGACAAGACTGGTAGTCACCCTTCTTAAAACTGTTTCGCCTTTGAAGTAAGAGTTACCTCCCTTTAATGCCGCGTCAGAAGTTTGTTTACAAGCTGGGCATCTGACAATTAAAGCTGTAATTGAGGGCATGTTAGTGTGGTCCCCCGACTTAGGCGGAACATGGAACTTTTGACCCTGGGAGTCAAAAACTACACAGCACCGGTAAAGAATGTCAAGGAGGCGGTAGATCCCCCAAATTCTATTAATTCAATCCACGAATCTATTTAACGTCGAAGATAACATCCAAACGGTGGCGAAAAATCGACTTTTTGTTCAAAGAGGTAGCAAGCATATGTTGACGGAGTCGGTAACTTATCTCCGAAGCTGAGATTTGAGGAATTTGATCTGTATTCTAAGCAGGCTCAATTTGTCGACTTTTTTCTTTCTTCGAGCTATCTTAGAATTAACAATGTTTATTTTTTCCGGCACACGATATACTTATCTCCTCTGCCTAGATGCACACGTCAGTGGCAGACATTGAACAGGCTGACTTCTAAGCATGTTTCTCAAATCTCAAAGACGTATGTTATCTTC
The DNA here is from genome assembly GCF_023055435.1 of Haliotis rufescens. Taxonomy (NCBI): domain Eukaryota; kingdom Metazoa; phylum Mollusca; class Gastropoda; order Lepetellida; family Haliotidae; genus Haliotis; species Haliotis rufescens. The sequence continues at coordinate 23,181,602 of NW_025963802.1, forward strand.
ACGGAAGCTGAATATGGTATCATATCTCTGTCTTATATATACATATCTCTTAATAGATATCCTTCAGACGAGCAGGCATTGTAGGATACCTGATACTGGCAATGAATACGAGTCCGCGATACCGGATTATGAATGATTCCGTCGCTTCAGTCAAGGTTTTAATTTATATTCTTCTTGCTCATCAACTCGAAGCTGGTAAAGTTTACTGGACCGAATTATGTAACAGACATGGATTGTGTTTCAGTATATCTGCTAATTTCTCACCTGGCTATGCTGAGGGTAAACACCTCAAACTGAACAAACAAGTATCGATGCGACAAAATATATTAAAAATACGTAAAAACACAAGAGCGTTAAATCACATTTTTAACAGAATTGTCCTATAGTTTCTACTCGGAATTGCTAATGTCCACATCGTGAATATATCAACCAGCGAAAAAACGCTTATATTTCGTTTCCGTTTTAACCATTGTTTATCAAGTGATAAGGGATATAGGTTGTTATTTCTATGTTAAAAAGAGAACCGACAAGGTATCACACCCAATAACACGGCTGTCAGACTTCTCCTGTCAGGACCTTTACATTGTATGTTTAATACCAGCACATTACATAATAACCTTTTTGTACATTATTCACAATTTATTTCTAACTATTTCAAAGAAAAATCGATAATTATATTATGTGTTGACTATTGTTGTTATTAATGAACTAGGGCGCTCTACTGTCATAAATAATGGACAATATCTGCCGAGAATACTGAAGAATGTCACTCTCAGAATCTGAATTTCAACCAAACGAAGTTGGCATTTTCATTGTTTCTCTGGAGAATGTTCGGCCAGTGTCAGAAACACAGATCCCCGCCATTTCGCCTGGCGACTTCCACGTTTCTTCCACTTACCTAAACTCAGCAGAGTAATAAATCCATTTAATTTCACATATCAAAATTTATTTCAAATAAACATTACCATCTGCTGTTAATCCCAGTTCGTTTTGTAGTAGAGATCACTACAAAGTGATTCCTGAATAAAAATGTCACAGGACCTTATCACGACCATAAGTAGTAACACTGGGCGACCTAAAATAGTGCTTTAATGGCTCCTTTGGGCGATTATTCCGCAATCTAAAACACCAAATCGCGTACGAGCATCGTTAATAATAGCTGCAGCCCTCTCTCAACACATCTATTACCGTATTTACAAAACATTAACGGTTTGCTATTTTCTCCAATCGCTGTAGTTCCCGCCACCAACATGGCACAACCAAGACAGACGACCAAAATTATAAACAGTCGATAACTCGTTATAACGAGGACAGGCTGGACAGTATACGACCTGTTAAATCTGGAGCCGAAAATAAGAAATTATCACAATGAAGCCGAAACAAATATTTTCAAGTGATAAGGTGAAACGATCTGTTTTTATAAGCAATCTGCGTTATAACGAGGTGGTGGCGTAACGATGATTTTTGTCCGTGCTCCTCGGACTTTCGTTTCTTACGCAAAAGCAGAAATTGCACAGACATGTCCGATCTACGCAGGTTTACATCACGTCGGGGTGTTCCTTACAATTGCTGATATGAAAGAATCCAGAACGCCAGTCGGCGTCCGTCCCGGCGCCAAGGGAGAGATGGTGGTGGCAATGGCGACGGTTAGGGTACCGATGTGACACCATGTACAAATGGAGGTGCGTTGTTTCAACAAAAAGTTCAATTGAGACTTAGTCTACACACTTGGAAACCAAACGTTTAGGTTTCTTTCAAGCCATAATTTGAGCCATGGTAACTGAGAGAGTTTCTTTAATTTGATTGAAAGTGTGAAAATAACGGGGAAAGGCGCTGCCTTATTTACAGAAATAAATCTTATAAAAACTGACTTAAACACTGTTCGCCTGTGGATTTTTGGAAACATTTCTTGGTTAATGATCCAAATAAATGATCGATTCCTTACGCGCAAATGACGCCGTATATTTCTGGTTTACATATTCACATGTTTTCAATCAAGATTTTATAGTTTCATGGTTTGATCTGCAGCTATAGAAACAACAAAATAATATGCTTAAAATATGGTTAAAATGTACAAAAACTTCTCAGATACCGTCATTCTTTTTCTTATAGAGAATAAGTAGCGTTAGGACGCATACAGTACTCGGTCCGCTAGCTGAACTAAAGACAAAACAAGAACAGCATATCATGATCCGAAAGCCACCAGTCTTGAAACGAGTTGAACCGAAATATGTTTTTGAAGAATTGAGTTGAACCGAAATATGTTTTTGCAGAATTTAACACTATGCGCGTTTATAGACATAATGGACAAGTGATTGGAATGTTACTTCTTAAACAATGCCAGATGAATTGCAGCATTTCGTTGTGCGACAGTCCACTCGTATCTCAATAATGTATGGTCACGAATTCTGGAGCCTACTCTAATCATAGCTGGATATCACGTTTTTTAAGGATTGCACGTGCAGCACACATCTTAGAAAGTGCTCACTTCCGAAGAAATATCCATTTTCCTGGCGACAAACATCACTGGGATTTCATCAACAGGTTATAATCAGGTAAGGGTCGCATGCAGCTGACTGCGAGCGGCATACTTAGCAGTTTAGTTTATCGCTAACAAAATGGATATCTCTTAAAGACCGCACTTTGCAATTTTCCTCATTACTGTAAGTAAAATTCCTTATCTCCGGAATGGCTTGTTTTCACTTAATAAATATTAGAGCACACGCAGCTCTCTCAGTTAATAATCGTGATTCTATTTGAAGTGATGAGGACAATAGTGCAATATGCCTACAGTCAGTATATCCACCCGTCTTCTTCGCGTATGAGCCAGTCCAATAATACACGTAAAAAAAGACGTCGATAGTTAAAATAGGAAATGTACATAATTGATATATTTGTGGTTCTTCTGAGATTACTTTTCATTCCAAGTTTATCTCTTTGGAAGGTTTTAATTACCCTAGTCTGCCCATAAAAAAGTATATTATGTGTCACATGAATTATCACAACGTGGTGCTAAATACCATGATCTGACCAATTTACCAACCCTTTAGAAAAAGCTTTTAAATGACCTCATCATCGAAATCCAAATCTGTAAAATAAGTACATATCATCCGTCGCTTGTCACACTTTCACCGCCATACCAGTTTAAGAATAAATAGACATTTGAATATATGTTTTACCCTGTAAACATATTCCTTACTGTAAACTAAACACTGTGTGCAGATTCATTACGTTGAGGGTTTGTCAGCCATAATAACCAAACACTGTTTATCGCCTTGTCATCCGACGAAGAGAAATGTCATACGTGTGTCAATATAACTGTCCGATGACGTATACCAGGTGTTTCAGTGTTATTTTAGAACAGCAGAAAGATCCATTCGTCACCACTCGCACCTTTCCGTAGCCTGCAAGAAGACTCGTCCCCCTATCGATGAATGTTATGTGCGAAAATACGACAAACCAATCAGAATGCGCGTATGATTTCAAGTTCTTCGTCAAAGAATCCCTCAGAAATACTTTTTGATTTTACATGTCTTGCATCTAAAAATATACCCAAGGCACAGTTAAATGTGTTCAGTTATACTGTATAATTCCGCACGTCCCAATGTGCTTTTAATTTGCATCTGAAATATATATAATACATGGGGAAATAATATGTGAACCATTACGCAACGAGTTGACAATTGTTTTAGGTATGCCCGTTTGCGCTAAGACGGAACCCGGTAACAAAAATTGGCCATGAGAGGGGCACGAGTCGCTATTCGGCTTGTCCCGGAATAACACGAGTTGGACACGAATGCAGAAAGATCGAATGTCGAAACGACTGCTTGGGCAGCGCTTATGTACACTGGGATTTCTCCATTCTATGGGGAGGATGACCTGAGCTTCCTGGGGGCCTAGGTTAGAATAGTTTCTCACATTCTCCGGGCGACTACCTTGTTTTCGGTGGTCGGAGTCAGTGAGTTGATACACTGCGCGTCATCCTACCCCGACGGATTGTAATGTTGCTCATAATTTTAACCATTGGTTTGTCTGGTACAGATTCGATTATTTACTGGCCGTCGTGATATAGCTGGAATGGTGCGGCGAAAGTGAGTGCGGCGAAAAAGAACAACCAAACAGACAATTCGAAATTCCCTGTATCCGCATGTTTGGTTATGCAGTAAATACGTAGCTAACGCTACGCTTTCCTCCTTTCATATATTTCATGAAAATATAGTTTGGAGTCAAATTTGCAATAACAAGGATTAGATAAATAGTGTTGCAGGTGTCGATCACTGACCCCTCCTCCCGATACAGTATGGTAAGATTGGAACGCCGTGACAAACAGTCTCAACCACCGGACTTCTGGCCTGTTTTCTTTGGAAATGATGTGATTTTCCCAGATAGAGCCAGGAATCCTAACTTGAATTGACACACGACTAATTGGACATTTCCTCGATAATACATAGATATAATCTATTGCTTCAATGCCTATGTAGTTGTGGTATGTTTCTGTGTTACAGCGAATATCTAGTTCCGCATAACAGGGATATATTTGTCATAAACTTCCCGGTAGTAGCCAGCGGCGCCTCTGGTCAAGGACATTTAATCTGTATTCACCCCTTGTTACCAAGCGACTGACAGGATGGGATGGTCAGGCTCACTGACTTGGTTGATGCATGTCATCGTATCCCAATTGCGTAGATCGATGCTCATGACCTCAATCACTGATTGTCTTGTCCAGACTCGATTATTTACAGACTGCCGTCATATAGCTGCAATATGTCTGTGTGGGGAATCGAACCCGGGCCTTCGGCGTTACGAGCGAGCGCTTTAACGGCTAGGCTACCCCACCAAGTCAGCGCGGCTGACCACCCGATGCCGTTAGTCGCCTCTTACGGCAAGCATGGGTTGATGAAGACCTATTCTAACCCGGATCATCACGGGTCCTGCCAATGAGGCTGGGTATTTGTTAAATGGACTCTCCACATACAATCTACGTAACGTTAAGCAAGAAACTGACTGTGTTTTGACCAAGTGAATATTTTAAGTTAATGATAAACATCCTTTGTATCTTACTGATTGATCAAAATAAATAAACTATAACGAACATAAAAGAAGTCTGTCCAGCCGACGAATTAAAAAATAGGAAATATTACTCTTTAAGTAATTATGTAAAAAAGCTGGATTGACAGACATCTTCAAATCGAAATTGAAAGAGGCAACTGCAGTATTCAGAAACAAAACTTAGTCTATTTTTATTCAAACATATAGCCTAGCTAGTTTAGATGTTTAGTCAAAGATGAACGAGAGAAATGCGAACCCGTTCGTTCGATATTATCTTAACCAAGCTAAAATTTGATGTTCCTCTTCTTGGAGTTTACTGCTTAAAGCAACTCGACTCCAGTGTCTCAAATATCGATTCCCTTTGATATTATGCCAGTTCGTCACCCCCTGACAACTTCAGTCACGAGTTTTCATGTTCTAAATGGGGCGCCTAATGCCCCCCTAGTGTTACGTAACCCTCCTGTACTTGCACTGCTTCCACTCCCAGCCCTCGTGTTCAAATAACGCAAATCTCCGGAATATGCGTACTCTGTACGCAAAACATCCCCATACAACATTCCGGATCCGTTTTAAATAAAGAATGATCACACGTTGATCCTAAATTTCAGTCACCCTTTCTAACACCTTTGACAAAGGCGATTATTATAATCGGGAACACCTTCGGGCCGACGATAAGCGTCAGTTGGTCGTGACGGAAGGGGACGACGTAGCAGATAGATTTACAACAAGAAAATTAATTGAATTTCACGAAGATTGGGTAAGTTAGTTGCTGGTTCCATTCCTCAACTGTCTATCAATTATTGTGATGATGTTGGAAGAAGCAACTTTGGGGAAGGGTGTGGGGGTGTGGGTGTGGGGTGAGGTGGGGGGTGGGGGGTGGGGTGGGGGGGGGGGGGGGGGTGGGGGTCAACACGAGTGCTGACTACTATCTAACTTTGATACGGAGATCCATTTGGTTTTTACTTTTTATTTTGTAGATATATATTGCCAAATAAGATAACTTAATTTCTGAGACTAAATGTTGGTCTAACAAAACATCAAATTATTTAGATAAAGTATATAGTCTTTTTCATTGTGAAACTGCCCAAACTGCCCGACCTTTTAAAATCAGGGAAGTAAGAGAAATCAGAAAGACAAAAACAACAATACTTCATTGGGTTATAGACGCAATATTTAGAAACCAGGCAATATCAACAATAAAACAGGTAACTCAATAAAACTTTCAGGTGAAAGGACTGTTGGATTGCACTCTCTATATATAGAACGCACATACCATCCGAGCGCGTGAAACCGTCGATGAGAGGAGAGACCTCCCTCCCGCTTGCCACCACCCACAGATTGTAACAGCCAGCCGTACACAAACAAGTTCGACCTTGTGGTGGCAAGTGGTCCTGTGCAAAGCGCTCAGGTCACAAATCAGGTAAAGTTAAACAACGTTGGTCGCGGAGAGTCACTGGATGGGTGACCGCGTCCGGCGGCTTGGCTCCTGAGAGTTTCTACGGCTTTGGTCCTGCCCTACCCCAGCCGCACACAATCGACATTCTGTGCCACCCAGCCGCAGACACAAGTCCGTCGTGTTATGGCAATGGATGTTTTAAACAATCTTCAAAGATATTTCTAAAATCTGTATTTCTTCACTCTTTCCTCACATTAAGCCGTGATTATAGATGGAATATTGTTCGAAGCGGCGTTATCTTTAACTCGTTATGCATTGTGTTTAGAATTGTACGTCCACTGAGAATATGTTGTTAGAATTGTACGTCCACTGAGAATATGTTGTTAGAATTGTACGTCCACTGAGAATATGTTGTTAGAATTGTACGTCCACTGAGAATATGTTGTTAGAATTGTACGTCCACTGAGAATATGTTGTTAGAATTGTACGTCCACTGAGAATATGTTGTTAGAATTGTACGTCCACTGAGAATATGTTGTTAGAATTGTACGTCCACTGAGAATATGTTGTTAGAATTGTACGTCCACTGAGAATATGTTGTTAGAATTGTACGTCCACTGAGAATATGTTGTTAGAATTGTACGTCCACTGAGAATATGTTGTTAGAATTGTACGTCCACTGAGAATATGTTGTTAGAATTGTACGTCCACTGAGAATATGTTGTTAGAATTGTACGTCCACTGAGAATATGTGTTAGAATTGTACGTCCACTGAGAATATGTTGTTAGAATTGTACGTCCACTGAGAATATGTTGTTAGAATTGTACGTCCACTGAGAATATGTGTTAGAATTGTACGTCCACTGAGAATATGTTGTTAGAATTGTACGTCCACTGAGAATATGTTGTTAGAATTGTACGTCCACTGAGAATATGTTGTTAGAATTGTACGTCCACTGAGAATATGTGTTAGAATTGTACGTCCACTGAGAATATGTTGTTAGAATTGTACGTCCACTGAGAATATGTTGTTAGAATTGTACGTCCACTGAGAATATGTTGTTAGAACTTCTGGTAATCCTGGATAAGTTGAAACAACTCACAAAACGCGTTTGAGGTGTACATAATTGGTTTGTAACTGGTAAAGATGTCGTACACATGTTTATTAGAGGTCGATAACATAATTCTATACAAGTCGAAGTTAATTACAAATTAACATGTCAAGGCTAGGCAAGCTCGGCCAAAACATAAATTCTCAGGCTTGATAATTGGCCTATAATGTCATGAATTACACTGAGTAAGAATTACAAATATATCTGAAGCATTGTCAAATGTTAGCTTTGCCACTGGTCTGTCTGTATCAAAGGCGAGAGTTGTTTCATTAGCCCACGTAAGTCGCGAAATCGTCAAAGAGTCATCGGGTCCCTCACATGAGCAGGTACTATAGAACAGGACAGGACACGCACGTATCCATCATACTAGTCGTCGCTGACCACCCGCTACCCCTTTCTTCACAATGGTACCCGCCAATGGGCGGACCTCATACATAGTCATACAGGGTTAATTGTCAGGTCATAGCTCAACTTATCCTGGCTTACCAGTATCATATTGTATCATTGTTTATGCAGTGGCACCCCATGTACTTGAATCCTGGGACCCCAAACATATAGAAAGCGTTCATGATCAGTTTCTCTCTCCCACCCCGGTCAAAGAGAGTCCCCCTCACATGATCGATCTCTCTCCCACCCTGGCCATAGGGAGTCCCTCCTCACATGGACCCTTGAAGATTCCGGGGTGGAATAGGTCTTCAGCAACCCATTATTGCCGTAAAAGGTGACTATGCTTGTCGTAAAAGGCGACTAACGGGATCGGGTGGTCAGGCTCGCTGACTTGGTTGATGCATGTCATCGATCCCAATTGCGTGGATCGATGCTCGTGGTTTCAATCACTGGATTGTCTGGTCCAGACACGATTATTTACAGACCGCCGTCATATAGCTGGAATATTGCTGAGTGCGGCGTTAAACAAAAAAACAACCAACCCTCCTCACATGATCAGAGTCTCTCTCCCTCCCCGGTCAAAGACGGTCTTCCTTACGCGATCAGTCTCTCTCACCTCCTCGGTCAAAGACGGCCCTCCTCACGTGATCAGTCTCTCTCTCCCTCCTCGGTCAAAGACGGCCCTCCTCACATGATCAGTCTCTCTCACCCATCCCGGTCTTAGACGGCCCTCCTCACGTGATCAGTCTCTCCCACCCCGACTAAAGACGGCCCTCCTCACATGATCAGTCTCTCTCTCCCAGCCCGGTCAAAGACGGCCCACCTCACATGATCAGTCTCTCTCACCCGCCCCGGTCAAAGACGGCCCTCCTCACGTGATCAGTCTCTCTCACCCACCCCGTTCAAAGAGAGTCCCTCATCACATGATCAGTCTCTCTCTCTCTCCCTCCTCGGTTAAAGAGAGTCCCCTCTCACATGATCAGTCTCTCTTACCCATCCTGATCAAAGACGGCCCTCCTCACATGATCAGTCTCTCTCTCCCTCCTCTGTCAAAGAGAGTCCCCTCATCACATCATCAGTCTCTCTCTCCCACCCCGGTCAAAGACGGCCCGCCTCACATGATCAGTCTCTCTCTCTCTCCCTCCTCGGTTAAAGAGAGTCCCTTCTCGCATGATCAGTCTCTCTCACCCACCCAGATTAAAGACGGCCCTCCTCACATGATCATTCTCTCTCTCACCACCCCGACCAAAGACGGCCCTCCTCACGTGATCAGTCTCTCTCACCCACCCCGATTAAAGACGGCCCTCCTCACATGATCATTCTCTCTCTCCCACCCCGACCAAAGACGGCCCTCCTCACGTGATCAGTCTCTCTCTCCCACCCCGACCAAAGACGGCCTTCCTCACATGATCAGTCTCTCTCACCCACCCCGACCAAAGACGGCCCTCCTCATACGATCAGTCTCTCTCTCCCTCAGCTAGGTCAAAAACGGCCCTCCTCACGTGATCAGTCTCTCTCACCTACCCCGGTCAAAGACGGCCCTCCCCACATGATCAGTCTCTCACCCTCCTCGGTCAAAGAGAGTCCCTCATCACATGATCAGTCTCTCACCCTCCTCGGTCAAAGGCGGCCCTCCTCACATGATCAGTCTCTCTCACCCACCCCGGTCAAAGACGGCCCTCCTCACATGATCAGTCTCTCTCTCCCTCCCCGTTCAAAGAGAGTCCCTCATCACATGATCAGTCTCTCTCACCCACCCCGGTCAAAGACGGCCATCCTCACATGATCAGTCTATCTCACCCACCCCGGTCAAAGACGGCCCTCCTCACATGATCAGTCTCTCCCTCCTCGGTCAAAGAGAGTCCCCTCTCACATAATCAGTCTCGCTCACCCAGCCCGGCCAAATACGGCCCTCCTCGCGTGATCAGTCTCTCTCTCCCCCCTCGGTCAAAGAGAGTCCCCTCTCACATGATCAGTCTCTCTCTCCCCCAGCTAGGTCAAAGATGGCCATCCTCACATGATCAGTCTCTCTCACCCACCCCGGTCAAAGACGGCCCTCCTCACGTGATCAGTCTCTCTCTCCCAACCCGGTCAAAGACGGCCCTCCTCACGTGATCAGTCTCTCTAACCAACCCCGGTCAAAGACGGCCCTCCTCACATGACCAGTCTCTCCCTCCTCGGTCAAAGAGAGTCCCCTCTCACATGATCAGTCTCTCTTACCCACCCTGATCAAAGACGGCCCTCCTCACGTGATCAGTCTCTCTCTCCCAACCCGGTCAAAGACGGCCCTCCTCACGTGATCAGTCTCTCTAACCAACCCCGGTCAAAGACGGCCCTCCTCACATGACCAGTCTCTCCCTCCTCGGTCAAAGAGAGTCCCCTCTCACATGATCAGCCTCTCTTACCCACCCTGATCAAAGACGGCCCTCCTCACATGATCAGTCTCTCTCTCCCTCCTCTGTTAAAGAGAGTCCCCTCTCACATGATCAGTCTCTCTTACCCACCCTGATCAAAGACGGCCCTCCTCACATGATCAGTCTCTCTCTCCCTCCTCTGTTAAAGAGAGTCCCCTCTCACATGATCAGTCTCTCTCTCCCACCCCGGTCAAAGACGGCCCTCCTCACATGATCAGTCTCTCTCTCTCTCCCTCCTCGGTTAAAGAGAGTCCCCTCTCACATGATCAGTCTCTTTCTCCCACCCCGGTCAAAGACGGCCCTCCTCACATGATCATTCTCTCTCTCCCTGCTCGGTCAAAGAGAGTCCCTCCTCACATGTACACTCACTATCTCACTCTCTCTCTCTCCTACCCCAGACAAAAAGCGCCACCCCGGTCTCAGCGAGTCCCTGCCCTCGTGATCAGTCTCTCTCTCCCACCCCGGTCAAAGCGAGCTCACCCTCTCATGATCAGTATCGTTCTCTCATACCGGTCAAAGAGAGTCCCCCAAAGTCTATGTGGGTCAGTTCTTCTTTCTCCGCGGCCGGTCTCACGCCAGTATCAATTAGACTGAGGAACACTGTCGGCCCGACGGAAGGCTGTCTGGCCTGGATACTGCCGCGAACTTCTGGGTCTCGCTCCCAGTAATTAGCATCGCGAACTACAGAGCCGCAGAAAATAATGTATCAACTCCTTCCGCGGATTAGGAATGTTATTAAAATATATTGTATTTTTTCCCTGAGATACAGTTGAAGGCTGAATTCCAGTCTATTACAATAAGCAAGCTCAGGCTAGATTTGAAATCGACATTACAGAAGCAGACTTGGTGTGGTTTTATGATATATTTTATTTGAACGTTTTTACAGACTTTGACTGAAGTTTGTATTTGCTCGTTCGCTCACTCATTTACTTCTCCCTTCCTCCCTCCGTGTAATATCTACCACGCAGTCGTTAGTTAGTTACCTTATACGTCCATCTATTGTTTATTTATATTTCTTTATCAATTTGTTTTATCAATGATTTTATATATTTACTTTAACGATTCATTAAGACAATCTTTTTCATTTGTATATTACATATATTAAGTGCATCCTTTCCGACACATTCAACTTCTAAACGATTTTCTAGATATCTAAATAGCTACATAAATGTATGATTCATAAAGAAACTCGGTTTAATCTCCAATCTCCAATCTCCACCTACACTTCATATTCCGTTTTGCATTAATATCCGAGGTACAAAGACTTCAATACGCCAAGAGTAGATATGTAGCAAGTATTCAATTGGTTATATGAATACTTAAAAGCGCATCTCCTTGCTAATATCCGTGTTGATGTTGTCTTAAGTATTATATTTAAACGCCATATTGGAAACTTAAGAGCGTTTTAAGCTGTCTCCTTCACAGCAACGCACGGCGCAACACACGGTGCTTCAGACACTTGACAATACGGCTTCCGAGAAACTATCTGTAACATCTTCTCACTTGACGAGATACGCTCAGTCTGACTATATCTCCACCGAGGGAGCATGTGACATGAGACTGTTCACTGTGGGAGCGCTACTGAACACTGATCTCTGCTATGTGCTCACAAATCAGTAACTGGGTACCCGGTAGGATGTTGTAGTAATTTGACAGTCACTTCCCAGCGTTCATCGAAAGTTGTATAGAAAGTTGTATTCTCGTCATGGAGAAGAGATTGTTTTAAGAAATACAATTTGTAGGCAATTCTAACAGAATGAATCGCTTTCTCCTCGACATTTCTTAATAATATAACAATACCCGAGAACTATTCAGTTTGTCTCAGTGACGTTGCTGCTATTAGATAGGTCAGTACCGGTGTCACCAAGACACATCGATCACTTGACTTAATATTAATATAGATAAGAGAGTGTAAGTATAATTATACGGCGCGGGACACAAGAAATAGTTGGCGTCAGACATCAGTACCCATGTCGGCAATCGAACCCGAGCCCTCGACGTGACTAGCAAACGCTTTACCCACATCGTTACCCCACCGCCCCTTAATATAAAGAAATGATAAATATATACGAAGTATTGTAGATATTAGACAAATGTCGTGTTTTCATGACTACAAAATCCACCGTTAGTTTAACTGTAATTGATCTTCCACAAGTAATGAGAATTTCGTGTGTGGAGAAAAAGTTGCACATACTTTAAAGATGCGTTTTTTTATGTTTGCTTTTGCCATCAGTGACCGGCTTTGGGGTGTATCAAATAGTGCTTTAAACATTTCTATAAGATGACGTGTATTGGCTAACCAGCTGCCAGGAAGCTAGTGCAGGCTACAGCAGTTTCAGAAGTCGGGGTACGTTTAAGCATCTGCGGGTTTGTAGCAAGAAACATGTAGGCCCTATCAACTAAGTTGATTTTTCGATAATATGTTATTGGTTAAAGTTTCACGATAGTGAAAATACGATATTATACGTACCTATAAGATGCTGATCAGTCAGTTTCATCCCGATACTGTTCTCTCAGCCCCAGCAGCCCCAAACATCCCCTTCCTGCGTGCATCCTTGTTTGTAGGATATCACGTAATATCATTCTCAGAGGGCAACAGGATGCTGATGTGGACGGTATTAGCTATTACAGCCTTTGGACCCGTGAAGATCCGGGTTAGAATAGGTCTTCTGCAACCCATGCCTACCGTAAAAGGCAACTATGCTTGTCGTAAGAGGCGACAAACGGGATTGGGTGGTCACGCACGCTGACTTGGTTGATGCATGTCATCGTATCCCAATTACGTGGGTCGATGCTCATGATGTCAATTACTAGATTGCCTGGTCCAGACTCGATTATTTACAGACTGCCGTCATATAGTTGGAATATTGCTGAGTGCGGCGTTTAACAACAAACAAACAATGCAAGTGCCCCAAACCGAAAAATTCTTAATTTGGATTTGTCAGCTTCGTGAAAATAATTCGATATTGACAAAAATATTACACTCTATTTGTTGCCAAATAATATTCCTGAAACAGTATAAATTATTTTGGGACTGAGTAGAAATGATGCCCTTGACCCGTGACGTGTACCAAGATTGTCCATGATGAGGTCCACAGAACCATGTGTTGCGTTGCGTTGCGTTGAGTTGCGTTGCGTTGCGTTGCGTTGTAATACTTGTAATACCTGTTTTCTTGTACGTTCGTTTGCAAACCCGGATAATTTCGTTGCTACATTATAAATATTAGGTGACAAAACGATTATTCCTTTAATATTATGTCATGCTATGATGACAAACAACTGAGCAGTTTTGTTTGTTGTGTAACGCAACACTCATCTATATTCAAGCTATATGACGGAGGTGTGTAAATAATCGAGTCTAGACCAGACAATCCAGTGATTGATATCACGAGCATTGATCCACGCAATTGGGATACGATGGCATGCATCAAGTAAGTCAACGAGCCTGACCACCCGATCCCGTTTGTCGCCTCTTACGACAACCATAGTGCCTTTTACGACAAGCATGGGTTGCTGAAGACCTATTCCACCCCGGATCTTCTCGGGTCGTCTGTCTTAAGTCTGTACACAGTGAACGCTTTCAAGTTGGTCCATGCAGTATTTCACCAACAACATGATAAAAACTCTGAAATCTTAACAATATACGTTCTGAACGGTTTTGTATATTCAACAGTTAATTTGTTCTTCTGTTCTGACGTTCTGACGGTTGTTGTGCCTACACAACGATCAGCCGGCCGGCCAACAAATAATGCACAATAACAGGATGACCCAACTGTAGTCAAGATCTTCAACTTCTATTTCCGTTTTGACACATATTCTTTCAGAGCTGTGGCTTTAATTCAAACCTGAGACGTTAGCCTGCGCAACACCTTTGTGTTAACCAGTCATCTAAAGCGTTCTAATTTCTCTCGCGCGTTACAGGGAGGGGAGGATTGTGTTAGTGCTTGCCATATGGTTATTAATGTTACGTTATTAATAAAAGTGTACGGTTGATTGTTCTAACTTTGTAAATCTTTGTTGGATCATATCTCCAGAGAGTTGACTGGACCTTCCAAACATTGTGTTGCGTCAGAGTTGCGTCCCTTCTTCGTATCAAGATCCTATGACTGTTGTTTCGAATTCAAGTATTTGCCTTAGTTAAAATCCTTGGTTTGATTTGTTAATAATAATAATATATGCATTTGTTAACACTATACCCATGCTCGTGGGTTTCATGAAAGAGATGAACGTCTTTGGGCTTTTCCCTCGTATTCCGCTGACGGGTAGTGATATGATAAACCCTGTAGTACTGTTATTGCGGTGTTAAACTCCACTCACTCACTCACTCACTCACTCACTCACTCACTCACTTACTCGTCCTTCTGTTATTGTGAAACAGTAAATTCCCCGAGGATGTACCCCCAGTTTGAATCGATGATACTCTACTTACTTGTTATATTGAGTATATATTGATATCATCAGAGATGTCAGCCACGGGGTCTCTGCTGAGGTGGATCCGTATACAGAAATGTTTGGAATGGTTCAATGTATAAGTGTGCCAAGTTTGGTGCTTTTAGCCCAAAGTGCCCACATTTTCAGCTCAACCGCCCCACTAACTGTTGCAGTGGCGTCACAATAATTATTCAACATAGTTATAACGTAGTAATTTCATCAGTCTTGGTCTTGGTCATACATTACGCTCAAACACATCAAAATGATAAAAATTCGTTCAAATTAGGATTAAATGAGTGTTATTTCTCCAATCTGGCGGTGAGTACGGGTCACAGCTGACTTATGCGTTGGCGACAGTCAGACTGGAGGCGAGAGTGGCCGAAGCTCAAATCTAGGGCAGTCAACCTTCCAGCCTCCTTATGTCAAGTGTTTTCAATGTACAGAGGAAAACATTATATAAGGTTTAATGACCGATAAACAAAAAAAAACCGATTATCAAGTATTTAGAGTGAAAACATATTGGCAACTTGTTTTGGTGTTTACACGTTTTTTGGAAAACAGGTGGAAACCGTGAAGATAATTATAATCATTTTTAATTTTGGATTTTTTTAAATCTGAAAAGAAACATGAACTTTGTTTTACAGCTGCTTTGTTTACCTTAATGAACCTCCTTTATCTAGTACCAGTCCTGGTGCCGGAATACAAGGGTCTGATAGTTTCCAATGTCAATATGTAAATACTATCAATACCTCCTGATTGTAAGTAGAACCATCAACCCGTGTGGTATGGACCTGCTGATGGATGACCTGATGTGGATTCATGTGAACTAACCAATATGGATATATGGTTTCTTGTGAATTAACTATATATGGACTCGTATGAATTAACGAATATGGACACAGGACCTCAAATAATGAACGGATATGCATAGAGGGAATATATATTCGGATGGTTGACGCTGATGTGGAAATCCTGACTCGTTTTGTCTATACATTGATAGATTATTAGTTATGGTGTCTTTAGTTGCCGTATACGGTGTCATATTAGGTTAGCAGAAACATATTGGGCGAGCCGAAAAGTTTACACTAAATGTGAACGTTTAAAGTATTATAGCTGAAATGAATAGAATTATCATAACATTGCCCGCATGATATCAGAAATCTGTGGGTCACTGTAACTTTCCCCTAACGACGGGCTGCTATCTGTTCTATTGCTATGTGACGTCATTGGCGTCACATATCTTGTTTGTGACGTCATCCTATATTACGTTTTATGACGTTGCTATTTGTAACTCAGTCACCTCCACTGTAAGCTTCTTTTTATCTATAATTTTTATTATTAAAGTCACGAAGGTGGTTTCTTTAAAACATAATGTCTTTGCGCATCACAATTAAGGATATTAAAACACGTAACGGTGTCGAATAACGATTTACTGTACCAGAATTTTCATGTGAAATGTGTGAGGTGTTTTTTTTTAAATCCAAAATAATGCCGAGTGCGTCGTTAAACACAAATTGAAAAAACAAACAAACAAACTCACAGGTGCACGCATGGACACCGATACCTTGTGTTGTGTAGGCGTCCTACCTCCTCCAGCATGCAGGTTTCGCTTGCTATTTGTACGTGATGAAAAGTGAGACAACGACACGTTATCGACACAGCATATATAAGACAGTTGATATGCAGAAATGCTCGAAATGGCTGTCGACGAACCAAGCATATTTCCGTCACAGTACAATGGTATCCCTTTTATTTACTATCTGATAAACGACAAGATCTTCAACAGAAAAATACAAATGGAGGGACACTGCATTAAGTATTAACAATTCTGCATGTTAGTATTGTGCCTTCATATGGTCCAGGCTAGTTGTGTTGTTTACAATCTCCAAATATGAAGTGGGAATGTTCAGGCTGCTGAATCAGACGAATGACATGGTACTGGATACAGATGAATGTGAAAGGCACAGTCGACAAGCATTATCAAGTATGGACCAATCAACAAATAAGAATAGTTAAACGTGACTGGTTAATAATCGTATACTGCCGCTCCGGGATCGCATCATCCACGACCCTGTCGATCAGAGGCGCCCTCCGCAGACTGCAACATGACGACGACGGCCAGTGATGTCAGAAGCGGGCGTAACCCAGGCATCGAGCGGCTTCGTGTTTATCTGAAATAACTATGAAAGAGGGACTGGCGTAAATAGCAAGGGGAAAACAGCGTTATAATGTGTGCCCTGACACTATGGAATGTTTCTACGACAAGTGAAAGAGGCTCTATCAACGTGTGTGGCGTGGAGCGAGTGGAATAACGTTCACGTTTGACTTTGTGGCCGGGGATGGTTGTATGATACAACCCGTCGTGGGTAATGAACATCAAGTAGGCTTATTGTACTGCTTCTAGGGGTGGTGTTTATAACACCAGCTAGTGTAATGTACATGAAATTGCCACGGAGAAGTCTACAACTGGTTGGTGTTTATTGCAATAGGGAGTGTGGTGTGTGGAACTGGCCAGGCTAAATGTACAATGAACCCTTTTCATTGCAATGGCCTGATCAACTGTCATTGGGTTAATCAAGTTACGATATAACCAATTAAGGTCTTCAATGCAATTGTGAAATGGACAAGATTTACATGTGGATGCAATGCTAGCTCTAATTATCAAGTATAAATTACCATAAATAGTTTTGCGTTTATCATATAGAATCTATAATGTGGTCCTAACAATCATTTTGTCAAAACAATGAGAGAATGAGGTTTACAGCGTAAAGTATTTTGCGATGTGAAATACCCGTATGACGGATTCACGTGGTACACGAACTATACATGTTTTGCTTGTTTGTTTGTTTGTTTAACGCCGCACTCAGCAATATTCAAGCTATATGACGGCGGTCTGTAAAAAAATAGAATCTGGACCAGATAATCCAGTGATTGACATCATGAGCATCGATCCAAGCAATTTGGGTACGATGACCTGCATCAACCACGTCTGCGTGCCTGGCCACCCGATCCCCTTAGTAGCCTTTTACGACAAGCATGGGTTGCAGCAGACCTATTCTACCCCGGATCTTCACGGGTCCAACTATACGTGTAGTGTTCATGCTTGCATATATTTGTTTCAAACAATAATATGAAACTGAACTTCGCACTTATCGCCTAACAAGTGCAATTACGCAGAATCGCAGAACTACAGTTGTAGCGGGAAAGGAAGTCTGTGCCCCGACTCTCTCGGTGATAAAATATCGGGACGTACCACATTTGTATTTGGTTGAACTATGAGCCGGAAATGTGCATACTTTAAGATAAGTGACAACCCAGATTAGAAAAGTCCATTATCTTTGGGGGAAGAGGTCATGGAATTTCGGACATTGATAAAACCATTTAAAAATAACTTGTTTCCCATCCCACCTTAACTGCCACTACTGACTATTTGTTTTACACAAAGAACGACCGGAACTGAGCACGTTCTGTCAGTTATTGATCAAAACTGCTAATGAATTAATTGTTGGGGTCAGGACGTCACGGGAAAAAATGTATTTGATACTGTTTGACTTTACTTTAATTAGTAGTAGTAGTTGTAGTGGCGGTTGTGGTATTAATAGTTCTAGTTGTGGTAGTAGTGGTGGAAGGTAGTAGTTCTACTAGTAATAGTAGTAGTAGAAGTAGTAGTAGTGTTTAGGAAAATTTACAAAAGTAGCGTTTGTGGAAATTAACAAAGGTAGCGCGAATCGTATTGCATTTTGTTGACTCCTTTGGACTGCAGTTGAGTTGCAGAGCAAATAATATTAGCGCCATGTGTGTCGACGTGACAGGTTGTGCTGATGACTGATGCCATCCTCTCCTATCTTCCTTCTGAGCTTGTGATACCGTGCTTGTTCAGGTGACCCACCACGGGGAACTCGCAACCACACATCGGAGAGTTCTTGTCTTGCCATCAATTTCTTCCTGTATGACAAATGCTTGGCCTCGATCACACACTATTTCAGGCGATTAAAGTATTAGTCAAGGTCAGTCTTGTGAATGCCATTGCAACTGACGTCATCTGTGAGTACCACACAGGCACGTGCTACAGACTTCCCATGGTGAGGGAGGGAACTTTAGGAATATTATGATTATGATTAATGTTATGGTAAGGTCTTTTCCTCATAATCTTTGAGTCATCACACACGGAACGCGAAACTAGTTTGCTCTGACTTGATGTTACTGTTAATTAAATTTTTGAATTGTCACTCCACAAACAATTGTGAGAACGTCTATTCCATTGTTTCACTGAGCCCCTGGGGTGCAATCAGCAGGACTTTCTGACCACTTGACCAACGACGGATGTCCGCGGTCAGCTGAATCAGTGAACAGGTCAGTGGAAGGAAACCCCTTTAATGTTTGACCATTTGCCCTCAAACGAACGTTACATCATGGTGTCTCGTTTCTTCCGTCTTAGCAACATTGTCTCTCACAACGTTTCTCTTGATTATCGGCCACGTGAAGAAAGGATTTCGCATGACATAAGTATCGATAAATGTCTCTACTGCACCCGCCTACTCAATCTATTCCTCTCCCATGGAGAGAGCATCTAACGCATTTACAGACAGACAGACACACACTCAATCCATTCCTCTGTCATACATAAAGCCTCTGCCTCACACACACAGTCAATCTATTCTTCTGTCATGAGCCTCTACCTCACACACTCAATCTATTCCTCTGTCATACATAGAGCCTCTGCCTCACACACACAGTCAATCTATTCTTCTGTCATGAGCCTCTACCTCACACACTAAATCTATTCCTCTGTCATACATAGAGCCTCTGCCTCACACACACAGTCAATCTATTCTTCTGTCATGAGCCTCTACCTCACACACTCAATCTATTCCTCTGTCACACATAAAGCCTCTGCCTCACACACTCAATCCATTCTTCTCCCAAACACAGAGCCTCTCACACTCAATCGGTGCTGAACCACTCAGTCTTTACCTAAACATTCCACTAAATCTGAAACACATATATTTCCCTCACCCATACATCCAATCTATACCTCACTCATACGTCCAATCTGTATCTCACCTACATCCAATCTGTATCTCAACCATACACTCAACCCTTCCTTTCCTAATCCATATACTCAACCCTTCCTTCCTTCACCAAAACACACAATCCTTTCTTCCCTCATCAATACACTCATTCCTTCCCTCATCCAAGCACTCATTCCTTCACTCATCCATATATTTATTCCTTCCCTCATCCATACACTCAATCATTCCTTCCCTCATTCATATACTCAACCCTTCCCTCACCCATACATCCAACCTGTACCCCACCCATGCACACAATCTGTACCTCACCCTTACATCCGATCTGTACCTCACCCACACATCTGATCTGTACCTTACCCTTAAATCCAATATGCACCTCACCAACACATCTGATCTGTACCTCACCCTTACATCCAATCTGTACCTCACCCACACATCTGATCTGTACCTTACCCTTACATCCGATCTGTACCTCACCCTAACATCCAATCTGTACCCCACCCTTACATCCGATCTGTACCTCACCGACACATCCGATCTGTACCTCACCCTTACATCCGATCTATACCTCACCCTTACATCCAACCTGTACCTTACCCTTACGCCCGATCTATACCTCACCCTTACATCTCATCTGTACCTCACCCTTACATCCGATCTGTACCTCATCCACACATCCGATCTGTACCTCACACTTACATCCAATCTGCACCTCACCCTAACATGCGATCTGTACCTCCCCCTTACATCCAATCTGCACCTCACCCTTACATCCGATCTGTACCTCACCCACACATCTCATCTGTACCTCACCCTACATCCGATCTGTACCTCACCCTTACATTCAATCTGTACCTGACCCTTACATCCGATCTGTACCTCACCCACACATCCGATCCGTACCGCACCCACACATCTGATCTCTACCTCACCCACACAACCGATCTGTACCGCACCCACACATCTGATCTCTACCTCACCGACACATCCAATCTGCACCTCACCCTTACATCCGATCTGTACCTCACCGACACATCCGATCTGTACCTCACCCACACAACCGATCCGTACCTCACCCACACATCCAATCTGTACCTCACCCACACAACCGATCTGTACCGCACCCACACATCTGATCTCTACCTCACCCTTACATCCAATCTGCACCTCACCCTTACATGCGATCTGTACCTCACCATTACATCCAATCTGCACCTCACCCTTACATCCGATCTGTACCTCACCCTTACATCCGATCTGTACCTCACCCAAACATCTCATCTGTACCTCACCCTACATCCGATCTGTACCTCACCCTTACATCCAATCCGCACCTCACCCTTACATCCGATCTGTACCTCACCCTTACATCCAATCTGCACCTCACCCTTACATGAGATCTGTACCTTACCCTTACATCCAATCTGCACCTCACCCTTACATCCGATCTGTACCTCACCGACACATCCGATCTCTACCTCACCCTTACATGCGATCTGTACCTCACCCTTACATCCAATCTGCACCTCACCCTTACATGCGATCTGTACCTTACCCTTACATCCAATCTGCACCTCACCCTTACATCCGATCTGTACCTCACTCTTACATGCGATCTGTACCTTACCCTTACATCCAATCTGCACCTCACCCTTACATCCGATCTGTACCTCACTCTTACATTCAATCTGTACCTCACCCACACATCTGATCTGTACCTCACCCTTACATCCAATCTGCACCTCACCCTTACATGCGATCTGTACCTTACCCTTACATCCAATCTGCACCTTACCCTTACATCCGATCTGTACCTCACCCTTACATTCAATCTGTGCCTCACTCTAACATCCAATCTGCACCTCACCCTTACCTCCGATCTGTACCTCACCGACACATCCGATCTGTACCTCACCCACACATCCGATCCGTACCTCACCCACACATCCAATCTGTACCGCACCCACACAACCGATCTGTACCGCACCCACACATCTGATCTGTACCTCACCCTTACATCCAATCTGCACCTCACCCTTACATGCGATCTGTACCTCCCCCTTACATCCAATCTGTATCTCACTCACACATCTGATCTGTACCTCACCCTTACATCCGATCTGTACCTCACACTTACATCCAATCTGTACCTCATCCATACATACAATCCTTCCTTCCCTCATCCATACACACAATCCATTCCTTTCCCCCATCCATACACACAGTCCTTCCTTCCCTTATCCATACACACAGTCCTACCTTCCCTCATCCATACACACAGTCCTACCTTCCCTCACCCATACACACAGTCCTTCCTTCCCTCATCCATACACACAGTCCTTCCTTCCCTCATCCATACACACAGTCCTTCCTTCCCTCATCCATGCACACAGTCCTTCCTTCCCTTATCAATACACACAGTCCTTCCTTCCCTCACCCATACACACAGTCCTTCCTTCCCTCATCCATACACACAGTCCTTCCTTCCCTCATCCATACACACAGTCCTTCCTTCCCTCACCCATACACACAGTCCTTCCTTTCCTCATCCATACACACAGTCCTTCCTTCCCTCATCCATACAATCCTTCCTCCCCTCATCCATACACACAGTCCTTCCTTCCCTCATCCATACACACAGTCCTTCCTTCCTTCATCCATACATACAATCCTTCCTTCCCTCATCCATACACTCATTCCTTCCCTAACCTATACACTCAATTCCTCCCACACTCATACACTCAATCCTTCTTTCATCCATACATACAACCCTTCCTTCCCTCATCCATACACTCATTCCTTCCCTAACCTATACACTCATTCCTTCCCTCATCCATACATACAATCCTTCCTTCCCTCATATATACTCATTCCTTCCCTCATCCATACACACAATCCTTTCTTCCCTCATCCATACACTCATTCCTTCCCTAACCTATACACTCAATCCTTCCCGCACTCATACATTCATTCATTCCCTCATCCATACACGCAATCCTTCCTTCCCTCATTCCTTCAGTCATCCATGTACTCATTCCTTCACTCGGAGTCAGTATACTGTGTCTGAGTTGGGCTGTTCTTGTTAAACTGCGGCATGGTATCTCGGTGAGCTAGCACTATAAATTGGCATCAGTCCGGACTAGTACAAGCAGCCACACAAACACACGCACGTACATGCACGTAGCTATATAGGTGCAATAATCTTGGACGCGACGTTAAACCCCATTCCACCCACATCCTTCCCTCATCCATACTCACAATCCTTCCTCTCCTCATCCATACATTCCTTCCTTCCCTTATCCATACACACAATCCATTCCTTCCCTCATCCATACACACAGTCCTTCCTTCCCTTATCCATACACACAATCCATTCCTTCCCTCATCCATACACACAGTCCTTCCTTCCCTCATCCATACACACAGTCATTCCTTCCCTCATCCATACACACAGTCCTTCCTCCCCTCATCCATACATACAATCCTTCCTTCCCTCATCCACACATTCCTTCCTTCCCTTATCTATACACACAATCCTTCTTTCCCTCATCCATACACTCACTCCTTCCCTAACCGATGCACTCAATCCTTCCCGCACCAATACACTCCATCCTTCCTTCCCTCATCCATACACTCATTCCTTCCCTCACCCATGAACACAATCCTTTCTTCCCTCATCCAATCACTCATTCCTTTCTTCCCTCATCCAATCACACATTTCTTCCTTCATCAATACACTCAACCCTTCCTTCCCTCATCCATGCACACAACCCTTTCTTCCCTGATCCATACACTCAATTCTTCCCTCACCCATACACTCAACGCTTCCTTCCCTTATCCATGCACTCATTCCTTCCCTCATCCATACACTCAATCAATCGTTCCCACACTCATACACTCATTACTTAGCTCATCCATACACTCAATCCCTCTCCCATCCATACACTCAATCCTTCCCTCATCCATACACTCATTCCCTCCCCCATCCATACACACAATCCTTCCTTCTCACTTCCATACACTCAATCCTTCCTTCCCACATCCATACACTCAAATATTTTCTTCCCTCATCCATACACTCATTCCTTCCCCCATTCTTACACACAATCTTTCCTTCCCTCACCCATGCACTCAATCCTTCATTCCCTCATCCATGCACGCAATCCTTCCTTCCCTCATCCAGACACTAAAATCTTCCCTCACCGATCCACTCAACTCTTCCTTCCCTAATCCATATAATCATTGCTTCCTTCATCCAAGCACTCAATCCCTACCTCACCCAAGCACTCAATGCTTCCCTCATCCATGCACTCATTCCTTCCCTCCCTCATGTATACACTCATTCCTTCCCTCATCCATACATTCAATCCTTCCTTCCCTCATCCATGCACACAATCCTTCCTTCCCTCATCCATACACTCAGCCCTTCGTTCCCTTATCCATGCACTCATTCCTTCCTTCATCCATACACTAAGTGGCACGGATGGCCCAGTCGTGTAAGGCGCCACGATTCGCTGTGCAGAATTGCGTCCCTTGGGCATGCCAGAACCCTATGATTGTGGGTTCGAATCCCGGTTCGCCCCGATTATGTTTCTAGGTTTGTCAGCACCATACCCGTGCTCGTTGGTTTCACCGAAGTGGTAAACGTCATCATTTCGGGCTTTCCTCCCACATTAAGCTGACAAGCCGTCATATAACTGGAATACTGTTAAAAGTGGCGTTCAACACAACTCAGTCACTCACTCACACTCATACACTCATTCCTTCCCTCACCCACGCACTCAATCTTTCCTTCCCTTACCCATAAACTTAATCCTTCCCTCATCCATATACTCATTCCCTCTCCCATCCATACACACAATCCTTCCTTCCCACATCCATACACTCAATTCTTCTTTCCCTCATCCAGAAACACAATCCTCCCCTCATCCATAAACTTAATCCTTCCTTCCCTCATCCATACACTCAAGTCTCTTCTTCCCTCATCCATACACTCATTTCTTCCCCCATACATACACACAATCCTCCCTTCCCTCACCCAAACACTCAGTCCTTCCTTCTCTCATCCATATACTCATTCCTTCCCTTATCCATACACTCAATCCTTCCCTCATCCATGCACTCAATCATTCCTTCCCTCATTCATACACTCATTCCTTCCCTCGTCCATGCACTCAATACTTCCCTCATCCATGCACTCAATGGTTCCTTCCCTCATCATGCACTCATTCCTTCCCTTGTCCAGGCACTGAATCCTTCCCTCGTCCATACGCTCAATCATTCCTTCCCTCATCCATACACTCATTCCTTTCCTCACCCATACACTCAATCCTTCCCCTACCCATACGCTCAATAATTCCGTCCCTCATCCATACACGTATTTCTTCCCTCATCCATGCACTCAATACTTCCCTCGCCCATGCACTCAATACTTCCCTCATCTATGCACCCATTCCTTCCCTCATCCATACACTCAAAGCCCGATTCCGTGCCCTGAGGATAGAGCATCTGCTCGTAGAGCGGAAAGTTGATGGTTCGATCCCCTGACCGCGTTATACCCAAACACTTGTAGTTACACTGACCGGAACTCAGCATTAAGGGGATAAAACAAGGACTGGTCGGCTCGGACTCAGTACGTCCAAACTAGTACAAGTAGCCACACACACACGTGCATACACTCACCAAACTTTTAATCTTTCTCTCATCCATACACTTAATCGTTCCCTCAAGCATGCTCACAATGTTTCTCCACACCATGCATACATAAGATAATACTCCACTATGGCTTACATTTATTAGATATCTGTAAGAAACTTGGCATTCACATTGTCAACACTGTAAACTGCAGTTATAACGAACTCAAAGGGATCGCTAATTTTAGTTCGTTATTAGCCAGGACCGAATAAACATTTCGTTATATCCGTCAGTTCGTTATGAGTGTGTTCGTTACAAACTGCATGCAATCTGACATGTTCCCCGTTCTAGGTGCAGCTTTGTTGACTATTTTGTCATGTCTGCTAATGTTTTCACAAATATAATAGATACGTCAGATAGTATTCCAGTATTACGTACTCCGATGAACATCATACCCTCAGCTTGTCAACCCCATAAGAGGCCTGCAACTACTCATTTCTTGTTAAATCCTAATCAGATGTGATCACTTCGAATCAAAACTATCTGTTCAGGAAATGTGCAATAAATAGTCTGTATTATTCGAAGATGATATTTAAAGTGCTGCAGAAAATGTTGGTGATTTTAGTTCACTGTGGAGTATATGCAGGAGCATATGCATTATAAGCAACGCCCGCCCTGATTTAATATAGACTGTGCTAAACCAATAGATAATATACGTTGTGATATAAATTTACACCTTTATCTTAATACGATATCCGAGTACAAGTGTTGTGTAAAGAAGACGAATGCATATAATGCTGAACACTGTGTGATGAAATAAAGCTGGCTGCAGAATATGGTGAGGTAAATGTTTGTGGAATGCATTAAAAGGGACGATATAAGGTAGCGCATTCTCGTTAGATACCATTTTTAACGAAACGAGTGGACATTCTATGGTATCTGACCGAGTTTCGTGTAACTGGTATCTAACGAGAATGATTTGTGGTATTTTATTTATTAGCCATGTTAAATATATATTAAAGTGTACATACAAAACAACTTTATCAGACCAAACTGGAACCGGTTGCCAAATCTGGGTGCGCATGAATATTGATATATGCCCAAATATGGACATTGTTGACATTTCTTTGCATACGTATTAACAACATGTTCCTGTTGTGTGTGCAAACATCACAGCACCGACGCTCAAGATCCTTTTTAAAGAATTTCTTAAACTTATGGTAATTCAAGCGTATGGTTAGTACGCAGGACACCCATATAAGAAAATGTAAAAAGTCAATTAGCGCCGCGCTTTGATTATCGGACCAATAGTCCTTCACTCGCATCGACAAGGTCCCGGCTGTGCAATGAAAATGGTTCGGTTTGCTTGATCTATCAGCTGAATTTATGTCATGTCCGTACCATTTTGGAAGAGGGAAATCAGAGTGTTCTCCAAAGACGTATATGTTAACTGTACGACCCTGTACTGAAGACGTTAAAATCAACAAACTCAAGTCTGTTTGCATGTCACTGACAGTTTCGAACGAAGGGCAAGGTCACCATCGGAACAAGAAGACAACCGTGATCTACTCACAGCGTTTTACGCTAGAGATAGGGAATGTTATTGTTCACATTTGGGATGTTTGGGGGCTCAAAGTCAGAAGTCAGACACACCTCCACGGAGTTTTCGAACGATTTGTATCCGAACTGTTCACTTTGAGTGATCTTGTCGTGCAGTCGTGTGTGTTCATTCATGAACAACACCTCCCGAAACAGTGCCACTAAATACCCTTCGAAGGGAACACTGATGGCACAACCGGAGCATCAAACGTAATTCTAGATATCTGTTCAGATATTTAAACTGATTTGATTTCACCACACGTACACTTTTACGTTAAATCGAATTGAAAGTCGCGAAAGTGGTTGTGTGCATCACGCTCAAAGGGACCCTCGATCTATCGGTTGTCGTACATTGCAAATGGATATAGCTCGATAATATAATGTACGTAGTAGCTCTATGCATAACTTATATAGCAGCAAAGCGAATTTAATGCGTGTGACTTTCTTGTTTGGTTTAATAAAGTGTGTGTAAATGTCTCTCGCTTTCATGAGATTCATTCAGTTCTGCCTTGTAGTTGATAAAGTGAATGACGTCTCGCGATTTTTTATGAATAAAAAAAGTAGTTCAGGTGAGACAGAAGTCACGGTTATCCAATCAAACAAATAAAACGAGGTCAACCTTGTACAACACGACGTGTGACGTACGGAATTAGTATCTTATCACCTGTATCTCCACCACGTGGGTAATAAACCGCTTTGATCCTTGTCACCAGATATCTGGTTCACTAATTTTAAAGATCTACACAACCCTGCATTTAATTACTTTGAAGCCAACAACTTTGATTGTTCAGTACCACAGTTGTGAATTCCCATTGCTATAAATGGCTATAAATGATATAAGGTGAAATATCAGCGAAAGAGATTGGAGATGCATTACAAAATCTGAAGGCTCGTAAACCTGCTGGTGAAGAGACAATACTACTTGAATTCTTTAGGTTCTTATACATTTTTCAAAATTAGTGTTCAATAAAATTATGAATACTGGAGTCAGGAAACATTGGTAGGATGTTACCATCATATATTAAAAGTTTCACAATTTGTATACAGTGTATATTACAAGTTTTATGTTCCAAATAGAAATAAAAAGCAGAAGGTCGTTTTATTTTCAGTTTTGGTTTTAAATAACGCTTGATTTCGATTATGTAGCTGGAGAAAAGATGTTAATAATTTATATTCGCTTCTTACCAAAGGGGGTCACGGGAATTTATGTTTAGTTCTAACAAATATGTATTCATGGCAAAGGCTTGAAACACTATCTCGTAAGTGTTTCTTAATATCAAATGATGTGCGCCAAGGATGTATATTAAGTGTAGTCTTGTTTTATTCTTCATTAATGAGCTCGTCAAAGAAACATATACAGATA
The DNA here is from genome assembly GCF_023055435.1 of Haliotis rufescens. NCBI lineage: Eukaryota > Metazoa > Mollusca > Gastropoda > Lepetellida > Haliotidae > Haliotis > Haliotis rufescens. Next base: position 23,210,020 of record NW_025963802.1, read on the forward strand.
TGTATTTGACCCTATAATATAAATTATTATGGTCAGTTACGGGCAAACAATTGCAACGTAACTATGAGAAGCAGTTATAACAATCGAGGAATTTTTCAAACAAAATGTACATGTATCATTCTCTTCAACTTGTTCTATATTTGACTTCAAAATTGCAGGGCAGAAATATGGGGTTTTACGAGGCAGAAATTTTGGGCGCCAAAGATAATGACACTGTTGAAAAAGTACATTCTTCTTACTTCGAATGAAAAATATATTGGCAAAATTAGTGGATTGTGTCTAAAAGATATCCTTATCAATGTTATATACTACTGAAAGCTCTTGATAACAATGGAGTGTCAAATGTCAGAAATTTATTATTTTATGTGGTTATTCATTCGGGTAGATTTCCCAAGGGGTGAAATGTGTTCTTATGTGTATCCAAGCAAAGGTTACAGGATATTTACAGTCTTGCATTGTAGTATTTCTTCTTCATGTTTCAGCCATCACAATTATATTAAATCTGTAAAGAACCAGAAAAGTATATAAGTATGTTAGATGGTCAGTCGCTTTTTAGAACTCTATAAATTCATAGGGTGCCATTGCACAATTTAATCTCAGACGTTGGTATGAAAATAGAGAAGTTGAAATGACTATTTCCAGAAACTGTCAGTTAGGAGAGTATATCAATTATCCACACATAAATATTTCCTTCTTCCATCCATACCATATTCACACTGACACACTGACTCATACGCTTATGCTCATAACACATACTCTTTCCCTCATCCATAACACACACTCTTTCCCTCATTCATAACACACTCTTTCCCTAATTCGTAACACACACTCTTCCCTCATCCATAACACACACTCTTTCCCTCATCAATAACACACACTCTTTCCCTCATTCATAACACACACTCTTTCCCTCATCCATAACACACAATTTTTCACTCATCCATGACACACACTCTTTCCCTCATTCATAACACACAATCCTTCTCTCATCCATGACACACACACTTTCCCTCATCCAGAACACACACTCTTTCCCTCATTCATAACACACACTCTTTCCCTCATTCATAACACACACTCTTTCCCTCATCCATAACACACAATCTTTCCCTCAATCATATCACACACTCTTTCCCTCATCCATAACACACAACCTTTCACTCATCCATAACGCCCACTCTTTCTCTCATCCATAACACACACTCATTCCCTCATTCATAACACACACTCTTTCCCTCATTCATAACACACACTCTTTCCCTCATCCATAAAACACAATTATTCACTCATCCATGACACACACTCTTTCCCTGATTCATAACACACACTCTTTCCCTCATTCATAACACACACTCTTTCCCTCATCCATAACACACACTCTTTCCCTCATACATAACACACACTCTTTCCCTCATACATAACGCAATATTTCCCTCATCCATAACACACACTCTTTTCCTCATACATAACACACACTCTTTTCCTCATCCATAACACACACTCTTTCCCTCATTCATAACACACACTCTTTTCCTCATACATAACACACACTCTTTCCCTGATTCATAACACACAATCTTTCCCTCATTCATAACACACACTCTTTCCCTCATACATAACACACACTCTTTCCCTCATTCATAACACACAATCTTTCCCTCATTCATAACACACACTCTTTCACTCATTCATAACACACACTCATTCCCTCATCCATAACACACACTCATTCCCTCATACATAACACACACTCATTCCCTCATACATAACACACACTCTTTCCCTCATACATAACACACAATCTTTCCCTCATTCATAACACACAATCTTTCCAACATTCATAACACACCTTCCCTCATACATAACACACACTCTTTCCCTCATCCATAACACACACTCATTCCCTCATACATAACACACACTCTTTCCCTCATTAATAACACACACTCTTTCCCTCATTCATAACACACACTCTTTCCCTCATTCATAACACACACTCTTTTCCTCATACATAACACACACTCTTTCCCTCATTCATAGCACACACTCATTCCCTCATACATAACACACACTCTTTCCCTCATTCATGACACACACTCTTTCCCTCATACATAACACACACTCTTTACCTCATTAATAACACACACTCTTTCCCTCATTCATAACACACACTCTTTCCCTCATACATAACACACACTCTCTCCCTCATTCATAACACACACTCTTTCCCTCATTCATAACACACACTCATTCCCTCATCCATAACACACACTCATTCCCTCATACATAACACACACTCATTCCCTCATACATAACACACACTCTTTCCCTCATACATAACGCAATCTTTCCCTCATCAATAAAACACACTCTTTTCCTCATACATAACACACACTCTTTTCCTCATCCATAACACACACTCTTTCCCTCATTCATAACACACACTCTTTCCCTCATCCATAACACACACTCTTTCCCTCATACATAACACACACTCTTTCCCTCATACATAACGCAATATTTCCCTCATCCATAACACACACTCTTTTCCTCATACATAACACACACTCTTTTCCTCATCCATAACACACACTCTTTCCCTCATTCATAACACACACTCATTCCCTCATACATAACACACACTCTTTCCCTGATTCATAACACACAATCTTTCCCTCATTCATAAAACACACTCTTTCCCTCATTCATAACACACACTCATTCCCTCATCCATAACATACACTCATTCCCTCATACATAACACACACTCATTCCCTCATACATAACACACACTCTTTCCCTCATACATATCGCAATCTTTCCCTCATCCATAACACACACTCTTTTCCTCATACATAACACACACTCTTTCCTCATCCATAACACACACTCTTTCCCTCATTCATAACACACACTCATTCCCTCATACATAACACACACTCTTTCCCTCATTCATAACACACAATCTTTCCCTCATTCATAACACACACTCTTTCCCTCATTCATAACACACACTCATTCCCTCATCCATAACACACACTCATTCCCTCATACATAACACACACTCATTCCCTCATACATAACACACACTCTTTCCCTCATACATAACACACAATCTTTCCCTCATTCATAACACACAATCTTTCCAACATTCATAACACACCTTCCCTCATACATAACACACACTCTTTCCCTCATCCATAACACGCACTCATTCCCTCATACATAACACACACTCTTTCCCTCATTAATAACACACACTCTTTCCCTCATTCATAACACACACTCTTTCCCTCATTCATAACACACACTCTTTTCCTCATACATAACACACACTCTTTCCCTCATTCATAGCACACACTCATTCCCTCATACATAACACACACTCTTTCCCTCATTCATGACACACACTCTTTCCCTCATACATAACACACACTCTTTACCTCATTAATAACACACACTCTTTCCCTCATTCATAACACACACTCTTTCCCTCATACATAACACACACTCTCTCCCTCATTCATAACACACACTCTTTCCCTCATTCATAACACACACTCATTCCCTCATCCATAACACACACTCATTCCCTCATACATAACACACACTCATTCCCTCATACATAACACACACTCTTTCCCTCATACATAACGCAATCTTTCCCTCATCCATAAAACACACTCTTTTCCTCATACATAACACACACTCTTTTCCTCATCCATAACACACACTCTTTCCCTCATTCATAACACACACTCATTCCCTCATACATAACACACACTCTTTCCCTCATTCATAACACACAATCTTTCCCTCATTCATAACACACACTCTTTCCCTCATTCATAACACACACTCATTCCCTCATCCATAACACACACTCATTCCCTCATACATAACACACACTCATTCCCTCATACATAACACACACTCTTTCCCTCATACATAACACACAATCTTTCCCTCATTCATAACACACAATCTTTCCAACATTCATAACACACCTTCCCTCATACATAACACACACTCTTTCCCTCATCCATAACACACACTCATTCCCTCATACATAACACACACTCTTTCCCTCATTAATAACACACACTCTTTCCCTCATTCATAACACACACTCTTTCCCTCATTCATAACACACACTCTTTTCCTCATACATAACACACACTCTTTCCCTCATTCATAGCACACACTCATTCCCTCATACATAACACACACTCTTTCCCTCATTCATGACACACACTCTTTCCCTCATACATAACACACACTCTTTACCTCATTAATAACACACACTCTTTCCCTCATTCATAACACACACTCTTTCCCTCATACATAACACACACTCTCTCCCTCATTCATAACACACACTCTTTCCCTCATTCATAACACACACTCATTCCCTCATCCATAACACACACTCATTCCCTCATACATAACACACACTCATTCCCTCATACATAACACACACTCTTTCCCTCATACATAACGCAATCTTTCCCTCATCCATAAAACACACTCTTTTCCTCATACATAACACACACTCTTTTCCTCATCCATAACACACACTCTTTCCCTCATTCATAACACACACTCATTCCCTCATACATAACACACACTCTTTCCCTCATTCATAACACACAATCTTTCCCTCATTCATAACACACACTCTTTCCCTCATTCATAACACACCTTCCCTCATACATTACACAAACTCTTTCCCTCATACATAACACACACTCTTTTCCTGATACATAACACACACTCTTTCCGTCATTCATAACACACACTCATTCCCTCATACATAACACACACTCTTTCCCTCATTCATAACACACAATCTTTCCCTCATTCATAACACACACTCTTTCCCTCATTCATAACACACCTTCCCTCATACATTACACAAACTCTTTCCCTCATACATAACACACACTCTTTTCCTGATACATAACACACACTCTTTCCGTCATTCATAACACACACTCATTCCCTCATACATAACACACACTCTTTCCCTCATTCTTAACACAAAATCTTTCCCTCATTCATAACACACACTCTTTCCCTCATCCATAACACACAGTTTTTCACTCATCCATGACACAAACTCTTTTACTTATCCATAACGCTCACTCTTTCCCCCATCCATAACACACACTTTTTCCCTGATTCATAACACACACTCTTTCCCTCATTCATAACACACACTCTTTCCCTCATCGATAACACACACTCTTTCCCTCATCCACAACACACACTCTTTTCCTCATACATAACACACACTCTTTTCCTCATCCATAACACACACTCTTTCCCTCATTCATAACACACACTCATTCCCTCATACATAACACACACTCTTTCCCTCATTCATAACACACAATCTTTCCCTCATTCATAACACACACTCTTTCCCTCATTCATAACACACGTTCCCTCATACATAACACACACTCTTTCCCTCATTCATAACACACACTCATTCCCTCATACATAACACACACTCTTTCCCTCATTAATAACACACACTCTTTCCCTCATTCATAACACACACTTTTTCCCTCATACATAACACACACTCTTTCCCTCATTCATAACACACACTCATTCCCTCATCCAGAACACACACTCTTCTCCTCATACATAACACACACTCTTTCCCTCATTCATAACACACACTCATTCCCTCATACATAACACACACTCTTTCCCTCATTCATGACACACACTCTTTCCCTCATACATAACACACACTCTTTTCCTCATACATAACACACACTCTTTCCCTCATCCATAACACAAACTCTTTCCCTGATCCATAACACACACACTTTCCCTCATTCATAACACACACTCTTTCCCTCATTCATAACACACACTCTTTCCCTCATGCATAACACACAATCTTTCCCACATTCATAACACACACTCTTTCCCTCATTCATAACCCACACTCATTCCCTCATACATAACACACACTCTTTCCCTCATTCATAACACACAATTTTTCACTCATTCATAACACACACTCATTCCCTCATTAATAACACACACTCTTTCCCTCATCCATAACACATACTCTTTCCCTCATCCATAACACACACTCATTCCCTGATCCATAACACACACTCTTTCCCTCATCCATAACACACACTTTCCCTCATTCATAACACACACTCTTTCCCTCATTCATGACACACACTCTTTCCCTCATCCATAACACACATTCTTTCCCTCATCCATAACACACACTCATTCCCTCATACATAACACACACTCTTTCCCTCATCCATAACACACACTTTCTCTCATTCATAACACACATTCTTTCCCTCATTCATGACACACACTCATTCCCTCATACATAACACACACTCTTTCCCTCATTCATAACACACAATCTTTCCCTCATTCATAACACACCTTCCCTCATACATAACACACACTCTTTCCCTCATCCATAACACACACTCATTCCCTCATACATAACACACACTCTTTCCCTCATTAATAACACACACTCTTTCCCTCATTCATAACACACACTCTTTCCCTCATTCATAACACACACTCTTTTCCTCATACATAACACACACTCTTTCCCTCATTCATAGCACACACTCATTCCCTCATACATAACACACACTCTTTCCCTCATTCATGACACACACTCTTTCCCTCATACATAACACACACTCTTTACCTCATTAATAACACACACTCTTTCCCTCATTCATAACACACACTCTTTCCCTCATACATAACACACACTCTCTCCCTCATTCATAACACACACTCTTTCCCTCATTCATAACACACACTCATTCCCTCATCCATAACACACACTCATTCCCTCATACATAACACACACTCATTCCCTCATACATAACACACACTCTTTCCCTCATACATAACGCAATCTTTCCTTCATCCATAAAACACACTCTTTTCCTCATACATAACACACACTCTTTTCCTCATCCATAACACACACTCTTTCCCTCATTCATAACACACACTCATTCCCTCATACATAACACACACTCTTTCCCTCATTCATAACACACAATCTTTCCCTCATTCATAACACACACTCTTTCCCTCATTCATAACACACCTTCCCTCATACATTGCACAAACTCTTTCCCTCATACATAACACACACTCTTTTCCTGATACATAACACACACTCTTTCCGTCATTCATAACACACACTCATTCCCTCATACATAACACACACTCTTTCCCTCATTCTTAACACAAAATCTTTCCCTCATTCATAACACACACTCTTTCCCTCATCCATAACACACAGTTTTTCACTCATCCATGACACAAACTCTTTTACTTATCCATAACGCTCACTCTTTCCCCCATCCATAACACACACTTTTTCCCTGATTCATAACACACACTCTTTCCCTCATTCATAACACACACTCTTTCCCTCATCGATAACACACACTCTTTCCCTCATCCATAACACACACTCTTTCCCTCATACATAACGCAATCTTTCCCTCATCCACAACACACACTCTTTTCCTCATACATAACACACACTCTTTTCCTCATCCATAACACACACTCTTTCCCTCATTCATAACACACACTCATTCCCTCATACATAACACACACTCTTTCCCTCATTCATAACACACAATCTTTCCCTCATTCATAACACACACTCTTTCCCTCATTCATAACACACACTAATTCTCTCATCCATAACACACACTCATTCCCTCATACATAACACACACTCATTCCCTCAAACATAACACACACTCTTTCCTTCATACATAACACACAATCTTTCCCTCATTCATAACACACACTCATTCCCTCATTCATAACACACGTTCCCTCATACATAACACACACTCTTTCCCTCATTCATAACACACACTCATTCCCTCATACATAACACACACTCTTTCCCTCATTAATAACACACACTCTTTCCCTCATTCATAACACACACTTTTTCCCTCATACATAACACACACTCTTTCCCTCATTCATAACACACACTCATTCCCTCATCCAGAACACACACTCTTCTCCTCATACATAACACACACTCTTTCCCTCATTCATAACACACACTCATTCCCTCATTCATAACACACACTCTTTCCCTCATTCATGACACACACTCTTTCCCTCATACATAACACACACTCTTTTCCTCATACATAACACACACTCTTTCCCTCATCCATCACACAAACTCTTTCCCTGATCCATAACACACACACTTTCCCTCATTCATAACACACACTCTTTCCCTCATTCATAACACACACTCTTTCCCTCATGCATAACACACAATCTTTCCCACATTCATAACACACACTCTTTCCCTCATTCATAACCCACACTCATTCCCTCATACATAACACACACTCTTTCCCTCATTCATAACACACAATTTTTCACTCATTCATAACACACACTCATTCCCTCATTAATAACACACACTCTTTCCCTCATCCATAACACATACTCTTTCCCTCATCCATAACACACACTCATTCCCTGATCCATAACACACACTCTTTCCCTCATCCATAACACACACTTTCCCTCATTCATAACACACACTCTTTCCCTCATTCATGACACACACTCTTTCCCTCATCCATAACACACACTCTTTCCCTCATCCATAACACACACTCATTCCCTCATACATAACACACACTCTTTCCCTCATCCATAACACACACTTTCTCTCATTCATAACACACATTCTTTCCCTCATTCATAACACACATTCTTTCCCTCATTCATGACACACACTCATTCCCTCATACATAACACACACTCTTTCCCTCATTCATAACACACAATCTTTCCCTCATTCATAACACACACTCTTTCCCTCATCCATAACACACAGTTTTTCACTCATCCATGACACAAACTCTTTTACTCATCCATAACGCCCACTCTTTCCCTCTTCCATAACACACACTCTTTCCCTGATTCATAACACACACTCTTTCCCTCATTCATAACACACACTCTTTCCCTCATCCATAACACACACTCTTTCCCTCATCCATAACACACACTCTTTCCCTCATACATAACGCAATCTTTCCCTCATCCATAACACACACTCTTTTCCTTATACATAACACACACTCTTTTCCTCATCCATAATACACACTCATTCCCTCATACATAACACACACTCTTTCCCTCATTCATAACACACAATCTTTCCCTCATTCATAACACACACTCTTTCCCTCATTCATAACACACACTAATTCCCTCATTCTTAACACACACTCATTCCCTCATACATAACACACACTCATTCCTCATACATAACACACACTCTTTCCTTCATACATAACACACAATCTTTCCCTCATTCATAACACACACTCTTTCCCTCATTCATAACACACGTTCCCTCATACATAACACACACTCTTTCCCTCATTCATAACACACACTCATTCCCTCATACATAACACACACTCTTTCCCTCATTCATAACACACACTTTTTCCCTCATACATAACACACACTCTTTCCCTCATTCATAACACACACTCATTCCCTCATCCAGAACACACACTCTTTTCCTCATACATAACACACACTCTTTCCCTCATTCATAACACACACTCATTCCCTCATCCAGAACACACACTCTTTCCCTCATTCATAACACACACTTTTTCCCTCATACATAAAACACACTCTTTCCCTCATTCATAACACACACTCATTCCCTCATCCAGAACACACACTCTTTTCCTCATACATAACACACACTCTTTCCCTCATTGATAGCACACACTCATTCCCTCATACATAACACACACTCTTTACCTCATTCATGACACACACTTTTTCCCTCATACATAACACAAACTCTTTTCCTCATACATAACACACTCTTTCCCTCATCCATAACACACACTCTTTCCCTGATCCAAAAGACACACACTTTCCCTCATTCATAACACACACTCTTTCCCTCATTCATAACACACACTCTTTTCCTCATACATAACACACAATCTTTCCCTCATTCATAACACACACTCTTTCCCTCATTCATAAACCACACTCATTCCCTCATACATAACACACACTCTTCCCCTCATTCATAACATACACTCTTTCCCTCATTCATAACACACAATTTTTCACTCATTCATAACACACACTCATTCCCTCATTCATAGCACACACTCTTTCCCTCATCCATAACACACACTCTTTCCCTCATCCATAACACACACTCATTCCCTCATACATAACACACACTCTTTCCCTCATCCATAACACACACTTTCCCTCATTCATAACACACACTCTTTCCCTCATTCATGACACACACTCTTTCCCTCATCCAGAACAAACACTCTTTCCCTCATTCATAACACACACTTTTTCCCTCATACATAAAACACACTCTTTCCCTCATTCATAACACACACTCATTCCCTCATCCAGAACACACACTCTTTTCCTCATACATAACACACACTTTTTCCCTCATACATAAAACACACTCTTTCCCTCATTCATAACACACACTCATTCCCTCATCCAGAACACACACTCTTTCCCTCATTCATAACACACACTTTTTCCCTCATACATAAAACACACTCTTTCCCTCATTCATAACACACACTCATTCCCTCATCCAGAACACACACTCTTTTCCTCATACATAACACACACTCTTTCCCTCATTGATAGCACACACTCATTCCCTCATACATAACACACACTCTTTACCTCATTCATGACACACACTTTTTCCCTCATACATAACACACTCTTTCCCTCATCCATAACACACACTCTTTCCCTGATCCAAAAGACACACACTTTCCCTCATTCATAACACACACTCTTTCCCTCATTCATAACACACACTCTTTTCCTCATACATAACACACAATCTTTCCCTCATTCATAACACACACTCTTTCCCTCATTCATAAACCACACTCATTCCCTCATACATAACACACACTCTTCCCCTCATTCATAACATACACTCTTTCCCTCATTCATAACACACAATTTTTCACTCATTCATAACACACACTCATTCCCTCATTCATAGCACACACTCTTTCCCTCATCCATAACACACACTCATTCCCTCATACATAACACACACTCTTTCCCTCATCCATAACACACACTTTCCCTCATTCATAACACACACTCTTTCCCTCATTCATGACACACACTCTTTCCCTCATCCATAACACACACTCTTTCCCTCATCCATAACACACACTCATTCCCTCATACATAACACACACTCTTTCCCTCATCCATAACACACACTTTCTCTCATTCATAACACACATTCTTTCCCTCATTCATGACACACACTCTTTCACTCATCCATAACGCCCACTCTTTCTCTAATCCATAACACACACTCATTCCCTCATCCATAACACACAATTTTTCACTCATCCATGACACACACTCTTTCCCTCATTCATGACACACACTCTTTCCCTCATCCATAACACACACTCTTTCCCTGATTCATAACACACACTCTTTCCCTCATTCATAACACACACTCTTTCCCTGATCCAAAAGACACACACTTTCCCTCATTCATAACACACACTCTTTCCCTCATTCATAACACACACTCTTTTCCTCATACATAACACACAATCTTTCCCTCATTCATAACACACACTCTTTCCCTCATTCATAAACCACACTCATTCCCTCATACATAACACACACTCTTCCCCTCATTCATAACATACACTCTTTCCCTCATTCATAACACACAATTTTTCACTCATTCATAACACACACTCATTCCCTCATTCATAGCACACACTCTTTCCCTCATCCATAACACACACTCTTTCCCTCATCCATAACACACACTCATTCCCTCATACATAACACACACTCTTTCCCTCATCCATAACACACACTTTCCCTCATTCATAACACACACTCTTTCCCTCATTCATGACACACACTCTTTCCCTCATCCAGAACAAACACTCTTTCCCTCATTCATAACACACACTTTTTCCCTCATACATAAAACACACTCTTTCCCTCATTCATAACACACACTCATTCCCTCATCCAGAACACACACTCTTTTCCTCATACATAACACACACTTTTTCCCTCATACATAAAACACACTCTTTCCCTCATTCATAACACACACTCATTCCCTCATCCAGAACACACACTCTTTCCCTCATTCATAACACACACTTTTTCCCTCATACATAAAACACACTCTTTCCCTCATTCATAACACACACTCATTCCCTCATCCAGAACACACACTCTTTTCCTCATACATAACACACACTCTTTCCCTCATTGATAGCACACACTCATTCCCTCATACATAACACACACTCTTTACCTCATTCATGACACACACTTTTTCCCTCATACATAACACAAACTCTTTTCCTCATACATAACACACTCTTTCCCTCATCCATAACACACACTCTTTCCCTGATCCAAAAGACACACACTTTCCCTCATTCATAACACACACTCATTCCCTCATTCATAACACACACTCTTTTCCTCATACATAACACACAATCTTTCCCTCATTCATAACACACACTCTTTCCCTCATTCATAAACCACACTCATTCCCTCATACATAACACACACTCTTCCCCTCATTCATAACATACACTCTTTCCCTCATTCATAACACACAATTTTTCACTCATTCATAACACACACTCATTCCCTCATTCATAGCACACACTCTTTCCCTCATCCATAACACACACTCTTTCCCTCATCCATAACACACACTCATTCCCTCATACATAACACACACTCTTTCCCTCATCCATAACACACACTTTCCCTCATTCATAACACACACTCTTTCCCTCATTCATGACACACACTCTTTCCCTCATCCATAACACACACTCTTTCCCTCATCCATAACACACACTCATTCCCTCATACATAACACACACTCTTTCCCTCATCCATAACACACACTTTCTCTCATTCATAACACACATTCTTTCCCTCATTCATGACACACACTCTTTCACTCATCCATAACGCCCACTCTTTCTCTAATCCATAACACACACTCATTCCCTCATCCATAACACACAATTTTTCACTCATCCATGACACACACTCTTTCCCTCATTCATGACACACACTCTTTCCCTCATCCATAACACACACTCTTTCCCTCATCCATAACACACACTCTTTCCCTCATTCATAAAACACACTCTTTCCCTCATCCATAACACACAATCTTTCACTCATCCATAACACACACTCTTTCCCTCATCCATAACACACACTCTTTCCCTGATTCATAACACACACTCTTTCCCTCATTCATAACACACACTCTTTCCCTCATCCATAACACACAATGTTTCACTCATCCATGACACACACTCTTTTACTCATCCATAACGCCCACTCTTTCCCTCATCCATAACACACACTCTTTCCCTGATTCATAACACACACTCTTTCCCTCATTCATAACACACACTCTTTCTCTCATCCATAACACACAGTCTTTCCCTCATTCATAACACACCTTCCCTCATACATTGCACAAACTCTTTCCCTCATACATAACACACACTCTTTTCCTGATACATAAAACACACTCTTTCCCTCATTAATAACACACACTCTTTCCCTCATCCATGACACACACACTTTCACTCATCCATAATGCCCAATCTTTCCCTCATCCTGAACAGGCACTCATTCCCTCATACATAACACACACTCTTTCCCTCATCCATAACACACACTCTTTCCCTCATACATAACACACACTTTCCCTCATCCATAACACACACTCTTTCTCTCATCCATAACACACAGTCTTTCCCTCATACATAACACACACTCTTTCCCTCATCCATAACACACACTCTTTCCCTCATACATAACGCAATCTTTCCCTCATTCATAACACACACTCATTACCTCATCCATAACACACACTCTTTCCCTCATTCATAACACACTCTTTCCCTCATCCATAACGCCCACTCTTTCCCTCATCCTGAACAGACACTCATTCCCTCATACATAACACACACTCTTTCCCTCATCCATAACACACACTCTTTCCTTGATTCATAACACACACTCTTTCCCTCATTCATAACACACACTCATTCCCTCATACATAACACACACTCTTTCCCTCATTCATAACACACAATCTTTCTCTCATCAATGACAAACACTCTTTCCCCTTATCCATAACGCCCACTCTTTCCCTCATACATAACACACACTCTTTCCCTCATCCATAACGCCCACTCTTTCACTCATCCAGAACACACACTCATTCCCTCATACATAACACAATCTCGCGCTCATCCATAACACACACTTTCTCTCTTCCATAACACACAGTCTGTCACTTATCCATAACAAAATCTTTCACTCATCCATAACACAAACTCTTTCCCTCATCCATAACACACAATCTTTCTCTCATATATAACACACTCTTTCCCTCGTTCATAACACACATTCTTTCACTTATCCATAACATAATATTTCACTCATCCATAACACACACTCTGTCCCTCATCTATAACACACACTTTCCCTCATTAATAACACACACTCTTTCCCTCATCCATGACACACACACTTTCACTCATCCATAATGCCCAATCTTTCCCTCATCCTGAACAGGCACTCATTCCCTCATACATAACACACACTCTTTCCCTCATCCATAACACACACTCTTTCCCTCATACATAACACACACTTTCCCTCATCCATAACACACACTCTTTCTCTCATCCATAACACACAGTCTTTCCCTCATACATAACACACACTCTTTCCCTCATCCATAACACACACTCTTTCCCTCATACATAACGCAATCTTTCCCTCATTCATAACACACACTCATTACCTCATCCATAACACACACTCTTTCCCTCATTCATAACACACTCTTTCCCTCATCCATAACGCCCACTCTTTCCCTCATCCTGAACAGACACTCATTCCCTCATACATAACACACACTCTTTCCCTCATCCATAACACACACTCTTTCCTTGATTCATAACACACACTCTTTCCCTCATTCATAACACACACTCATTCCCTCATACATAACACACACTCTTTCCCTCATTCATAACACACACTCTTTCCCTCATTCATAACACACACTCTTTCCCTCATGCATAACACACAATCTTTCCCACATTCATAACACACACTCTTTCCCTCATTCATAACCCACACTCATTCCCTCATACATAACACACACTCTTTCCCTCATTCATAACACACAATTTTTCACTCATTCATAACACACACTCATTCCCTCATTAATAACACACACTCTTTCCCTCATCCATAACACATACTCTTTCCCTCATCCATAACACACACTCATTCCCTGATCCATAACACACACTCTTTCCCTCATCCATAACACACACTTTCCCTCATTCATAACACACACTCTTTCCCTCATTCATGACACACACTCTTTCCCTCATCCATAACACACATTCTTTCCCTCATCCATAACACACACTCATTCCCTCATACATAACACACACTCTTTCCCTCATCCATAACACACACTTTCTCTCATTCATAACACACATTCTTTCCCTCATTCATGACACACACTCATTCCCTCATACATAACACACACTCTTTCCCTCATTCATAACACACAATCTTTCCCTCATTCATAACACACCTTCCCTCATACATAACACACACTCTTTCCCTCATCCATAACACACACTCATTCCCTCATACATAACACACACTCTTTCCCTCATTAATAACACACACTCTTTCCCTCATTCATAACACACACTCTTTCCCTCATTCATAACACACACTCTTTTCCTCATACATAACACACACTCTTTCCCTCATTCATAGCACACACTCATTCCCTCATACATAACACACACTCTTTCCCTCATTCATGACACACACTCTTTCCCTCATACATAACACACACTCTTTACCTCATTAATAACACACACTCTTTCCCTCATTCATAACACACACTCTTTCCCTCATACATAACACACACTCACTCCCTCATTCATAACACACACTCTTTCCCTCATTCATAACACACACTCATTCCCTCATCCATAACACACACTCATTCCCTCATACATAACACACACTCATTCCCTCATACATAACACACACTCTTTCCCTCATACATAACGCAATCTTTCCTTCATCCATAAAACACACTCTTTTCCTCATACATAACACACACTCTTTTCCTCATCCATAACACACACTCTTTCCCTCATTCATAACACACACTCATTCCCTCATACATAACACACACTCTTTCCCTCATTCATAACACACAATCTTTCCCTCATTCATAACACACACTCTTTCCCTCATTCATAACACACCTTCCCTCATACATTGCACAAACTCTTTCCCTCATACATAACACACACTCTTTTCCTGATACATAAAACACACTCTTTCCGTCATTCATAACACACACTCATTCCCTCATACATAACACACACTCTTTCCCTCATTCTTAACACAAAATCTTTCCCTCATTCATAACACACACTCTTTCCCTCATCCATAACACACAGTTTTTCACTCATCCATGACACAAACTCTTTTACTTATCCATAACGCTCACTCTTTCCCCCATCCATAACACACACTTTTTCCCTGATTCATAACACACACTCTTTCCCTCATTCATAACACACACTCTTTCCCTCATCGATAACACACACTCTTTCCCTCATCCATAACACACACTCTTTCCCTCATACATAACGCAATCTTTCCCTCATCCACAACACACACTCTTTTCCTCATACATAACACACACTCTTTTCCTCATCCATAACACACACTCTTTCCCTCATTCATAACACACACTCATTCCCTCATACGTAACACACACTCTTTCCCTCATTCATAACACACAATCTTTCCCTCATTCATAACACACACTCTTTCCCTCATTCATAACACACACTAATTCTCTCATCCATAACACACACTCATTCCCTCATACATAACACACACTCATTCCCTCAAACATAACACACACTCTTTCCTTCATACATAAGACACAATCTTTCCCTCATTCATAACACACACTCATTCCCTCATTCATAACACACGTTCCCTCATACATAACACACACTCTTTCCCTCATTCATAACACACACTCATTCCCTCATACATAACACACACTCTTTCCCTCATTAATAACACACACTCTTTCCCTCATTCATAACACACACTTTTTCCCTCATACATAACACACACTCTTTCCCTCATTCATAACACACACTCATTCCCTCATCCAGAACACACACTCTTCTCCTCATACATAACACACACTCTTTCCCTCATTCATAACACACACTCATTCCCTCATTCATAACACACACTCTTTCCCTCATTCATGACACACACTCTTTCCCTCATACATAACACACACTCTTTTCCTCATACATAACACACACTCTTTCCCTCATCCATCACACAAACTCTTTCCCTGATCCATAACACACACACTTTCCCTCATTCATAACACACACTCTTTCCCTCATTCATAACACACACTCTTTCCCTCATGCATAACACACAATCTTTCCCACATTCATAACACACACTCTTTCCCTCATTCATAACCCACACTCATTCCCTCATACATAACACACACTCTTTCCCTCATTCATAACACACAATTTTTCACTCATTCATAACACACACTCATTCCCTCATTAATAACACACACTCTTTCCCTCATCCATAACACATACTCTTTCCCTCATCCATAACACACACTCATTCCCTGATCCATAACACACACTCTTTCCCTCATCCATAACACACACTTTCCCTCATTCATAACACACACTCTTTCCCTCATTCATGACACACACTCTTTCCCTCATCCATAACACACACTCTTTCCCTCATCCATAACACACACTCATTCCCTCATACATAACACACACTCTTTCCCTCATCCATAACACACACTTTCTCTCATTCATAACACACATTCTTTCCCTCATTCATGACACACACTCATTCCCTCATACATAACACACACTCTTTCCCTCATTCATAACACACAATCTTTCCCTCATTCATAACACACACTCTTTCCCTCATCCATAACACACAGTTTTTCACTCATCCATGACACAAACTCTTTTACTCATCCATAACGCCCACTCTTTCCCTCTTCCATAACACACACTCTTTCCCTGATTCATAACACACACTCTTTCCCTCATTCATAACACACACTCTTTCCCTCATCCATAACACACACTCTTTCCCTCATCCATAACACACACTCTTTCCCTCATACATAACGCAATCTTTCCCTCATCCATAACACACACTCTTTTCCTTATACATAACACACACTCTTTTCCTCATCCATAATACACACTCATTCCCTCATACATAACACACACTCTTTCCCTCATTCATAACACACAATCTTTCCCTCATTCATAACACACACTCTTTCCCTCATTCATAACACACACTAATTCCCTCATTCATAACACACACTCATTCCTCATACATAACACACACTCTTTCCTTCATACATAACACACAATCTTTCCCTCATTCATAACACACACTCTTTCCCTCATTCATAACACACGTTCCCTCATACATAACACACACTCTTTCCCTCATTCATAACACACACTCATTCCCTCATACATAACACACACTCTTTCCCTCATTCATAACACACACTTTTTCCCTCATACATAACACACACTCTTTCCCTCATTCATAACACACACTCATTCCCTCATCCAGAACACACACTCTTTTCCTCATACATAACACACACTCTTTCCCTCATTCATAACACACACTCATTCCCTCATCCAGAACACACACTCTTTCCCTCATTCATAACACACACTTTTTCCCTCATACATAAAACACACTCTTTCCCTCATTCATAACACACACTCATTCCCTCATCCAGAACACACACTCTTTTCCTCATACATAACACACACTCTTTCCCTCATTGATAGCACACACTCATTCCCTCATACATAACACACACTCTTTACCTCATTCATGACACACACTTTTTCCCTCATACATAACACAAACTCTTTTCCTCATACATAACACACTCTTTCCCTCATCCATAACACACACTCTTTCCCTGATCCAAAAGACACACACTTTCCCTCATTCATAACACACACTCTTTCCCTCATTCATAACACACACTCTTTTCCTCATACATAACACACAATCTTTCCCTCATTCATAACACACACTCTTTCCCTCATTCATAAACCACACTCATTCCCTCATACATAACACACACTCTTCCCCTCATTCATAACATACACTCTTTCCCTCATTCATAACACACAATTTTTCACTCATTCATAACACACACTCATTCCCTCATTCATAGCACACACTCTTTCCCTCATCCATAACACACACTCTTTCCCTCATCCATAACACACACTCATTCCCTCATACATAACACACACTCTTTCCCTCATCCATAACACACACTTTCCCTCATTCATAACACACACTCTTTCCCTCATTCATGACACACACTCTTTCCCTCATCCATAACACACACTCTTTCCCTCATCCATAACACACACTCATTCCCTCATACATAACACACACTCTTTCCCTCATCCATAACACACACTTTCTCTCATTCATAACACACATTCTTTCCCTCATTCATGACACACACTCTTTCACTCATCCATAACGCCCACTCTTTCTCTCATCCATAACACACACTCATTCCCTCATCCATAACACACAATTTTTCACTCATCCATGACACACACTCTTTCCCTCATTCATGACACACACTCTTTCCCTCATCCATAACACACACTCTTTCCCTCATCCATAACACACACTCTTTCCCTCATTCATAAAACACACTCTTTCCCTCATCCATAACACACAATCTTTCACTCATCCATAACACACACTCTTTCCCTCATCCATAACACACACTCTTTCCCTGATTCATAACACACACTCTTTCCCTCATTCATAACACACACTCTTTCCCTCATCCATAACACACAATGTTTCACTCATCCATGACACAAACTCTTTTACTCATCCATAACGCCCACTCTTTCCCTCATCCATAACACACACTCTTTCCCTGATTCATAACACACACTCTTTCCCTCATTCATAACACACACTCTTTCCCTCATCCATAACACACACTCATTCCCTCATACATAACACACACTCTTTCCCTCATACATAACACACACTCTTTCCCTCATCCATAACGCCCACTCTTTCACTCATCCAGAACACACACTCATTCCCTCATACATAACACAATCTCGCGCTCATCCATAACACACACTTTCTCTCTTCCATAACACACAGTCTGTCACTTATCCATAACAAAATCTTTCACTCATCCATAACACAAACTCTTTCCCTCATCCATAACACACAATCTTTCTCTCATATATAACACACTCTTTCCCTCGTTCATAACACACATTCTTTCACTTATCCATAACATAATATTTCACTCATCCATAACACACACTCTGTCCCTCATCTATAACACACACTTTCCCTCATTAATAACACACACTCTTTCCCTCATCCATGACACACACACTTTCACTCATCCATAATGCCCAATCTTTCCCTCATCCTGAACAGGCACTCATTCCCTCATACATAACACACACTCTTTCCCTCATCCATAACACACACTCTTTCCCTCATACATAACACACACTTTCCCTCATCCATAACACACACTCTTTCTCTCATCCATAACACACAGTCTTTCCCTCATACATAACACACACTCTTTCCCTCATCCATAACACACACTCTTTCCCTCATACATAACGCAATCTTTCCCTCATTCATAACACACACTCATTACCTCATCCATAACACACACTCTTTCCCTCATTCATAACACACTCTTTCCCTCATCCATAACGCCCACTCTTTCCCTCATCCTGAACAGACACTCATTCCCTCATACATAACACAAACTCTTTCCCTCATCCATAACACACACTCTTTCCTTGATTCATAACACACACTCTTTCCCTCATTCATAACACACACTCATTCCCTCATACATAACACACACTCTTTCCCTCATTCATAACACACAATCTTTCTCTCATCAATGACAAACACTCTTTCCCCTTATCCATAACGCCCACTCTTTCCCTCATCCATAACACACACTCTTTCCCTCATCCATAACGCCCACTCTTTCCCTCATCCAGAACACACACTCATTCCCTCATACATAACACAATCTCGCGCTCATCCATAACACACACTTTCTCTCTTCCATAACACACAGTCTGTCACTTATCCATAACAAAATCTTTCACTCATCCATAACACAAACTCTTTCCCTCATCCATAACACACAATCTTTCTCTCATATATAACACACTCTTTCCCTCGTTCATAACACACATTCTTTCACTTATCCATAACATAATATTTCACTCATCCATAACACACACTCTGTCCCTCATCTATAACACACACTTTCCCTCATTAATAACACACACTCTTTCCCTCATCCATGACACACACTCTTTCCCTCATCCATAACGCCCACTCTTTCCCTCATCCTGAACAGACACTCATTCCCTCATACATAACACACACTCTTTCCCTCATCCATAACACACACTCTTTCCCTGATTCATAACACACACTCTTTCCCTCATTCATAACACACACTCATTCCCTCATACATAACACACACTCTTTCCTTCATACATAACACACAATCTTTCCCTCATTCATAACACACACTCTTTCCCTCATTCATAACACACGTTCCCTCATACATAACACACACTCTTTCCCTCATTGATAGCACACACCCATTCCCTCATACATAACACACACTCTTTCCCTCATTCATGACACACACTCTTTCCCTCATACATAACACACAGTCTTTTCCTCATACATAACACACTCTTTCCCTCATCCATAACACACACTCTTTCCCTGATCCAGAAGACACACACTTTCCCTCATTCATAACACACACTCTTTCCCTCATTCATAACACACACTCTTTTCCTCATACATAACACACAATCTTTCCCTCATTCATAACACACACTCTTTTCCCTCATTCATAACCCACACTCATTCCCTCATTCATAACACACACTCTTTTCCTCATACATAACACACAATCTTTCCCTCATTCATAACACACACTCTTTTCCCTCATTCATAACCCACACTCATTCCCTCATACATAACACACACTCTTCCCCTCATTCATAACACACACTCTTTCCCTTATTCATAACACACAATTTTTCACTCATTCATAACACACACTCATTCCCTCATTCATAGCACACACTCTTTCCCTCATCCATAACACACACTCTTTCCCTCATTCATAACACACACTCATTCCCTCATACATACCACACACTCTTTACGTCATTCATAACACACAATCTTTCTCTCATCAATGACAAACACTCTTTCCCCTTATCCATAACGCCCACTCTTTCCCTCATCCATAACACACACTCTTTCCCTCATCCATAACGCCCACTCTTTCACTCATCCAGAACACACACTCATTCCCTCATACATAACACAATCTCGCGCTCATCCATAACACACACTTTCTCTCTTCCATAACACACAGTCTGTCACTTATCCATAACAAAATCTTTCACTCATCCATAACACAAACTCTTTCCCTCATCCATAACACACAATCTTTCTCTCATATATAACACACTCTTTCCCTCGTTCATAACACACATTCTTTCACTTATCCATAACATAATATTTCACTCATCCATAACACACACTCTGTCCCTCATCTATAACACACACTTTCCCTCATTAATAACACACACTCTTTCCCTCATCCATGACACACACACTTTCACTCATCCATAATGCCCAATCTTTCCCTCATCCTGAACAGGCACTCATTCCCTCATACATAACACACACTCTTTCCCTCATCCATAACACACACTCTTTCCCTCATACATAACACACACTCTTTCCCTCATCCATAACACACACTCTTTCTCTCATCCATAACACACAGTCTTTCCCTCATACATAACACACACTCTTTCCCTCATCCATAACACACACTCTTTCCCTCATACATAACGCAATCTTTCCCTCATTCATAACACACACTCATTCCCTCATCCATAACACACACTCTTTCCCTCATTCATAACACAATCTTTCCCTCATCCATAACGCCCACTCTTTCCCTCATCCTGAACAGACACTCATTCCCTCATACATAACACACACTCTTTCCCTCATACATAACACACACTCTTTCCCTGATTCATAACACACACTCTTTCCCTCATTCATAACACACACTCATTCCCTCATACATAACACACACTCTTTCCCTCATTCATAACACACAATCTTTCTCTCATCAATGACAAACACTCTTTCCCCTTATCCATAACGCCCACTCTTTCCCTCATCCATAACACACACTCTTTCCCTCATCCATAACGCCCACTCTTTCCCTCATCCAGAACACACACTCATTCCCTCATACATAACACAATCTCGCGCTCATCCATAACACACACTTTCTCTCTTCCATAACACACAGTCTGTCACTTATCCATAACAAAATCTTTCACTCATCCATAACACAAACTCTTTCCCTCATCCATAACACACAATCTTTCTCTCATATGTAACACACTCTTTCCCTCGTTCATAACACACATTCTTTCACTTATCCATAACATAATATTTCACTCATCCATAACACACACTCTGTCCCTCATCTATAACACACACTTTCCCTCATTAATAACACACACTCTTTCCCTCATCCATGACACACACTCTTTCCCTCATCCATAACGCCCACTCTTTCCCTCATCCTGAACAGACACTCATTCCCTCATACATAACACACACTCTTTCCCTCATCCATAACACACACTCTTTCCCTGATTCATAACACACACTCTTTCCCTCATTCATAACACACACTCATTCCCTCATACATAACACACACTCTTTCCCTCATTCATAACACACAATCTTTCTCTCATCAATGACAAACACTCTTTCCCTCATCCATAACGCCCACTCTTTCCCTCATCCATAACACACACTCTTTCCCTCATCCATAACGCCCACTCTTTCCCTCATCCAGAACACACACTCATTCCCTCACACATAACACATAACACAATCTCGCGCTCATCCATAACACACACTTTCCCTCTTCCATAACACACAGTCTGTCACTTATCCATAACAAAATCTTTCACTCATCCATAACACAAACTCTTTCCCTCATCCATAACGCCTACTCTTTCCCTCATCCAGAACACACACTCATTCCCTCATACATAACACAATCTCGCGCTCATCCATAACACACACTTTCTCTTTTCCATAACACACAGTCTGTCACTTATCCATAACAAAATCTTTCCCTCATCCATAACACAAACTCTTTCCCTCATCCATAACAAACAATCTTTCTCTCATATATAACACATTTTTTCCCTCGTTCATAACACACATTCTTTCACTTATCCATAACATAATATTTCACTCATCCATAACACACACTCTGTCCCTCATCTATAACACACACTTTCCCTCATTAATAACACACACTCTTTCCCTCATCCATGACACACACACTTTCCCTCATCAAGAACACATAATCTTTCCCTCATTCATAACACACACTCTTTCCCTCATCCATAACACACACTTTATCCCATCCATAACACACTCTTTCCCTCATTCATAACACACATTCTTTCACTTATCCATAACATAATATTTCACTCATTCATAACACACACTCTGTCCCTCATCTATAACACACACTTTCCCTCATTAATAACACACACTCTTTCCCTCTTCCATGACACACACACTTTCCCGCATCCAGAACACACAATCTTTCCCTCATTCATAACACACACTCTTTCCCTCATCCATAACACACACTCTTTCCCTCATCCATAGCACACAATCTTTCACTCATTCATAACACACACTCTTTCCCTCATCCATAACCCACACTTTTCCCCTCATCCATAACATACACTCTTTCCCTCATACATAACACACACGTTCCCTCATTCATAACACACACTCTTTCTCTCATCTATAACACAATCTTTCCCTCATTCATAACACACACTTTTTCCTTCATCCATAACAGTCTTTCACTTATCCATAACACACACTCTTTCCCTCATCCATAACACACAATCTTTCTCTCATCAATAACACAATCTTTCCCTCATCAATAACACACACTCTTTCCCTCATACATAACACACACTCTTTCCCTCATCCATAACACAATCTTTCCCTCATACATAACACACACTCTTTCCCTCATCCATAACACAATCTTTCCCTCATCAATAACACACACTCTTTCCCTCATACATAACACACACTCTTTCCCTCATCCATAACACAATCTTTCCCTCATCCATAACACACACTCTGTCCCTCATCCATAACGCCCACTCTTTCCCTCATCCATAACACAATTTTTCCCTCATCAATAACACACACTCTTTCCCTCATACATAACACACACTCTTTCCCTCATCCATAACGCCCACTCATTCCCTCATTCATAACACAATCTTTCCCTCAACCATAACACACACTTTATCCCATCCATAACACACTCTTTCCCTCATTCATAACACACATTCTTTCACTTATCCATAACAAAATATTTCACTCATCCATGACGCACAATCTTTCTCTCATCTATAACACACACTTTCCCTCATTCATAACACACACTCTTTCACCTATCCATAACACAATATTTCCCTCATCCATAACACATTCTTTCCCTCATTCATAACACACACTTTTCCCCTCATTCATAACACACACTCTTTCTCTCATCCATAGCACACATTTTATCTCATCCATAACACACACGTTATCTCATCCATAACACACACTTTATCTCATCCATAACACACACTTTATCTCATCCATAACACACACTTTATCTCATCCATAACACACAGTCTTTCACTTATCCATAACACACACTTTCACTTATCCACAACACACACTCTTTCCCTCATCCATGACACAATTTTTACCTCATCCATAACTTAATCTTTTCCTCATTCAAACACTCTTTCCCTACTTCATGCATATACAAAATCTTTACACCACCCAATCAATATTTCGACATTTCGATCAGTCACTCTGTCTGCAACTCGACACTCACTCACCCTCAACCCACTCCATGCAAATATATTACATAACCCCATGGTAAAACAATGAGACGGCACTATTTTAATGATTGAAGCACATTGTCATGTTTAATGTTTTGCATCAATATTTAAATGTCAGTTCTATATAGTGTCCAACCCTCTGAATGTTGACGACTTGCGAGTTGAACCGTGTCGTGTCCATGTCTTGCCTTCTGTGGAGGTACGGCCACTAATAATGACCACTTGACCAAAATATCGTCTACGGTCTAAGGAAAACCGACAAACCCTGACAAGCCAGTCCGTCCATAAACAACGTCAGATGTCCTGTTTGAACGTCAACAGTAAAGTTTCCTAACGGACAGGTTGTCGCTGTCGCCGTACTCCACACGTGGTAGATTTGCATCACTTAGAAGTACACAAATCTGTTTAAACCGAGGGCGACCAATATTTGTAAAGTGATATCAATCCTAATCTGTTAGATCCCAAATTACAACATAAAAACTTATCACACTTAAAAGAAGACTGTGGTCTAGCGTCGCAAATGCCCTTTAACCTTTGAACCGGGATCAGTAAAAAAATCACGGAACCCCAGAATGAGGCTGATTGTGCGCGCAGCGTGACGCCGCTCGCGTGAAACGTAAGAATTACGTTACATCAAACGTCAGGTCGTGGAGTCTTATATGCTGGGCAATTGGAAGGTGATTTATTTAGCGGGTAGCAACTTTGTGCATACTTTGTAATCGCCCCTTGACAGTGGGTGGACAAGTCTCCCCTTTAATCTATGTAATAAAATCTCGTCGCGACACGCTATGATCTCGTGATATAGAGCCTCGCTCTGATAGCAAGCGACTCATGGATGGGAATTTTGTAGAGTAAACTCTCATTCATGGTTTTGATGGTGGTAGCAGCATGGCCTTGTTCCTATCAGGATGATATGGTTGGGATGAGGCCGTGTATGAATGAAATCTCGGCATGTGTCGATAACCTGAACATCAGCTGAAGTGTTAATGTGTAGATATGAGAGTCATTGAGCAAATAGCAGTAGTGTTTAGGACAGGTTAAAGAAAGAACTGTTCGCGTTAGATCGTTAAGGTCATGGGAAAAGAATTCCATTCATCTGTGAAAGTCTATAGACTCTGTTTCTCAGGTTGCCGACACCAATAAGTGTTTTGTGTGATGTCATTCGTAACCATCTCAATGAAGTTAACTGTTTTCCAGCACGCCGAGCATGTGTAGGCAGTCCTGTTACTATGCTCAGACGCACGTGCAGTTTTATTTTAAGTTAAATATTAACTTTGCAAATGTTATAAAAACAGGTCTAAACTAAATTTGAACGCGGGAAAGGAACATATGATACATAACGTTCTACCAGAGGTCCTACGGGGAAAAATATATATATATATAATGTTCTAACTAATGTTCACGTGTAAGACATCTAGGTATATTTTGTATAAAACAAACATTACATTCATGTCTACAATCCTGCTTCATACAAAACCCATTCGATATTCATAAGAAATCTCTGTCATAGACAGGGTCCACTGTACGATTGCGAGTATATCACGAGCATGTGCTAATGAATCACTATCACAACCTTTTATTGTCATGCTCATATACGCTGTCAGGTTAATTCAGTTATTAAATAGGCGTATGAATATCCTTTAACATTTTAGAATGGCAATGTGAGGATATTTGATTTATTATATTTCAACAAAAACAGACACCTCCGTATATGTAGACCGTCGTGAAATGTACACGTGTAGATTTCATCCGACATGAAATGCCTATCAAATTTAGCACTTTGCCATGAGATCCACGTGGGCTTCCGCCGACTAATTACAAGTACAAACGTCCAGTATTGCTGGAGATGACACTCTGTGCACCTGACGCGGGCAGCTGGGGGGAAATTCAAATAGCAGCGCCGGCTGGGCTGTGAGCCTCCATTCACCGCTCGGGGGGGAAAAGGCTATAGTTTCAGTATGGCATTTGTATATGACTTGGGCATAGACTCGCCTCACAAGTGGGGATTTCACCTCCGTGGGGTCGTATTTAACACATATGTGGATGTCATCATTGCAACTGTTGTGTATACATCTCGAGTTACAGCGGGGCCGTCTGCTAAATATTCCTATGAATTCTACCAAAATGTCAATCCCAGATTATCAATTTCTACATTCAAGCTATCACCACTGCACATTCACCGTCATTTATTCATTGTCGAAAACTCTGTCGTATTTGTCAAACGTTCCCGTAATTTCAGTTTGATACGGATTCTTTAGTTAAAATACGTCTTTATAGTAATTTTGGTTTCGTTCACTGTATAATTACAGAGGTGGCCATGATACTCTGATCTGCCTAGGGCGCTGTAGTACCATTTGTTCTGTAGTTTATTTCAATAATGCATTGACATTCCATTATAGATTTATTGATATCGAGAATTCCAATTAGATTTGAAACATAGATTGCCGATATCAATATGATAATTGTCATTTATTTACAGCACAATACAGCTGCCAAGTACATGTAATCCCAGTATCAAGCAGTGTTCTCGGCGTGGAAGGCCACATCTAACTATTTCGCACATTTTCTAGGATATCAATTCATTTTATGAACGGTATCCATCATATAATTACTGATTTCACCAAATTGATTTTTAATGGGATAGAATATTTATTGACATTACAAAATCGATTTTCAGATATCTTAAAATGATTTACTGACGCCTTTATTCCATTTTCTTGTATAACAAATTCCTTCTTTGATGTCTAAAACTCGAATTTGTGATGTCAGTAAATGCTTTGTCCCATTAAAAAATCAAATTGGTGAAATCAGTAATTAATTTATTGATACCAGGTTCATAAAATGAATTGATATTTTAGAAAATGGGTAAAATAGTCAAGTGTGGCCTCATGGATGTGGCCTACCACCCCGCGAACAGTGCTACGGATTAGGAATCCTTGGCAGCTGTATTGTGCTATGTATTAACTAAAATTAACACTACTCTATGATCCATAGAGGAAATATGTTTCACTTGACACTCGTCACAAGAGCCATGCCTCTTTGAGCGTGGGGCACGTGTATGGCTGTCCAACCAATGCGACGGCCACGTGTTAGGGATGCACACTGTCGCATACACCGTAACTTCAGGGATTTATATTAATTAATCAATATTATATTGCGCTAAATTCCTTACACAATGTGTATGCTCAAAGCGCTATCATTTTTACCCAGGTCAATGGATCAGTGTGCACTCGATTTTATTTTCGTTCTCAGCTCCCTGGGGAGGTATACAGCCCAAGCTGCTTGTGAGGCACTAGAAGGTTAACAGCCGAAATACCATCTCTTCCTACCGGGTACCCATACACTGCTGAGTGAACGGGGGCACATTGCGAACACAGTCACTTATGTAATATAAGTCCCTGTCGTTATAGTTCTTTATTTGTTAGATAACTAGCACGCGAGTTCAAGCACTTCTCAGTTTACTCAAATCTCTGAGCATGATCATCTCCCGAGAGCCAAACAAACACACGACGGTGTGAAGAGAACACAAACCTCGGTATGACTCGTCTTACCATAATACGAAACTCACACGCATTGTTACACGCTGAAGCTTCCTTTCAATTTTGTGTGTGTGTGTGTGTGTGTGTGTGTGTGTGTGTGTGTGTGTGTGTGTGTGTGTGTGTGTGTGTGTGTTTATATATATGTAAATATTCGTTATTTATCCGTGTACAAGTAAGTGTGAACCAAACTAATTCAGTCGTCGGGAACTTTTCAATTTGGTTTTCAGTCCTGAAAACTGATTTTCCATCTTGTCACTGGAGATCACTGTTCACATCGACTTCCGCTACTCCTCTTGCATTCACGTCACGCACAGACTGAATAAGAACTTTCTATTTGTGCACTTTGAACTTGCAAAAAAGATTAATTCATTACTTTGTTGTCATTTCAAAATATCAGACACTGGAGTAATGAGGAGAAGTTTCTCAGTTTCGAAAGGTTGGTGTTCTAGGTTCGAACTTTATCAACTGAGCCGGACATTCTTTACATACGATCACGTACATTGGACTATAGATGAACTAATTACGAACAAATAGATCGGACTGTTTAATTGGCATAAAGCTGATATATCACACGAATACCCCTTTATACCCTGGAGGAACATTTTCAGATGGCAGTAACTCGTTATCCTGGTTAGAAGAACCACGGACCTATATAACCCAGTCCGTGGAAGAACAACCTGCAGATGAAGATGAAATCCGCCCCTCAGCCCAGGACGGTTACAGTCGACTTCGGATATAACGACTAATCATATATAGACCCCAGTTCCCTCGTTCGGATATAACGACTAAACATAGACCCAAGTTCCCTCGTTCGGATAAAAATTAATAAACATAGACCCTAGTCCCCCGTTTCGGATGTAACGAATAAACATATGCGCTTTTTCCTTGGTTCGGATATAACAAATATACATTGACCCTAGTTCCCAGTCGTCCAAAGCACAGCAATTCGCTATGCAGAGTTGCGTGCTCAGACGTAACAGAAATCTATGATGAGCCATGGTGAGTCAGCCCCTTTTGTGCAGTGTTATAACAGAATTACTGTTTAAAGTGTCGTAAACCAAACTCACCCACTCACTCCCTGGTTCAGATATAACGGAACGAGTGAGTGAATATTCCATATATATGACGGCGACCGCATGTAACCTAGTCTTGGCGAGGCAGATCAGTGGCTGACAGCACGGACAATGCAGAACGCCTTGAGTGTTCTTACAAGCATGTTTCACTGAGAGACTGTCTTCTCGGTAGGGCTGGGGCGAGTCCAAATTTACTACCCGGGTACCCATCCCCCTATTACCCGATCCTACCCGGGTACCCACTGTAGGCCTCAAGAGATACAAAATGTCCGATTAGGAATTGTTTCACCACAGCACTTGCAAAACGTATTTAGATACATGTATTAAACGATCTGGTCATGCATACACTGAAGTTGACTTAAGTTATATCTTTATTCAACCATATGAAAAGTCAGAAGGAATGGTGCATAGTCAGAAAGAAATGCGAAGATTAGTGACTTGTAGTCTAACCATAGAGTTCTAGATAATTTTTGTCATTAAACTCTATATCACACGACTACACACGGGTCCAGGTAGTCCTCTGGTTACCCGGGTCCTACTCAGTACCCACCCGACCGGGTACCCGAGTTACCCGTCGCAGCCCAACTTCCCGGACTACCAACAGGCACGCCATGACTTGGAGGAAGACAGAGGATGTGTCAATAGGATGAAGGAAGAACTAAATAATTGAGAACTGAACTATTTTGTAGCCCTGCATATTGTTGTTTATATTTAACATATATTTACTTAACCCCAAAAGCTACAAAGGCTATTACAGTGGCGCACGATCCAGACCAGTTAATGTCAACGTTGTAACGTGATTCGCGTGTAATATGCTTGTTTATGAATGAAGGCTTGGGCTCCACACAGCATTGTCGGTGTGTGGAGGTAGGGATGTCGATGTCAAAACACGCTGTCAGGTTGTTATTGTCAGAAGCCGTCCCTCATCGCCTGGATAAAACAACCATCGTCCTGACGCGTGCCGACACAAAGCATTCGAGAAGACGATCCTACGGGCCTCATTTGGAAATATATTTTATTCTCTTTTCTACAAAGACATACTTTATCCTGTTCTCAACAACCTTGATTATTTGTCTTTTTCAATAGTACCTCAACTCGAGATCATTTATGTAAACGGTTCGTAAAGTATCATATTTGCGAGAAAATTGAATCAATTGTGCTACTTTCTCAAGAAACCGTTGTTCATGAAACAAATTCAATTCCAACTGACAGCACGGATTCCGACAAGAAGGGAGACAGGGCAAATCCCTTCCATTTCGGAAACCTGTTAGAAGCTGCGGAAATAAAAAAATATATGTATTCGTAAAGAGGAACTGTGAGAAAAATGTGTATCTCTGTATGAGACGGTGTGTAAATGTTTTGTAACGCAACAGTCTGCAGTGTTTCAGTATATAACAGAGGCTTCAAAATAATTGAGACTGGATCACGCAAACAAGTGACTGGAAATGGGACCGATATGCCGCAAATATGCTGCAAATATTACCCTGGGGGCAAGCAATAGGACATTTACTGTCTATTACTATGCATGGCCATTACCTTATAAAGACTGCCGTATATTACTATACATGTTCATTACCCTATAAAGACTGCCGTATATTACTATATATGTTCATTACCCACAAAGACTGCCGTATATAACTATACATGTTCATTACCTTATAAAGACTGTCGTATATTACTATACATGTTCATTACCCTATAAAGACTGCCGTATATTACTATACATGTTCATTACCTTATAAAGACTGCCGTATATTACTATGCATGGCCATTACCTTATAAAGACTGTCGTATATTACTATACATGTTCATTACCCTATAAAGACTGCCGTATATTACTATACATGTTCATTACCTTATAAAGACTGCCGTATAGTACTATACATGTTCATTACCCTATAAAGACTGCCGTATATTACTATACATGTTCATTACCCTATAAAGACTGCCGTATATTACTATGCATGGTCATAACCTTATAAAGACTGCCGTATATTACTATGCATGGTCATTAACTAATATAGACTGACGTAAATTACTATGCATGTTCATTAACTTATAAAGACTGCCGTATATTACTATGCATGGTCATAACCTTATAAAGACGGCCGTATATTACTATGCATGTTCATTAACTTATATAGACTGACGTATATTACTGTGACTGTTCATTAACTTATATAGACTGACGTATATTACTATGCATGTTCATTAACTATTAAATACTACCGGGTATTACTATGTTTGTTCATTAACTTATAAAGACTGCCGTATATTACTATGCATGGTCATTACCTTATAAAGACTGTCGTATATTACTATGCATGTTCATTACCTTAAAAAGACTGCCGTATATTACTATGCATGTTCATTAACTTATAAAGACTGCCGTATATTACTATGCATGGTCATTAACTTATAAAGACTGCCAACCCGTGAAGATCCGGGGTAGAATAGGTCTTCAGCAACCCATGCTTGTCGTTGAAGGCGACAAACGGGATCGGGTGGTCAGACTCGCTAACTTGGTTGATGCATGCCATCGTATCCCAACTGCGTTGATCGATACTTATGATGATCGATGTGAATCACTGGATTGTCTGGTCCAGACTCGATTATGTACAGACCGCCGTTATAGAGCTGGAATATTGCGGCGTTAAACAAGCAATATATAGAATGCCGTGTGTTACAGTGTATGTTCATTAACTTACAAATACTACCGTATAGTACTATGTAATTTGATTGCGCCGTGTCCTTCATTTCGTACCACCTCCGCGCCCTAGTGGTGGAGCGTCCGACCGGAGACCGGAAGGTCCGTGGTTCGATCCCCGGCCGCGTTATATCAAAATACGTTGAAAGATGGAATTTGTTGTTACCCTGTCTGGCGCTCGGCATTAAGGGGCTAAAACAAGGACTGGTCGGCTCGGAGTCAGTATACTGTGTCTGAGTGGGGTATTCATGTTCAATTGCGGCATGGTGTCTAGTGGGCTAGCATGTAAATCGGCATTAGTCCAGACTAGTGCAAGCAGCTACACACACACAGACACACACGTACATGCACGTCGCTATATAAGTGCAATAATCTTGGACGCGACGTTAAACCCCATTTCACCTCACCACACCACCTTCATTTCGTGTGTCTGAATAGCAGGTGAACCCAGCCGTGACCACAACTGGACTTGTCACATTATGTTTCGACCCGAAGGGAAGTTTGACCACAAGGGATTGCGTGATAGATTAGAATACAAACAAATCCAATTGCAAACAACCAAGACAGACCACAGGAATGTGTAATAAAAACATTGAACGTTTGAGATGGTCCGAATCAATCTCACAATGACAATTTCAGGGTGTCTTGTTCACTCCTCTGGCAGTACCTAAGTTCGGCTAACGTTGCGGGCGGCCTTTGACGTCATCGTTCATGTCTCTATCATGTCACAGACATGTTATCTGGGAAGGTCAGGAATTATAGCTGGCCATTGCATTCTGGCGATGTGTTGCTGCTGAAGACAGTCAGTTACGATCGGTAGTACAATCCAGTGTCCCTTCCAAGGACAGTATGCAGTTGCGTTGTGGCTGTCATAGTGATCCCATCCCCGAATCTGTCATGTTGCCTTACACAATTGGCGTCTGGCTAGAATGTGTCGATTTGTTAACGGTGAACGCCAGTATTTCGAGTGTGTTAGGGAGTTCCATCTCTGGCAGTCATTTTTCAAAGCTGATGTTTCTTCTGACAACCGATCATAACAATATATTTCGTGATCCCTGCGCTTGGAGAGAATGCAACATCAACAGTTGTAACTAGACCATGCCACTTACGTGTTATATATGACAGAAATGTTAAACAGTTACCATATCAACCTGGGAAATGAAGCCGAGAGTATCATGGACGAATAATATTTCTTCTTGGAAGTGAGGAACCACAAACCGTATTTACCACGTAGTGCTGGGATGATGATGCAAATGGCAGGAATAGTTTGATGCAGGGAAGAACGTTTATTGCAGGAAAATTAGCACTGTTACCAGAAATAACAAGGAAACGTATTTACTA
Source organism: Haliotis rufescens (assembly GCF_023055435.1). NCBI lineage: Eukaryota > Metazoa > Mollusca > Gastropoda > Lepetellida > Haliotidae > Haliotis > Haliotis rufescens. Next base: position 23,245,079 of record NW_025963802.1, read on the forward strand.
GAACTTGTAGTACAAATCGAAGAATGGCAGTTATTGTACCTGTGATATGTGAACGCACACTTTATAACGTTTCCATGCCAGTATCTGCTTTATGCTGAAGAACGCTGATTGTCTCCTTCCTCGCTAGGTGGCGCATGGACGCAGCTTCGTAACTCAAATAAACATCAACGCTGCACCAGTAATCTGTGTTGTTTGTAGTAATTACGGCGAGGTAATACACGGAGCTACAGGCCCGCTTGGGGCGAGAGTCGGAAAACCGGACTATGCCGAGAGAATATCGGGGGAAGCTGTGAAACAAACCAGAGAAAGAGACAGATAGGATTCGGAAGGAGGGCGCGACGAACAGCAACAATTCTAGCGGAGAACCGCCACTGTGTCTACAATGCGAGAAAGTATTTATGTTATCTCCGACCCGAGATGCAATGTGCACCATTACTAATAGTGTTGGGGAACGTCTCATCGCTCCTGTTGTCGCGGCGGAATGGGGGTCTTAGGATGGAGCGTAGACTTAACAGTGAGGCACCTCCTTGGTAGATCTGACTGGGGGACGGCAGGGAGGGGAGACAGGTGGACCTGATAACTAAGAAATATAATTATATGTCGTATTCAATACGTTTAGGGATTAATAGTTACATGTATTAAGTGAAGTTATTGTAAACTTGTGAACAGTTTGATTGGAGTTTTTAGAAGTTGGTAATTAAGAGTAAAGACAATATATTTCATGGATGACAACTTCTTTGTTCAATTATGAAGCGACGTTTCGGTATAGATCCTTGTAGCTTTGTGAAGGGGGAGTGTGGCAAAAGCTTGACAACGGTATAAGGATCTATACCGAAAAGTCTCTTCATAATTGAATAAAGAAGTTGTCATTCACATACTATCCTGTCTTTGCTGTAAACGTGGTAGTTTTGGTCTATTTGATGTCGGATTTTGATCACATGACAAGTAGTTTTATCTATAATGGATCAAGGTATTCTGGTGTAATAAATGGACATGTTTTCATCAACGTCACAATTGTATGTTCCTCTGATCAGCTCGGTTAAAGACTTTAGTACAGCAGAGTTGTGATGGAAATGATGGTGGTGTGGACTGCACACCTAGTTCAGTAGGCCACACAGAGACCACCGTCCATGACACAACCTTCGTCATACCAGGGCCCCAAATCACCTGTCTGATGCTGTTCAATGAACTTTGATTTCAACCTTTGACCTTTTCTCAACCCATGATGAATCTGCAAGATGAATGGGATAGGGTCGGCCACACATGCGTACATATAGCTTGGATGGACAGCCCCCTAATTCTCAGTTAAGTTCTGGCTTTATTTGTGTAGGCTCGTACCCTCACCGTCTGTGGCCGTTGTCCGCGCTGTAGAGTCGATGGCGTTCATAAAATCACAACTGCTGCAGACAAGTTGTAGTGACATCTGTCTACTCATTATGATGAGTATGTATTTGTGTTTTGACACAACCTCGTGTGAATAACAACCGCTGATGTGAGAACGTGGTTGCCTGTGGCCACTTCCACAACCACTACAGTGTGGAAGGCTTTTCTTGCCACATTTCCTAGCGATGAGTCCACGACTATGAGTCTTCAAGTTTTAACCGGAGTGTGGACTTTGACCCAGTGTCCTTGTACAGCATTATGATCTGCAATAAACAAACAGCACGCGGAACTCGTGCAGTCACGCCCTGGTCCCGACAACCGTTTGATATATGTTCCATGTCTATTTCTATCTACGGCCATATCTAGTGAGTAAAAGTAAAGGCCAGCTGATTCCCCGGATCACAATGAATGCACGAGTATTTGATGTTGATGTACTTTTATTATTTCAAGTTTCACAAGAAGGAAGACATGTGAAGGTCCTGTGATGTATCACTTTCATGTTTCACAAGAAGGAAGACATGTGAAGGTCCTGTGATGTATCACTTTCATGTTTCACAAGAAGGAAGACATGTGAAGGTTCTGTGATGTATCACTTTCATGTTTGGCAAGAAGGAAGACACGTGAAGGTCCTGTGATGTATCGCTTTCATGTTTCACAAGAAGGAAGACACGTGAAGGTCCTGTGATGTATCGCTTTCATGTTTCACAAGAAGGAAGACATGTGAAGGTCCTGTGATGTATCGCTTTCATGTTTCACAAGAAGGAAGACACGTGAAGGTCCTGTGATGTATCACTTTCATGTTTCACAAGAAGGAAGACACGTGAAGGTCCTGTGATGTATCGCTTTCATGTTTCACGAGAAGGAAGACATGTGAAGGTCCTGTGATGTATCACTTTCATGTTTGTGCAATCCGCTGTGCTGCCAAACAATGATTTTATGCGATATTAAATTATGTGAAACGGTTTCTCCCTCTTACTAACTACTACTAATACAACTTTCTACCGACTCTTCTAACACAATGTCGATTCTACTAACGCTCAACCATGAACAAATTATATGTCGACCTTACTCACAAAGCCATGTCTATTCTACGCCGACACTACGCCACATCAAACCAAACTACACAACGCCCCATCGAAACCACCGACACAACGCCCCATCGAACCCACCAACACAACGCCACATCGAACCCACCAACACAACGCCACATCGAACCCACCAACACAACGCCACATCGAACCCACCGACACTACGCCATATTGAACCCAACTACACAAAGCCACATCGAGCCCACCGACACAACGCCACATCGAACCCACCGACTAAACGCCATATTGAACCCAACTACACAATGTCCCATCGAACCCACCAACACAACGCCACATCGAACCCAACTACACAACGCCCCATCGCACCCACCGACACAACGCCACATCGAACCCAACTACACCACGCCCCATCGCACCCATCAACACAACGCAACATCGAACCCACCAACACAACGCCACATCGAACCCACCGATACAACGCCACATCGAACCCACAACACAACGCCACATCGAACCCATCGAACACAACACCACATCGACACAACGCCACATCGGACCCATCGACACAACGCCACATCGATACAACACCACATCGACACAACGCCACATCGAACCCATCGACACAATGCCAAATCGAACCTACTTACACAACGCCATATTCAACCCAAACTACACAACGCCACATCGAACCACGAACCAACCGATTCTACGCCACATCGAACCCAACTACACAACGCCATATTGAACCCACCGACACAACGCCACATCGAACCCACAGACACTACGCCACATCAAACCCACCGACACTACGCCACATCAAACCCACAACACAGCGCCACTTCGACACAACGCCAGATCGAACCCAACTACACAACGCCATATTGAACCCAACTACAGAACGCCACATCGAACCCACCGACACTACGCCACATCAAACCCACCAACACAACGCCACATCGACACTACACCACATCAAACCCACGACACAACGCCACATCGACACAACGCCAACATCAAACCCACTACACAACGCCACATCGATACTACACCACATCGAACCCACAACACAACGAAACATCGACACTACACCACATCGAACCCACAACACAACGCAACATCGACACAACGCCATATTGAACCCAGCTACACAACGCCACATCGACACTACGCCACATCGAACCCACAACACAACGCCACATCGAACCCACCGACACAACGCCACATCGAACCATGGACACAACGCCACATCGAACCCAACTACACAACGCCACATCGAACCCAACTACGAAACGCCACATCGGACCCAACTACACAACGCCCCATCGAACCCACCGACACTTCGCTACATCGAACCCAACTACACTACGTCATATTGAACCCAACTACACAACGCCACATCGGACCCAACTACACAACGCCCCATCGAAACCACCGACACAACGCCACATCGAACCCACAACACAACGCCACATCGAACCCACCGACAAAACGCCATATTGAACTCAACTACACAATGTCCTATCGAACCCACAACACAACGACACATCAAACCCACCAACATAACGCCACATCGAACCCACCGACACTACACCATATTTAACTCAACTACACAACGCCCCATCGAACCCACCGACACAACGCCCCATCGAACCCACCAACACAACGCCACATCGAACCCACCAACACAACGCCACATCGAACCCACCGATACAACGCCACATCGAACCCACAACACAACGCCACATCGAACCCATCGAACACAACACCACATCGACACAACGCCACATCGGACCCATCGACACAACGCCACATCGATACAACACCACATCGACACAACGCCACATCGAACCCATCGACACAATGCCAAATCGAACCTACTTACACAACGCCATATTGAACCCAAACTACACAACGCCACATCGAACCACGAACCAACCGATTCTACGCCACATCGAACCCAACTACACAACGCCACATCGAACCCAACTACACAACGCCACATCGAACCCACCGACACTTCGCCACATCGAACCCAACTACACAACGCCACGTCGAACCCATCGACACAACGCCAGATCGAACCCAACTACACAACGCCACATCGAACCCACCGACACTTCGCTACATCGAACCTAACTACACAACGCCACATCGAACCCACCGACACTTCGCCACATCGAACCCAACTACACAACGCCACGTCGAACCCAACTACACAACGCCACGTCGAACCCAACTACACAACGCCACGTCGAACCCATCGACACTTCGCCACATCGAACCCAACTACACAACGCCACATCGAACCCATCGACACAACGCTACATCGAACCCATCGACACAACGCCAGATCGAACCCAACTACACAACGCTACATCGAACCCATCGACACAACGCCATAGCCACCCCCTTACAACTAACACAAACGCCATATCCACCCACTGAGACATCCACCTTCTCGAATCTATCACGAAACAGTCCGATGTTGTCAACAATTGCAATGTCCACGAATCCTTCAGATGTTGTCAACAATGACCACGAATCTATCACATATTCTGAAAAATGTCCGCGAATCTATCAAATGTTGTGAACAATGTCCACGAATCCTTCAGATGTTGTAAACAATGTCCAATTGGAAATGCCATTTTTGTGCGGGTTTCTGAATCACCTGATCAGTGGTCAATAACCTAAATGTTGTTTTAACATTGACTACATGGATCAGAATAAAAGTCAAAGACACACACGTGATAAATAAACATTTATTCAGATGAGATGATAATGAGCTATAATACACAAACATGTACATCTTGTTCACACATTGTGAAACGAGTCTTCGTCAATATTTTTCTCGCTGAATGGTGAAAGTAGTTTAGAATTATTACTCAAGATAGACATAAATACCCTGTAGTTGCTATTGAGATCTAAACAGCTAACATGTACATCACAAGTAGATTTGGTTCTACGTTGTCTAGTTGTCTCGAAGTACGTGTACTAGTCAGAAGGACACAGTGCAAACCGTGGACCAACAGATTACAAACTTGCAACGTAAACACTGCTTTAATATTGACATACATGATAACGGGTTTATGTCCCCTCGCAGTCCAGTTGTTCCGTGTCTGACAATTCAGATGACATTTCTCTTAAAGACAAATTTGTCTGTTAAAACAACACACCCGGCCCCCTCGGCACATTCTGCATTTGTTATCGACGGCAACCGGAAATGGATTCAAGGATCCGAGTGTCGAACAGTCCTGTCGAAGGTGCTGATTGTCTGCGGTGTGTCATTACTTTTGCATGGCCCGAAGTGCCAGACCCGAGCTCTACACTCCATCACAAAGGCGCTGTATGGAGTTTATGTACAATAGTGCAGTCAAACAAACCTCGGGCTGGATTCAAGCTTTGAATTACCTGAGTAGGTAGTGACCCCCTTAGGGTACCGTATTACGTGTCATTACTTTTGAGACGAACCCGTCCCTACCATGCCCTAATGCCTTGGTGTATTGGCTGCTGGACATATCCATTCTGTTGTATTTGGTTCACCTGGGCCATGTGGTTAGGGACTGTGTTATAACTGGGAGAAGAATAGGCAAAGGGATTAACATTGTACGGAGCAGAATAGGGAGGAGTCATATTTTGTCCCATGCACGGTTTCCCATCCCTCACGAGTACCGGTACAGCCACCCTCCTTGGGGGCTGCATGGCTGATAGTTCCAAACTCTTATCCTGTCGTTGTCTTTTGCATTTGTATCGTCTGTTCTGAAACCAGATTTTAACTTGGGTTGATGTCAGTTTCAACATGGAAGCTAATTGTTCTCTTTCCGGGGCGGAGAGATACCTCTGCTGTTTGAACCGTCTTTCCAACTCGTAGACCTGCGCCTGGGAAAACAACACGCGGGGTTTCCTCTTTTGTCTTTGTTTAAGAAGTTGACATTCTCCTGAAGAGTCGGAGCTTGTTGAGGGGGTCTTCGTTTTCTCACCCTCGGGGCGTGGAGGGGTTGATGCCGTGGCGGGGGAGCCGGACTGGGTGACGGTGCACGGCAGTGTCGCTGTAAGCAGAAAGACAACCATATTAGTCTTGTACTGTCACATTTGTAATGTTAACATTTCGATTCAAACAGGACCGTCCTGAAATTATCCCCTTAACCAATATAACCAACCATCATCAACGTTGTCATCTGTGAGCACCATCGTCACCGACATCACCAGCACTACCATCTGTGCAACCACAGACCACTTGCCACACACTACACAACCACCACAACCATCTACCCTTCATTATAATCTTCATCATCAACAATACCGGCATCAACACTACCAAAATCAATGCAGCCTTTGGTGCCACATTGTCAATATTACCATCCATACCATCACCATCTCACACACTCCCTGACAACACCACCACTACCACCCTTGCCGTCAACGACATCACCATCTCACACACTCCCTGACTTAACACCACCCCTACCATCCTCGCCGTCAAGACATTACCATCTCACACACTCCCTGACTTAACACCACCCCTACCATCCTTGCCGTCAACGACATTACCATCTCACACACTCCCTGACTTAACACCACCCCTACCATTCTTGCCGTCAACGACATTACCATCTCACACACTCCCTGACTTAACACCACCACTACCACCCTCGCCGTCAACGACATTACCATCTCACACACTCCCTGACTTAACACCACCACTACCATCCTCAACCATATCACCATCTCACACAACATTCTCACCCTTCCATCTTCGACGTATACCATCGCGATATCAACACTAACAACATCATACCAACAACAACCATCACCATCATCACGCTTCCATCTTCTATGTGCATAATCGCAACATCAATACCACCATCAATACAACATACCAGCCACCATCACCATCCTCACCCTTCCATCATCCACGTACACCACTGCCACTCAATACCAACAACATCCCACGGACCACCATCACCACTGTCACTCAATACCAACAACATCCTACCGACCACCATCACCACTGTCACTCAATACCAACAACATCCTACCGACCACCATCACCACTGTCACTCAATACCAACAACATCCCACCGACCACCATCACCACTGCCACTCAATACCAACAACATCCTACCGACCACCATCACCACTGTCACTCAATACCAACAACATCCTACCGACCACCATCACCACTGTCACTCAATACCAACAACATCCTACCGACCACCATCACCACTGTCACTCAATACCAACAACATCCCACCGACCACCATCACCACTGCCACTCAATACCAACAACATCCTACCGACCACCATCACCACTGTCACTCAATACCAACAACATCCTACCGACCACCATCACCACTGTCACTCAATACCAACAACATCCTACCGACCACCATCACCACTGTCACTCAATACCAACAACATCCTGCCGACCACCATCACCACTGTCACTCAATACCAACAACATCCCACCGACCACCATCACCACTGTCACTCAATACCAACAACATCCTACCGACCACCATCACCACTGTCACTCAATACCAACAACATCCTACCGACCACCATCACCACTGTCACTCAATACCAACAACATCCCACCGACCACCATCACCACTGTCACTCAATACCAACAACATCCCACCGACCACCATCACCACTGCCACTCAATACCAACAACATCCCACCGACCACCATCACCACTGCCACTCAATACCAACAACATCCTACCGACCACCATCACCACTGTCACTCAATACCAACAACATCCTACCGACCACCATCACCACTGTCACTCAATACCAACAACATCCTACCGACCACCATCACCACTGTCACTCAATACCAACAACATCCTACCGACCACCATCACCACTGTCACTCAATACCAACAACATCCTACCGACCACCATCACCACTGTCACTCAATACCAACAACATCCTACCGACCACCATCACCACTGTCACTCAATACCAACAACATCCCACCGACCACCATCACCACTGTCACTCAATACCAACAACATCCCACCGACCACCATCACCACTGTCACTCAATACCAACAACATCCCACCGACCACCATCACCACTGTCACTCAATACCAACAACATCCTACCGACCACCATCACCACTGTCACTCAATACCAACAACAACCCACCGACCACCATCACCACTGCCACTCAATACCAACAACATCCCACCGACCACCATCACCACTGCCACTCAATACCAACAACATCCCACCGACCACCATCACCACTGTCACTCAATACCAACAACATCCCACCGACCACCATCACCACTGTCACTCAATACCAACAACATCCCACCGACCACCATCACCACTGTCACTCAATACCAACAACATCCTACCGACCACCATCACCACTGTCACTCAATACCAACAACAACCCACCGACCACCATCACCACTGCCACTCAATACCAACAACATCCCACCGACCACCATCACCACTGCCACTCAATACCAACAACATCCCACCGACCACCATCACCACTGTCACTTTCAACATAAGCATCATAACTATCATCAGTATATGTTTATCATTATCAGGGCCAGTTGTGATGCATGTTGATGCAGAGTCTGGTATATACGCCGTGAACACAGTGACGCCTTCTCCCAGCGTCAGCAGCGGTCGTATGGACCACGTTGTCCCCACATGCAGCGCTAGCTTATGTAAACCATGGGCTATAATTACTCCTCGCCCTCAAAGCGGAAGTACACCCAATAAAGCGTGGAATTGTGAGAGGTCTTCAACACTGAATGCTCAATTTAATAGATTCTCTATCATTTTTACACCTGCTTCGAAGAAAGAAGTCTAAATGTTTTACCGAGTATATTTCAATACAAGAGTTGCATGAGAACAGACGGGCCTATACGAACCCTGCGTAATAGGATATAGCGGAAACGGAAATCGGTTCATTAGCCCTTTCGAGTCTCACCTCGCCCCTTTACCAAGACGAAAACAAGATAAGAAATATTGCCCCCACTATAGGGGAAACTGGGCAGCGGTACAACATAGATAACGGTATTCCGTTGACATATGAGATCAGAGGTCATTTTACTAACATGTAATAAATGGTTGTGTATGAAACAAGTTATAATGTGACTGTGACTTGGACGTATTGGGTGTGGGAAGACGACAATTCATGTGAGCTGTGGGACAACTTCAAGTGAAACACCTATGAAACAGATTTCTTTAAGGGGCATTTAGAAGTTGGAGTACTAAGTAAGGATAAGATTTATGGAAGAACAACTTCTTTATTACAATTAGGAGCGACGTTTTGGTGTAGGTACTAACTTGCTTGATAGCAGTGTTAGAACCTACACCAAAACGTCGCTCCTTATTGTAGTACAGAAGTTGTTCATCCACAAATCTTATCCTTACCATGTCACACCGCACTACAACGTGAAATGAACAAATGAGGTGGTGTCAACATACATAATAAAAGAGAATGTTCAGTTAAAAAGTAACTAGAGGATACTATTGGGGCTTATGGCCAACAAGGATTCCGTTTCGTGTACACATTCGACAGCGGGTATAATCAGGGCAGTGTGCGCGAGATGATGTCTCGCATCCCAGCCTGCACTGCGACCTGCAATGTACACGCTACACACACATGCGTACTGCCATCCACGTGGGAGGAACTACGTGATTAGGGTAGCTCTTGATTACATAGCCACCACATATCTACGCCATTCTTCTTATACTCTATCATATAGGGTTAAACTGTTCGGCAAACAGTCCAGCAGCTGCTGATCGCACATACACGGGTGTTTTGTCATGAAGAAATCAGGAAATCTGTTGATTCAGAAAGTCGAAGGAACGAACCCCCAAAGGGCGAGTTAATTCTGCTCGTTTCGGGGGGGTTAAACCATATAACGGTTGATATATATATGAGATTGAATTATGATCTGTAGCGTCAGTTTTACTTGTTAAATTGCACGTTCAGAATGGCCAGTGAATTCCTGACTCAAAACCAACTGCAACAACAATAGCGTGACATAATCCTAATGGTTTAATCCGTGGTTATCCCTCATATTTATATTGTTTAGATATCTGAATTAACCTTACACCAACAAAGAATACATAGAAACGTTCTATATCTCAAAGTCTGTCTGGACTGGCCACGTGACACACACTCAATGTCTCTTGAAGATCATATGAAGTCAAGTTCCCGCCAGGGGTTAGCCATCTCTATATTTGGTACATTTTAATGAAAGCGGATCGGGTACTTGAAATATGAAATTACTAGACAATTACACGACAGAGATACAATTATGAGCACTATGACAACGTTCACTAACGTCCGAAACGGAGATTAACACCATTGTAAGCCAATAGCTTCCGGAAGCAAACGTTTGTCAATGCGAGGGCAACGCCTATATTTATGTTTGAAATAGAAACAAAAGTGTAAATTTATGTTTTTGAATTTTAGGTTTCGTACCGAAATTAATTTCGGCGCATTGAAATTAATTTCAAACATAAATGCTATTGTTCTCTTTTCATATTATTTACAGATTAAAATAATAAATGCAGCAAAGAGGTTTGTTATTATTATTATATTATTATAGTGAGTGAGTGAGTGAGTTGGATTTAACGCCGCTTTTAACTTATATTATTATAACTAAGAGGAAAAAGAAACTTTACATCTCAGTTGATTTTATCATATGTATGATTTTCAAATGAAAATCTCATAATCGATATTACCTTTTTTTAAATGAACTGTAGTAGCGCTAAGCCAGCATTTACAAAATACTTCTACGTGTTTTTATTTTTTTAATATAATTTAAGTTAAAACTTAAATTTAAACTGATTTTTTTTTTAAATCGCATAATACATAGCTGCTGATGGGTATCTAAGACATCTTATCTTTAAAATTCACTAAAGTTGTTTTTTTTCCGGCATAAATTAACATTTCAAACAATGAAAATTCATTTCTTATCCCAGTCGTCATTGAACCAATTTATATTTACAGAAAATCACCAGCCACAGCTTACTTTTTGCCAACTGTTACAGGAATGAGTGATGTTTAAATGAACATAATTAAATTTAACAACAGTTCTTTCAATTACATAAATAACAAACTCGGTTTACTTTCATTTACCCCTCAGTGTATGTCATTAGTTTCAGCAGTATCGATATTTATCCTAATCGTCACCAACATTGCTGTACCGTGGCTGCTCCCACTGAAAGGTGATGCCTTTGTGAATATACTACCATTTGACGTGATATAAGCGCCCCTCGGAAACAGACATGGAGGAAACTGAGGGCCAATGTAGTCATGTAGGATCTTGTCATTCATCCTCCAAGTACGTCTATTAACTAACAACCCCACGCTGAACGCTGACTGTCTGTTATGTAGATGTAAAACTGGATGCAAGGTGCTCGCGTTACCGCATGAACTTTGTACTTTCGGTGTTAACAGTGAAATGTGTGAAAAAACCCGTCAAACTATTTTTTGCAATGTCCTAATCTGGAGATCACTTACACACCGGTACAACGGGAGTCGCACATCAGATAGTTGGCATATTAGACTCTCTACACTGCGGGCGTCGGTGTGGCTGGTTGACTTGGTGTGTATTCGAACCCCGTGTGTCGATATCGATACTCAGCCACTCTTGTTCTCTCGTACAGAGCAGACAACACAGACTGCCCTAACACTACTGTGGTCTGGATGCCTGCAGGGAGAATCTCACTCGTTCTGGCTTGTGATAATACGGGTATGCTTGAACCGGATAAAGATCGTCAATGTGTTTTATTTATTGAAATATGCAAGTATGTGATGAGTGTGTGAGGTTGGTTTCACACCGCTTGTAACATTTATCAGCATTCGGGTATAGAACAGTAGGATTGAGCCCAGTCATAAGGATATTGGTTCGTGTGGGGAATGTCACAAGAGATTATCTGACCCTGAAGTAAATACAAAACCCAGAGAATATCAGTCTCGAATATCTGACCAAACCGATTCAATAGGGCGGAAAAGGCAGCATTATGGTGACAATTATATGTCTCCAGGTGTCCGCCAAAAGGGTAACAGAAGGGATGACCTAACATCACTAATGCCCTACTACATTCACACCATAGTACCAGTGTTGCCAGTCACACCACAGTACCAGTGTTGCCAGTAACACCACAGTACCAGTGTTGTCAGTAACACCATAGTACCAGTGTTGTCGGTAACACCATAGTACCAGTGTTGTCAGTAGCACCATAGTACCAGTGTTGTCAGTAACACCATAGTACCAGTGTTGTCAGTAACACCATAGTACCAGTGTTGCCAGTAACACCACAGTACCAGTGTTGCCAGTAACACCACAGTACCAATGCTGCCAGTAACACCACAGTACCAGTGTTGCCAGTAACACCACAGTACCAGTGTTGCCATTAACACCACAGTACCAGTGTTGCCAGTCACACCATAGTACCAGTGTTGCCAGTCACACCATAGTACCAGTGTTGCCAGTCACACCACAGTACCAGTGTTGCCAGTCACACCATAGTACCAGTGTTGCCAGTCACACCATAGTACCAGTGTTGCCAGTCACACCACAGTACCAGTGTTGCCAGTCACACCATAGTACCAGTGTTGCCAATCACACCATAGTACCAGTGTTGCCAGTCACACCACAGTACCAGTGTTGCCAGTCACACCATAGTACCAGTGTTGCCAATCACACCATAGTACCAGTGTTGCCAGTAACACCACAGTACCAGTGTTGCCAGTCACACCATAGTACCAGTGTTGCCAGTAACACCACAGTACCAGTGTTGCCAGTCACACCATAGTACCAGTGTTGCCAATCACACCATAGTACCAGTGTTGCCAATCACACCATAGTACCATTGTTGCCAGTAAAACCACAGTACCAGTGTTGCCAGTCACACCATAGTACCAGTGTTGCCAGTCACACCATAGTACCAGTGTTGCCAGTCACACCACAGTACCAGTGTTGCCAGTCACACCATAGTACCAGTGTTGCCAGTCACACCATAGTACCAGTGTTGCCAGTCACACCATAGTATCAGTGTTGCCAGTCACACCATAGTACCAGTGTTGCCAGTCACACCATAGTACCAGTGTTGCCAGTCACACCATAGTACCAGTGTTGCCAGTCACACCATAGTACCAGTGTTGCCAGTCACACCATAGTACCAGTGTTGCCAGTAACACCATAGTACCAGTGTTGCCAGTCACACCATAGTACCAGTGTTGCCAGTAACACCATAGTACCAGTGTTGCCAGTCACACCATAGTACCAGTGTTGCCAGTCACACCATAGTACCAGTGTTGCCAGTCACACCATAGTACCAGTGTTGCCAGTCACACCATAGTACCAGTGTTGCCAGTAACACCATAGTACCAGTGTTGCCAGTCACACCATAGTACCACTGTTGCCAGTCACACCATAGTACCAGTGTTGGAAAAACAAAGGCCAGATTGCAGGCCATAAGGACCCATACAAAAATGAAACTACGGGCCCGACACAAGATCTACCTGCCACGGGCGTACTGGCAGGCGCTTATTTCTAACACTGCCTTGTACATACCCCTAACACCCTAACGTGACCTGGAACGTTATCGTGGTTTTGTAGTGAGGTGTGGGTGGTACGGACGGATTTGAAAACAGTTTCGCGGTTTCCCGTTTTCGAAATACTGCTCAAACCACAACCTATTTATTTCCCCATGAGAAATATTTCAACTATTCGCTGTTTTGAAGGTTTGCCTGTGTCTGCCACCTCCAGGCTGGTGACCGTATCCTGGCCACTGTCCGGCGGATGGCGGTGCGATGCCGTGCCATACAGCCCCGCCATCCATCGCTCCTGTGAATCACCACCGACACACACATACACACTGATAGGAAACAATGTATTGTTGATAACTCTCTGTGTACTAAGACAATGTCTAGGTATATATCCTGTCATAAGATCAACATGTGTTTGCAACCTTCCTGTCATAAGATGTTCTGTAATTGATGTGAGATGTAAACAATGAAACATGCACATAACACATTGCAGTACCATACACGTATCAGGTTGTAGGCCGCAGTTACAACCATACACGTATCAGGTTGTAGGCCGCAGTTACAACCATACACGTATCAGGTTGTAGGCCACAGTTACAACCATACACGTACCTGGTTGTAGGCCGCAGCTACAACCATACACGTACCAGGTTGTAGGCCGCATTTACAACCATACACGTACCAGGTTGTAGGCTGCAGTTACAACCATACACGTACCAGGTTGTAGGCCGCATTAACAACCATACACGTACCAGGTTGTAGGCTGCAGTTACAACCATAGACGTACCAGGTTGTAGGCCGCATTAACAACCATACACGTACCAGGTTGTAGGCTGCAGTTACAACCATACACGTACCAGGTTGTAGGCCGCATTTACAACCATACACGTATCAGGTTGTAGGCTGCAGTTACAACCATACACGTATCAGGTTGTAGGCCACAGTTACAACCATACACGTACCAGGTTGTAGGCTGCAGTTACAACCATACACGTATCAGGTTGTAGGCCACAGTTACAACCATACACGTACAAGGTTGTAGGCTGCAGTTACAATCGTGTGTATATAACCAGAATCAATACATTCTGATAAAAACACTTAACACAGTTCTCATCGCAGACTTACATGGCAGAATACTTATCATCAGTAAAACCTGTGTAGATGTCAATCAAACCCATTTTGATTGAAAATGTGGCACTTGTGTAGCTGATGTGGGTGTAGCTGATGTAGGTGTAGGTGATGTGGATGTAGCTGATGTGGGTGTAGCTGATGTGGGTGTAGCTGATGTGGATGTAGCTGATGTAGGTGTAGCTGATGTGGGTGTAGCTGATGTGGGTGTAGCTGATGTGGGTGTAGCTGATGCGGATGTAGCTGATGTGGGTGTAGCTGATGTGGATGTAGCTGATGTGGGTGTAGCTGATGTGGGTGTAGCTGATGTGGGTGCAGCTGATGTGGGTGCAGCTGATGTGGGTGTAGCTGATGTGGGTGTAGCTGACGTGGGTGTAGCTGATGTGGGTGTAGCTGATGTGGGTGTAGCTGATGTGGATGTAGCTGATGTGGGTGTAGCGTGACATCCATTACATGTCAACTGTGCGTGGCTCGCTATGCGTGTAGTCAATGTGAATTTTTCCTACACTTGGAAACACTCCGACTAGATATAAGCGTGTTAAGACACGTCCTTTAAACTGTAAGCAATGATCTCAGAGGTGGCCACGCAGTACAATTCATACGCCCTAGCCCAGCATATATCAGCGCGTGATGCTCTTCTCGATGCTATGAACATCCTTTGATACTTTAACTAATTCGCAAGTGTCAATCGTCCCATTTCTACAGTTATCCAATACAACTCAATGAGAAATAAAATAAGCAGACATTTTAGTTTTTTGTCGTCGAGCAACGCGCAATAGTCCCAACGTTTGCCGGGACAGGTAGGTTCACCAGTACCGCTACATCTCTATTCCACACTGATCAAACAGACTTGGAGAACTACAGGAACTGCTCTCAGACTATTTCACTAGAGTGTATTCCAGCGGTCTTGGCGTGGGATGAGGCTACGGTGCCATGTAAATCGACCGGTTTCATCTGAACGTGATCTAAGTAGTGTTACATGATGTGTTTTGTTACAGGGATTGGGAAGGATACTATCCACATTTGGACATCATTTTAATTGTTCATCTCATAAATTCTATCTCACACGCTCAAATATTATTTCCCTTTTTAGGAAAATGTACTTCGATATATATTGCCGTCGCCGCTGAACAACGTTCTTTAATTATCAATTACATAAGGCTACATTTGCTTAACCGGACATTATATAATGTATTACCCGTTGACATCATTGTTAGCAACTGACTATATAAGAACACATTATGCATTGTTTTGAATGATTCATTCACAATATTCTTATCTCATGGCCTCCATTTCCTTTTATACTCTGTTACATATTTAGGCAATGCTGTGCTCAACTGCTTGCATTTCACAACACAATTCGAAAAGTAATTCAATTTATTTGTTTCAAGGAAATTCAGTCATAACACTGGTAACACTCGGTCACAGTTAAATTACAACGCAATTATTTTATTGTTCAAACTGTTGTCGCATAAGCGCGTTACATCCGTTTATCTTGACCCACGTGTACACAGAGACTCGCTACAGAAATCAGGATACATTCCGGGAGAAAATGCTACTGGTCACATTCGGCGCAGACTTGAAGGTACAAGACTTGCGTCACTGACTACGGGAGAAACCACAAAGCAACGCCAGTAAAACCGTTCGGATTTTCCGAAAACGAAAATGCTGGTTTTGTTGCTTTCTTCCTTGTCCAGGGTTTAGACGGGCACAGCCCCGGACGGTGGCGGCTTCTACACATGACGCGATGGGCTTTTGCCCGCTTTCTACTTCTCAACATTTCATAGAAATCTTTATGTTCGAATGCATTGACTTTTCAAATAGTCTGACTGATTTTCGATAGGTAGAAAAAAAACATTTAAGTGAAATGTCGTTACGTGCAGTCACTACGCATATTCTTTGAACATGTTACAATTATTTTTGCGTTTTGTACTGAAAAGATGATAATTTAAAGATTAATTAATTGCTAGAAAAGTGCAACAATGCACAGTTTGTAAAAAGGATGCCATGTAGTCACGGTGAGGCCACACACGATAGCGCCTTCCCAACATTTACATATGATCATGTCAAGTCATCGATAGCTCCATTACTCTGAAGTAGTTGTGCAAGTAGTACAGACCCCTAATCCCTGATTGAACGGGTTGGCCGGCCACTTGAAGGATTACACCTGTTCTTACTGTGTGTTTTAGGGGGTGTTGCCTACCCGGGGTAGGCGGCGGTTGCCGGGCCGGCCTCTGTGAACATCAAACATTGTGACACGGCACTTACAGGGGTCAATTAGAAACACATTGTGTCAAGGGCTGACACAGCACTAGTAACGTAGATATAACCGTCTTTACTAAATAGCTTTAGTTTGGATATAGGGCTTCAGATATGTGTAAATAAAAGAGTTGGTTGTTGTGGGATATTGACGACTGTTACAAGTGTCGACTGGTACAGCGATGAAGTTGTGATTTATCATCGCGTGGCAATATTTCGGACAAATATCGACTTTTGGTGATATAAGGGCAAAGGGCGTGACACAAACATGGCGTGTGATGTCCAGGTCAGTTTATAGTAATAGCTTACTAACGGAAATCATTTCAACTTATCACTTTAGTGGTTGTGGGACGAAAATATCATCTAAAACCATGATTGTGGGAAGCATCACTTACTATGATACAATTTTATTTATGTCAGTAAGAATAAACCCCTTCACCATCACCATCCCATCCCCAACCTAACTCCAAACCCCACCACCCATACACCCTACCCTCCAACACATTAGCGACCCTCATTCTCCCTTTCCAAGGTGTTACCATGCACGTGATTTATCTGGTGATTATCCCCCTACTCTCGGGGTTATTTGCACGTGCAAAGTTTATTTGTAAATCACTTGACTTGTGAAATTGACAAGAGTGTTGACACATAGGCGGCCCTGTGTAATGTCGATTTCAATTAAGGGAAGCGAGCGTCGCGAGTCATGTGATTTAATTATACAATATTCTCGAAGTACCCGATACCTAATTCCAAATTAGAATTTCAGCATGGCGATGTTATATAGATTGCAACATCACCACATAATTGTCAATAGATACGCACATATAAATTTATGAAATATCTATTAAAATTATCAGTGGGCTGCTAACTGAAAAATAATTGCAGGTCCCAGTATCTGGCTGTATGTACCGCGGGCATTCCAAGCCGTACCATTTATCAAACAGTTTAATATTGTATATACTGGGGGTTAGTTTGATGAATTGGGGTTACATAGGATACTAGATACCACTCGAAAGCAGAAGTTATCTCACGAATATGTTAAATATAGCCACCTCACGCACTGTCGATTTCACGGGCACGATAACCCTGTAATATCCCACGATTGTTATCACCAGAGCTGTCAGAATCATAAACGAGCTTACGCTGGGTTTACGGCGGTGAGGACGCGCACGTTGGTGACGAGGGGTGTTTATATCACGAGCAAGAATGCCTTTATATACAATTTAATAGTTTAGCAATACACTAAAGTACCTGCAATGATGCAAATTAATGTAATTCCTATTATTTTCATATTCCCTTCTTTAAACAGGTTTAGTAAACAACGCATTCGAGACGTCACCTTGGAGTATGATTGTTGTTGGAATATCTTCTACAAATGTAGCTGAACACCTCCACACACAACTATCTAAGCTACGTGCATTGTAATTATGTTGTTAAGCGTCTTATTGAAATTTCCTGCTGCGAAAAAATGAGTTCATTAAATGTAGAGCTTTATAGATGCAATTAATTAAATTGATTAGAATATAATGAGGAATTTAATTTGTAGATTTTCATCGCGACCGTGCTGGAACAAAAGTGACATCCCGTTATTGCTACAGAAAAAACACACATTTTATTCTGGTTGAATTCTAAAACCAGCGCCAAACGTTTCTCATAAAATCAAGGTTTAAACTTCCTGATGGTTTTATTGCATGTTGTGCTTGTTAAGGCGTAATTGAAACGTTTTTAAACTTCAACTATAATCAAAACGTTTTACTTCTAAACAAGGTTGACACGGCATATATCTAAATTGGAAATGTGCTCAACGGCAGACAAAATGTGATTAGTGAGGGGGATGCATAATCCAGCACTGATGTACCCAATAAGCAAAACAAAATGGAGCTTGTGTTCAGTGATTGATAATTTACCAGATAATAGTATAACGGCGTAAGAAAATATTGATCTATATAAACATGCTGGCAAGAACATTCGAGTGCATTACATTCGCCAGTCTTAACGACAATCTAGAGACAAGTTAGTCAAATCTTTCATTGACCATTCAGAGTAAGTTTAAAATAGGGTTTGTTTATTTATTGGGCTAATAGTTTTAATAAACCCTTAAAAATTCATTGATAGAAAATAACATTTAATACATTATTAATACACCTGTATCCGAACGGTATTTCTGAAAGACGCTTACAGAAATATGACTTTTAGCATCTTTCGATCAAATGTTATTACCAAATTTAGAAACTGATTCAGTGTAATCGATTCATCTCGCCCTTTTGTATTCTGGAAAAAACGTTTTCCTGGTACAGGTAAGTCTGACAATTTGTAATGATGTAATTCGTGCTTTATTAGTACATTTCCTCCTGTATAGCTCTACTACACAGAGGCACACAGGAAACCACACAATAGCACTGACACGTGTTCATTTCATGTCAATTTCATGTTAACTGAAAGGGACATCCTCGTTGGCGTCTTCAACAGGTAGCTATTTCAATGATGTATGTAGAACCGATATAATATACTGGTCGGTAATATATTGGATAAGGTATCATATTATAATATACTATATTACAATTAATTCGGTGAATGTTTTATGTACCATCAGCTGTCAATATCGCAAAGAACTACGATGCACATTGATATATCAATGTGGTATATATATATATATATATTTCTCATGTCGATACCTGTCATGCATATTTCACAGTTGTCAGTCATAAATTCAAACTTCGTCAATCCTAATCAAGTACATGGCGGTGCTTCTAAGATGTGAACACTTCCTCTGTATAAAGACGAAAGAAATATTCTAAAATAGTTCCTATATTAACCCTGGATATTTTTCACGGAAGCTAAAATCTGTTCCCAATTTCGGCGTAGCTATCCATCAAATTAAGTAGGAAAGGCGATCAAAATAAGATCATAATTGCTGATCCGTTTCTCGTGTAAGTTGCGTAGCTCCCAGCCATAAAAATGCGCCAACTAACCCATGACGTTAGAACATACGGCACCAATTTCTTTCTGCTTCTAACTTTAATGGGATGACATATAGCTTGGTCTTCTAGAATGTAACTCGGTGCAAACACTGATTGGAGGAAGGTTGACGTTCACTTGGGGCTTTCTCTAGTGGAACGGGGCAGGCGCTGAGGTGAAATTGTTTTGAAGTTTTATTGTAGAAAGTTATACGGGAGGAATGAGTGTATACACTAGACGATGCTCATTTAGAATACCTTTCGTTGATTTCCATTTAAATGTTAGTACCAAACTAATCCTTAATTTGTCGAAATGAATTGTTAAAACTAAACGGAACAAGTATATGACATGGAATCGCAGTGTATGGAACAGTAACCTGCCCGTGTCACACCAGTAATGAGGAATTCAGTGTCATGAGGCACAGGTCGTATGAGACAGTAGCCCCCAAATAACATATTGTTAAGATGTCTATTGGAAGTAATATCCATAATAATAATTAATTTTAAAACATATATATATAGTCTGTCCATGTTTTGCAGATTTCACAGTGCTATGGGTAATAAAAGTAATTTTATGTCAATTTGGATGCCTTTCGAAATGCCGACCATTTAAATGACCATGAACGTGTCAAAAGCAGATATCAGCACCCGGTAGCTGGTTAAAAGCTCATTCCAAAAGTTTTTTTCATACGTGCATGTAGAGACTAATTGTTTTAGCCCGTGTCACTTTCACAGTTTTGTCACAAGAATTAGCCATGTCTTATTTCAAAGCGACTCTGTATTTAAAGCAAGCGCACACAGGCCTGCATGTTATTGGATAGTGTATGTACACTTTACCTGGACACGCATATATCGTCTCATTGATTTTAATCCGTCGTAATTTCTTCTAAGCTATGCGTTTGATGTATTTTGGTAAT
The DNA here is from genome assembly GCF_023055435.1 of Haliotis rufescens. Lineage (NCBI taxonomy): Eukaryota > Metazoa > Mollusca > Gastropoda > Lepetellida > Haliotidae > Haliotis > Haliotis rufescens. The sequence continues at coordinate 23,266,315 of NW_025963802.1, forward strand.
ATTTGTTTTATTCAAAAATATGTTGTAAACTTTTTATATTCAACGCTGTATTATACCATAACGTATATACGTGCATTTAAAACATTCATCACTTGTTCCTATTTCATAAATGAACACGTATTTCAATATTTATTTTTTAAGGTTTATAATAACTTACTAGCGATACGGCAGTGTATACGAAGGCGATTGGTAATAACAGGAATTAATTAATAATGATAGAATGTTTCAAAACGAACAAGAGTGTCTAAATCTTTGAATTTGTTTTGAAAGAAAATTAAAGGACAATCGTTTACATAGTAATTCACATTGTATTTACAAGTTTGATATAAACAAAAGTACGGCCGTTTCACCCTTTCAAAATTCCTACCATTTGTATGTGTGTCTGGTGAAGCGATCGCCGTGTGCGCAGATGCCACACACGTCTTAATGTAAATTACTGCAAGTGCGTGCTGCACGAGAAGCACGCGCGCTCGGGGAAAATTCGAAGAGGCGCGCTGTGCCTCACAATTACAATTTCTTACAAATTACACGTATTTAACCAAATTTTATGTACTTTGTGTTTTACTTGTATGCTATTAATGTTTGTTGTATTCTTTGTTATGACACTTCAGTGGATTATCCTAAAGTTAAAATAATATACACGTGGAAATATAGGTATTATCATTATTATAACCAATGTTGTTATTTTGTCGATGCTGCCGTGACCCACATAATTTCTTTAACATCTACGTGTACCCGAACATCAAAGTTTATTGTCAGGAAATAATGGATGGTCCGTATATTTCTTTTTTAACTTTTTAATCCACTGATGAAGGAAAAAGAAAGAAGGCACCAAGTCATATTTATAAGCCGCAGTAATAATATCTTTTTATGATAACGATATGTATATCATTTACTCATATTTTGCTATTTAGATGTATAAGTTTTGACAAACCAATATTCATGTATTTTGTCGCTGTGCAAGTCATTTGTTTGTTGTTGAACGCCGCACTCAGCAAAATTGCAGATCTATGACAGTGGCCTGTAAATATTCATATTCATACGTTCCTGGATATGTTTGGATACATAATTCAACAATGCTCAGTTTGATCTAAAAGTCAGCAAATAATATTTCTTACGGTCTGGATTCTAATTTGGAATGAGGCGTTTCCGAATGTAGAATAGATTTGAAAGTGTCCTCGTGAGAGAAGAAAGACCCCGACCAAGCTCCGAGCCAACATTTGTCAATGATCTTTGACAATACTAGATTATGAACAGAGAATATGATCCACAATGACTTAGCCAGTATATATCGGCCAACTGTTTCCTTGTAAAGGACGAAAGGAAAACGTCATCTCATTTGAACGTTTAGATCGGAAGGTGGTATGATATTCCGCCAGTGTGGATCAACGCTACATTTCTTCACTTTTCTTGGCTCGTATTCACATAAGATACGTTTTTTTTAAGAATTAGCAGTTATTTCAATCAATAAAGAAATTTGAGAAATTTGCAGATGCATTTATAATTTCCAGTCCAATTATTTCACAGATGCGCAAATATAGAAAAAAGGACAGGGAAGTAAGAATGGTTAAAAAGTTTCCGAAACATGACGATTCCAGTGCATCCCTGCCAAGCTTTGGTCACAGGGCATGAAGTCGTTATACCACTAGATGGTATTCTGGATAAGACGGAAGACACAGTCCATCCTGTCAAGATAGAGGCTGTACGGACGGTGGTCTTTGAAAGCAATAACTCACGATAAGTAGTCAAGAAACCCATTGCTTCATCGCTATCATCCCCGGATCTGTGTATTATAAATTAATGAACAGATCCTTAGGGGCTATAAACCATGACAGGAATAATAATCAGCCCCTAGCGTGGGGGACCGCCCAATTTAGATCTACCGACGCAGGAAGGGACCGATGTGGGTAGGAAACCCTTCCCCAGTCTTCGGCTCCCGACGAGTATTCCTTGTGGACATTCATTAAATGCTGGCCGGGTTACGAAGGGGGATATTATTGTGAATTTGGCTAATTGGATTGTTGATAGAGGCAAATACACATTGGGGTTATGGCTCCTCCGAAAACCTTACATATCATTCGCGGAATCCGTTTAATACGGATAATGGCGCGAACAGGTTTTGTGTCGTCTGCGTCCCGGGGAGCAGACGATAGTTCTAACAGCTTTGTATATAAACTTAGTCTCTGGGTGGCAGAAATGCAGAGAAGGGTTCGTTCCATACACAGACGATATGTTGAGAATATAATTGTAGGATAAGAACGATCAGTCTGTTTGAAGTTCCACCATCAGATAGTTCCTTCATTTTTGGCCCAGAGAAGCGATAATCATCCAGATACTGGGTCGTCTGCTATGTTTCAAGACCTACCTTCTATTGCCTTCGCCGGAGGAACAAATTAAATTTCATTTCATAGCGTCGGAGAGCGTGGCTTTTCCCAAGGGTGTGAAAAGTAACCAAAGACATATGGAAATATTGTTTGCAGTTAATGAGATGTAGTGGGCATAAACAATCTACGTAAGAACCTGCTCATTTCTTAAAAGTTTTTACCCCCTTTCGCTGAATGAAAGTCCCCGCAGTCAACTGTAAAACGTAATTGTGTGCAAAAAATGTTATGCGATTCTGTTATCGTAAAATCTACATTTTCACAAATAAAACAAATAAACGTGTGTAGAGTTATGCGTATTCACATGGAACTCTGTTGCGTTATTCCAGATGATATAGAAGTAGTAAGTATAAGTATTTACACGTCACAAAGACATAACGGCATTGTCAGCGATGATTTCACCGTTCTGCTTAACTATTCGCGTGTGATACATTGTAGGAAATAATGAGTGAGACAAGATGTAAAAGAGGAGGAAGCAACTCACGCGGTAATTGTATGAATCAGAATATTTATATAAACTGACGTATTGTTGGTGCGCACTAACGTGTTTCTTCGGAAGCGTGAAGTAAAGCGATGTGTACAAATGCCATCTTTGAAACACAACTGCAGAAACATCAGCTAGGTCTAACTTAAACCTATACCCTTGTCCAGATTATCACTGGACATTCTGTTATGCAAAGTTAAAGCAACACAGTATATGTTAGTAATAGTTTGCAAACAATACGTTTAATCCTGTAACACGACATACATTCTTGAACCAGGATGTTCAAGAGAATTTGTGAAAGACAGGGTCCATATTGTGACAATCACATGAACAGTTTTATGATACAGTATTACAAATGTCTGGAGAGGAAATACTAAAAGAATTGTGTCAACAAAGCGTTGCTCACCACTGGTCCAGGTCTGACAACACTGGATGTACGACCGGATAATCCGGTCGGGGAGACCCACGTGTTGAGAGATTGTGCTGGTCGTGTAACATCCGTGAGGTTCACTCCTGGTATGCGTCCGCTGGACAGTGTGTTATAGTGTGTTATAGTGTGTTATTCTAAACAAAGGTGCTGTAAACATGAAGTGCATCTGGTTATATCGCTGCAACTACTTAATTCCAGCAGACGACATTCCTGACGTTGAGAGTAGACACTAGCGGGAGTATACATCACGCAACACGCAGCACACACAAGTAAGCAGAACACACAACTCAACTGCACACATCTTTACCCTCTCTACCTAAGAACCTCTTCAGCTCATCCAAATGAATTGAATCATATCATATGAAATGAACACACACAAGGAGATGTGGATTTCTACTAGAAGCGGCTAAGTAGAATCTTAAGTATCTCTTAATCTCTCAGAGCCCTCTCTTACTTACGTTTTGTGTCGACGCTGTCGTCGTCTATGCAAGGTGTTGGCGGGGTGTGGATGACAGTGTCGAAGTCTTTTGCTGATGGGGGTGGCCCGGCACCCAGGGCAGTCCCAGGGGAGCCGCACGGCAGGGTGGTGTATGTCGGCTGGATATGATCAAGAGTCGGAGATGCAGGACTTCCATAGATACAAGAAGCGTAATTATTCATCTGCAGTTGATCGCAAGATCTTTGCGTCTCGAAAGGAAAATTAGCAGTCGGCATAGGGAAATTCATCGCCTGATAGTCCAAGTGATTTTCGCCGACTCCGCTAAGCAGAGTCTTAACGGAAAAGTTAGAATAATTGGAATACATTTTACAATATCCGAGGAGTTGTTAGTCTTTTGGATGCACACACAGTCTCTGTGATGTTTGTAAGCGGCAACCGACGGCTGTGATATCGTGCAGGACGATCACTTATCGGGAACGAATCTTGCAATGACAAACCCACGTACTCCTAGCTTCAGCCAATCAGCACGTCGCTCTCAGAGAACGGCGTGAGACCTCCTACAGTGTGTGTAAACAGCCAACAAGTCTCAAGGACTTGCTAAGTTAGTGACCATCTCATGAATATGCATGAGCTCTATTTCTTGTCTCCGTTACACGCTGGCTATATGCCGACAGTTTGGCCAATTATTGTCGATCACGATGTTAGTAATTTCTTCCTTGTATGCCATGTCAGTGTCTGCTCTGTCTTTCACATACGTCGCTAAATTGTCCACAATCCTTCAAATGCAAATGGGGAATATTTAAAATATTGATAAAACTGTGTTTAAATGGAAATTTAAAAACTTAGAATACAAATCTAATGGCATTCTCTAAAATTCCTATCGCACTGTTTCAATATTGGATCTTTCCGTGCATGTTACAAATATTTCCTCGTATTATTTTAAGACACTCATAATATTAATATGATCAATTTTGATACTTTCATTGACATTGTATGTCACTGCATGTGAACTATCCAAAGGGTGGAAGCCTTGTATCTTTCACCAAATACTTCCTGCAATCGTAATAAAGTGATAAATGTTTGGGGTGATATCAACATTAATATATTATCAGTGGAAACACAGACGAAGCTAACAATGACCTTTATGTGTTTTCAAAGTGGCGCTACTTTGTCTAAGCTGACCAGGCAGCCTGTGTAATTACTCTGTCTAATGACTTTGATAAATCCGAGAAGCGCGAAGTCAGTTCCCTAAAACTTCGCCGAGACGGCCTCGAACACATTTCTTGATAAACCGAACAATTGAGCTCCACATACAGCGCTGTGTACCTTCCACTGCCCATTTACCTCCCACCGTGAAGGTTAGTGGTTTTTCTCAACCTCCCATCGTCTTTCCCCAGTCCCCCTTCCGACGCCCAGTGTATCGTCTGCTCCCGGAAAGTTTACCCGTTTCATCTCCTCCTGGCCTCCTCTTTCTCTCCCCTATTCCTCCCATTTCAGGGTGATTTCTTCACTCTCCCCATACAATTGCCGTTTATCAATTGCCTTAGCATAAATCAAGCAGGTCGTGTGTTTTTCTTTGACACATTTATCACCGCCAAAAGACTTTAAATTGGTTTCCGTTACGACTTCAGTGGTCGTGGGGAGTTCGTGGTAGATGTTTGCGGGATGGCACTGTGAGGAGTTCACATCTGGGATTGAATTCTATCGATTTAAAATCTTTTTAGTATTTTACCGTATACAAACTTTATATAGTGTGTATTTGTGCAGCACAAAATAAATCACATATTATTTAGAAATCTTGATTTTGCCACCTGTCCGAAAGTAATATTATCGAGTTAATATTTTTCTTAATTTATTTAAAATATTTTATTGCCCTTCAGTTGCTTCTGAATATATCACAGCCGTTCAGGTGAAGATGGCAAAACGTAACGTCACCGTCTTTACAAATCTTTGTCTCCAGGAGAACTACACTAAGAATAGAAAAAACAGAAAGCAAAAATAATTTGCTTTGGAAAAAGAATTCAAAAGAGTTCTAAACAGATTTTTTTCAGTGACTGTGGCCAGTGAGGCGACCAGGTGATGGCGTCAATACGTTCTGGGTGTAGAGATCTTGTCCCGTGGGGCGACCACGTAATGGCGTCAATACGTTCTGGGTGTAGAGATCTTGTCCAGTGAGGAGACCAGGTGATGGCGTCAATACGTTCTGGGTGTAGAGATCTTGTCCCGTGGGGCGACCACGTAATGGCGTCAATACGTTCTGGGTGTAGAGATCTTGTCCAGTGAGGAGACGAGGTGATGGCGTCAATACGTTCTGCGTGTAGAGATCTTGTCCAGTGAGGAGACGAGGTGATGGCGTCAATACGTTCTGGGTGTAGAGATCTTGTCCCGTGGGGCGACCAGGAAAACTGTTCAAATGGCTAACAACTGGTGTTCTTTCTTTCTCACGCTTGCAAGTTTTGGACTTCTGATAAATATAGACAAATGAGTGCTGTCTGTGACCCAATGTGATATTTTTACGATTACGTTTCCACTTTTTCTAACTACATCTCATATGAAAACTACGTTGAGTCAAAGGCTGGCTCGTGTTAACATTTTAGAGAGAAAAACCCCGTTGGAAACTAAAATCAGCCTTTTTGACACATTTTACCCTTACCAATACATTTTGTGTTGTTTAAAGTCCGACAGCTGCAAGTGATGAAATCTATTTTTCGTGTATTTGAACTCATCAACTTCTAAGTTTTATGCAGTTCTTAATTAATGCAGATCATGTTGGCCCCAGTGAGCTTTATTCTACCTCGTTCACATGTCCTGGTCTTGATCTGCAATTGTCACCATGAATGTAAGTTTTGTTACAACACAATGTTGGCTGCCAGTTTAAGAAGCGATTAATTCCTTCAGTAACTGAAATGTTACAGAATAATTCCAAGTTTGGTATTAAGTTCCACTTTCATAAATAAAATACACGTTGTAAAGTAAACAATGTAATACAAATGAGATGTTTCAGATAACTTAATAATTCGGCTGTTCTCTTACTTGATGTAAACAATTTTGAAAATAAATCGAAACTCGTCATGATGCTAATCTTGGAGCTCTTTAGATTATTCTATAACTTCCAGAACACTGCTCCGGGGCAGGTTTATAGGTAAACACTCATTGTTGTAGTGTGACCAGCTCGAGCGTACAAGTCACTGGGCGGGTACGTGAGCGTGGTAGTACGCAGTCTTTAGCAATATTCCATCTATACATCAATACGTGGCACACCAAAAATGAGCTTCGTACATTGTATTCATATGGAGAACCGACCAAAAGAGGAGGAGACACGCGGGATTCTCGTCTGTCCTGTTATGCATATTAATGAAGTAGTTAATATGGAAAAGATAAAGTAGGTTTCATAATAAAGTTAACATGTTACAGTTATAGTTACAGTGATAGTTACAGTGATAGTTACAGTGATAGTTACAGTGATATTTTCAAACCATGTGACAATAACCTGTGGGTGGGGCTTGCAGACATCCGGGACTTTGAAGAAAGGTGTTTATCGTATGTTTCTGGTGTTGACAACCTCCTCATGTGCTTGATCGTAAGGATAATTGTACATCGACATGCAATCAATTTAAAAATGATTATATACAAAGTATGTACATTTCCTTTTTGCAGCTTTAAACATCAACTAACATAACACATCTTTGTGAGTATCTAAAATGGCATCACATTAAAGACAAACGTTCAGCCCTAGTCACATAAACCTGAGGAGTACAGCCTTTAAGATATTCATTGAGAAATGCTAACTTAAATCTACTGCACATTAGGCATTTTTTCCACTCAAGAGGAAATCTCAAAAGTCATATCGCCCCAAACAAACACATCTTACCATCTCTTGTATGTAGGTAGAACGAGAGTATCGAAGTGCCACCTAGCGGTGTCTCCTCAGACTATCTACTCTCGAAGCCATAGAGCAAGACGTTTCAAGCAAGAGTCAAAAGCTCAACTTGACGTTTGGAGTGCAGACATAAGATGATGACATCAATTCAAGTAACTGCACTTTGCTCCGGCAGGTCCACAAAGTGAGGTGCAGCCGTGGGAAGAGATTGATTAGGAGAAGTTTAAGAGAAGCTGGATTAAATGAAGCAAACATACTCCTGTGACCTCCTTCGACCATTTACTACGACTGATAACAGCTACTGAGAAATACAGTATTCACGACCATAACGTTGACATTATGAATAGCATAATGTAGGCAGAACTTGTAATCAAAAGATGTGTTATTGAACTGGACTGCTTCTAAGAGTGCAGACAGGATGTAGACATATCTTTGTTTTATCATTGCATGTTGGCAATGACATTTTCTGTGAAAAATGTCTTGTTCGCACATATATAGTATATGTATCTTATGCTTCAATTGTCATATTCATACAATGTACGAGATAATGATATTCAGCTTCCACATCAAGTTCACGAACATGATCCCGCCTGAACTGACACGCCGTGATAAAACTGAACTACTGTTCAAAATGGTGTTAAACGCAACTCACTCACTCACTCACTCACTCACTCACTCACTCACTCACTCACGAATAGAACACATCCCATGTCATGTGTTTTTCTTTGGGTCGGACAAGCATAGCGAAATCTTCGTACGTGAAGAAAGCGAGCATAAGCCCTACTTGAAAAGCACCTGTAATCGCTCCACTACAAATACTAAGGTTATCTCGACAAAACAAATACCATGTAGACTCGACACTACAAATACCATGTAATCGCTCCACTACAGATACCATGTAATCTCCACACAACAAATACCACGTGATTGCTCCACTACAAATATCATGTAATCGTGACACTGCAAATATCATGTAATATCGACACACCAAATACCAGGTAATCGTGACACTACAAATACCATTTAACAGCGACACAACACATACCATGTAATCACGACACAACAAATACCATGTAATCAAGATACTATTAATACCAATTTAAGCGCAACACAACAAATGTCATGTAATCACGACACTACAAATACCAATTTGATCGCGACACAACAAATGTCAAGTAATCTCGACACTACAAATACCATGTAATTGTAACACTACAAATACCATGTAATCGCGACACTATAAATACCATGTAATCACGACGCTACAAATACCATGTAATTGTGACACTACAAATGCCATGTAATCTCAACACTACAAATACCGTGATGTAATCTGGACACTTTAAATACCATGTAATCGTGGCACTAAAAATACCAGGTAATTGTGACACTACAAATACCATGTAATCATGACGCTACAATTACCATGTAATTGTGACACTACAAATACCATGTAATCATGACGCTACAAATACCATGTAATAGTGACGCTACAAATACCATGTAATCTGGACACTACAAATACCATGTAATCGTGACGCTACAAATACAAGGTAATCTAGACGCTACAAATGCCATGTAAACGTGACACTACAAATATCGCGACACTAAAAATACCATGTAATCATGACGCTACAAATACCATGTAATGGCGACACAACAAATACAAGGTAATCTAGACGCTACAAATACCATGTAAGCATGACACCATAAATATCGCGATATTATAAATACCATGTAATCGAAACAGTAACACTGGCGTGGTCACGGCATATCTCGATATAAAAATACCATGTAATCGTTACACTACAAATGCCATGTGATCGTGATACTACAAATGCCATGTAATCGTGACACTACTTATACCATGTAAGCATGACACTACAAATGCAATGTAATTCTGACACTATAAATACTATGTATTCTCGACATTACAAATACCATGTAATTGGGACACTATCAATACCATATAATCTGGACACTACAAATGCCATGTAATTGTGACACTACAAATTCCATGTAAGCGTGACACAACAAATACCATGTAATCTCGACATTACAAATACCATGTAATTGGGACACTATCAATACCATATAATCTGGACACTACAAATACCATGTAATTGTGACACTACAAATACCATGTAATTGTGACACTACAAATGCCATGTAATCTCGACACTACAAATACCATGTAATCGCGACATTATAAATACCATGTAATCATGACGCTACAACTACCATGTAATTGTGACACTACAAATACCATGTAATCACGACGCTACAAATACCATGTAATTGTGACACTACAAATGCAATGTAATCTCAACACTACAAATACCGGGATGTAATCGGGACACTTTGAATACCATGTAATCGTGGCACTAAAAATACCAGGTAATTGTGACACTACAAATACCATGTAATCATGACGCTACAAATACCATGTAATTGTGACACTACAAATACCATGTAATCATGACGCTACAAATACCATGTAATAGTGACGCTACAAATACCATGTAATCTGGACACTACAAATACCATGTAATCGTGACGCTACAAATACAAGGTAATCTAGACGCTACAAATGCCATGTAAACGTGACACTACAAATATCGCGACACTAAAAATACCATGTAATCATGACGCTACAAATACCATGTAATGGCGACACAACAAATACAAGGTAATCTAGACGCTACAAATACCATGTAAGCATGACACCATAAATATCGCGATATTATAAATACCATGTAATCGAAACAGTAACACTGGCGTGGTCACGGCATATCTCGATATAAAAATACCATGTAATCGTTACACTACAAATGCCATGTGATCGTGATACTACAAATGCCATGTAATCGTGACACTACTAATACCATGTAAGCATGACACTACAAATGCAATGTAATTCTGACACTATCAATACCATATAATCTGGACACTACAAATACCATGTATTTGTGACGCTACAAATACCATGTAATCGCGACCCAACAAATACCATACAATCTGGACACTACAAATACCATGTAATAGCGACACAACAAATACCATGTAATCGTGACAATGCAAATACAATGTAATCTAGACGCTACAAATGCCATGTGAGCGTGACACCACAAATATCGTGACACTATAAATACCATGTAATCGAAACAGTATCAGTGGCGTAGTCACGGCATATCTCGACATGAAAATACCATGTAATCGTTACACTACAAATGCCATGTAAGCGTGACACTACAAATATCATGTAATCGAAACAGTAACACTGGCGTGGTCACGGCATATCTCGACATAAAAATACCATGTAATCGTTACACTACAAATGCCATGTGATCGTGACACTACAAATGCCATGTATTTGGGACACTATCAATACCATGTAATCTGGACACTACAAATACCATGTAATCGTGACATAATAAATACCATGTAATCGTGACGCTACAGATACTATGTAATCGCGACACCATAAATACCATGTAATATCGACACAACAGATACCATGTAATCCCGACACTACTAATACCATGTAATGGCGACACGATAAATACGATGCAATCGTGACACTACCAATGCCATGTAATCTCGACACAACAAATACCATGTAACCGTGACACTATAAATACCATGTAATCTCGACACTACTAATACCAAGTAATCGTGACGCTACAAATGCCATGTAATCGTGACACTACAAATATCGCGACACAACAAATACCATGTAATCGAAACAGTACTGGCGTGGTCAAGGCATATGACATATCCTGTCAAACAAGTCTGCTGTTGTGTGATGATGTTGTTGTTTGTGGTGTTGAGGGGTTACACGGCATCACAGTTTAAACACATTGACTTGGTGTTAAACATTGTCTCAATGTTGAAGTCTTTGCACACCCAATTGTTGGCGATGGCTTACCGACGTTGTCATTGTGTTATCACACCGCTTTTACGGGGTCGATGCTCCAGCGAGTTGGTTTGCCTTCACCAGACTCATAGAGATGACAGATCAAGTATAGAGCCTCCCCGAGTCATCACTGTTAACCTTCCTAAGTAGGCGTTGTTATCGTCAAGATAATAATACGTTCAATAACATACACTCTTCAAAAAAAGAAACGCACAGGTAGTATATAGTTGATTTAACCTGACTACACAAAAACCGGTATATAAATTGGATCTATGTTACTGGAAAATGTTGGTGGCCTGATATTCGACAAACGGTGTGTCAAAACGCAGCCATTGTCGATTTGCAATGTCTTAAACGGCATAGTTTTCACAATTGTTAAAAAATGTCATGGAGGAAAAACAGTAAAGCAAAATGCACGTGCAAGTTATGGCATTCGTAACTCGTGGTAGTGGCTATAAAAAGGCAAGCATAAGCCAATAATTTGTCATTCAATTGTCAACATTTTTCAAGTTCGAAAATGCCGAGACTTAGCGCTGTAACATCGCCATAGGACGTATCCAAAGAGGGGAATCGCAGTCTTCTGTTGCACGCCACTTCAACGTCCACCACAGCATCATTTACCGCCTTTGGGACCAATACACACAGTTCAATTCCACTGCCGACCTTCCGAGAACCGGCCGACCAAGAGTTACCGCCCCTGCACAGGATCGCTACATTCGACTGTTCCACCTACGGCATCGCAATGCCCCAGTTACGGAGACTGCAGGACGTATCCATGGTTTGAGGAGGATATCGGACCAGACTGTCATGAACCATATTCGCGAGGCTGGAATCCGACCCAGGAGACCAGTTATCGTTCCTGTTTTGCAACAGATCCATCGACAACGACGCTTATGTTGGCACCATACCTTACAGCCTTGGAATTTGAGAAACTGGAGACGAGTGTGGTTTAGCGATGAATCACGATTTCTTCTTCACTGGCGAGTTTGAAGACAACGTATTTATTCTCGTCGTAATGAGCGTTTTGCCCCACACTGTGTACGTGAATTCGACAATTTCGGTGGCGGTAGTGTCATGGTGTGGGGGGCTATATCCTACACCACGAGATCTGACTTGGTTGCGGTTCAGGAAAATTTGACAATAAAATTCTTCAACCTCACCTTCTTCCAATCATTGACCGCCAGAGGGAGCTGTTTCAACGGGACAACGCTTCACCGCACACAGCTCGTGTCACGGTAGACTACCTTCATAATGCCAACATCAACGTTTTGCCCTGGCCGTCGGGATCTCCAGATCCCAACCCAATCGAACACCTCTGGGATGAACTCGATCGACGTGTAAGTCAACGTCAGAACATGCTGCAGACACTTCACTCCCACAACTGGCCAACGCGTTACAAGCAGAATGGTCCAGACTTCGTACTCCTATCCAGTCAGTGCCGAGGAGATACAGAGCCTTGATTGCTGCCCAGGGAGGTCACACGAGATACTGAGTTCAGCGCAATCTTGTGGCCTTATGTGACATGACAATGAAGAGTTTTAATGCCTTTGTACAACGTCAACATGTGACTAGCGAGCTACAAAATTTCATATTTGTATCTATAATATTAAATTATATATATCGATTTTATTAGGTACAATAAAATTACTAAAAATATACCTGTGCGTTTCTTTTTTTGAAGAGTGTACATCGTTCAACATTCAGCGTTCAGCCGATGGGGAGCAAAGCAATGGCTTTGACCATGTGTCATCCTTGGACATGATGGTCGTGGTGAACGCCTCGTGGTAACCATGGCTTGGTGTGACAGAGGGTGGAATTAGTGTGTGTTATATCCGTGCTGTCAGAGTGCGTTACACTGTCAGACCATCACACCTTGTGTGTGCCCAAACGCTGGGTGGCATGACTTGACCAGGTCAATATTGATCCTCCTTTAACTGGGGTAGCAATAGATGGTTTCTCTGTTTACCGATCGTTCTGTGGCCGATATCCTTTACGGTGGGGACCTTGTGCACTGGCTTATTTACAAATGCTGATATCTGAAATGAAATCAAATTCCTCAAGGAACAGGTATTATTTTTAATAGAGCCCGATTTAGCCAGCTAGAAATGGAAATTACAAAGTCTGAATACTGTTTTAATGATATCGGGCATGTTCAAATGACTGAAAGCTGACATTCTATGATATCTGGTCGGCTAATAAGGTTCCATGCTATACGTTGCATGCTTAAATTCATTCGCATTTGAAAAATGTAATATAACTTAATCTGAACATCATAGAACGATTTTGTATTTTGTAACCGAGTCTGAACCAGACAACCCAGTGATTGACATCAGGAGGAACGATCTACGCAATCGGGATACGATTACATGCATCAACCAAGTCAGCGAGCCTTGACCACCGATCCCGTTAGTCGACTCTTACGAGAAGCATGGTTTGCTGAAGACCTGTTCTAACCCGGATCTTCACGGATGTTTATTATTTTCAAGTTGATAGGTCATGAAAGTACATGTAGGTTGTTGTGTTATCAGCATTTGTGAGAAATGCAAACATATTTCATATATATTTATGTCGAACAGCAATTAACCGAAAATGACATGTTTTGCAATCTTGGCCCTGTCCCTTCAAATTGGCAATACCTCTTGAACTACCTGTTTGTGTACGTTTTCATATGCAAAATGAACTTTCAAAGTCTGCCCTTTTTTACCAACCCTGAACCCGAGAGTTGCAGTCGAATGAAGAAAGAATGGATGCTCTCATTGCAGATCTATGTTCCCATCAGATTAAACTGACAGGTTATGTGGACGACACCCACACTGGTCACCTTGTCCATACCAGCGACCCCTGCCAGATAGCCACACCACCAACCGTATCTAAATTTACTTATGCCACATAAAATTGATGATTGCCTTTGAACCGCCAAGTCTCGCCAGTAGGAGGCGCCATGGGAAGTCACGCGACCGGCACCAGAGCTTGTGCGCTGATCAGTGAGACAATGCCTCCATTAGCGTAGTGGTCAAGCAACAGTTGACCGTTGTGATTAGCGCCTTTTAATGACCACTACTCGATGATAGAAGTGGTCGTTAATTACCGCCACCGGCAGGCAGAACACTACGCCAGTTTTCCTCTGCTAATATTTGAATTTAAACGGTTGTGCTGGCTCATGTAACCTTCATGTGGTGATGTCTTGGGAATAGAAGTCTGAAGTTGGTGTAAAATAAATCCTCATTTGAAGATTATCGGGGTTTTGTCAGATAGATAGATTGTACATATAGTAATATTGTGTGTCCTTTTCGTGTTGACAACATGTAATATATGATGAATGTTAATTTATTATTGCTATGTCGCGAGTGTTCACATTTTTCGAAACATCGTTTACCACACTTCTCCATTTGGACAAGGGCTAAAACACGGAACCGGTCAAACATGTATACATCACGTGTTTCGCCAAGGATTGCCCGATCAAAAGAAAAAAATAAGAACATTGGTTTCTTCATTAACATGTGATGAAAAAAACGTAGTCCACATGTCCCTTGCTCACACTATGGCATTGTACCTCGTTCTCATCCCACACAGTAATATGTCAGGGCGTCACAAAAGTGTACAAATATTGTGTACGAATATATGTCATATTCTCTTTCTGACTGAATAATTTACCTCGGCGTGAATAGCAACAGCGAATACATGTAAATACATATTGCAATACCACTGCTGTAATGTCACTCAAATTGAGTTTTCATTACCAAAGGAAACATCTGATTCTATATTCGTCACAAAACTTATTTTCCTGTGTTGTCAACTCAACTTCTATTGACATATTACACTGGCCCACTGAATGAAGGGATTGCATAACGTCTATATCATATGCGCATTACAAAACCCACATGAACGGATGTGCGCGGATGGATCTGAGTTCTGAACCAATTGTTGCGTTTGATCATAGAAGATGGGGACTTGTTTCTGGGACATTGTAGTGGTGAGGGAGGGGGAGGGGGAGGTGATGGGGGGTTGAAGTGTCAGTCCCGCGGCTGGCACATCGCACCAGGAAGTCCATGTAGATAGAAGGCCCTACACATCCACTCTCAAACCTCTTAAACAACGCGAAAAGTCCGGGTTTTAGAATAGAGCAACAACAATTGACTCGCGTGCCTCTCAAGTAAGCGATGACACAGACACTATACTGGTGAGGGCAAGCGATGCATCCCTCTGACGCAGGATGTTGTTATCCCAGTGGGTTTAGTTCTACCACCCAGCTACAGCACCGTGTTCCAGCTTTGCACAATGTTTGCTTTGCGTTTGAATGTGCTGATATCTCGACTAACGAGTGATCTTGCTGTATGTGATTCACAATACCCGTAGTTAAGATAGAAATTAAACATGGGGAAATAATGTCCATAGGACATAATTTGTCATTACTTCAAAAAAATAATAACCTCAGAGCTAATGCATTTGGCGTGTTTTCAAATATTATTGCAAGGTTGTGTAAATGGATTTTTAATTATGCAATTGTTCACGACAGTGTTAGGTTACTTTTTCATAGTGTATGAAAACCTTGAGCTACACAAGGAAGTATACGTCTAGTCTGCTGTTTTTCGAGAATAAAGAAATAAGATATATTCTATATCTGCACTCACGCTTCACCCTTGTTCCTTATCCTTCATTCTTGCGACATATCATTATCTTGTAACGACACATCGTGTACGCTCTGATATTCCGCCACAGAGACGAAGAATTCATAGATTCTAGACATAAATTCTAGTTTGCCCGTCCCCGCTCCGTCTTCGTCATATCGGACCTCTCTATTTCGGGGTTGTGGAAAAATATTACAGACACTGTTTGGTTGCATATTTGAACTTGCATGTTCAGACAATTATATATATATATTGTTTACAGTTAATTAACGGGCAGACCTCGTTAGTCGTAATAATGCAGCACCCACAAAGATTATATTTGTTTTACAACTATAAACAGGAGTCGGTTTTATTTCTATTTTTGTGAAATGATTATTATGTTTTTGCTTGAGATTCTCAGTGTCGGATACGGTTTGTAGTTATTGGCGCAGGCTGTTTTCTGTCAGCTTACATTATGCTACACGATGTACAATGCGACACGCACACACATGTCAGTGCAGGCATAATCTCTATTAATTATAAATATTGCGGGGCGGTGGTGTAGTCTAGTTGTTAAAGTGTTCGCTCGTCACGCCGAAGACCCGGGTTCGATTCACCACATGGAGGCAATGTGTGAAGCCCATTTGTGGTGTCCCCCTGCCGTGATATTGCTGGAATATTGTTAAAAGCGGCTTAAAACCATGTTCACTCACTATAAATATTGCCCGTGCTAGTAACTCGCAATGTCATGACAACTTCTTCATTGGCCCCACCGACATCCACTACTCCCGCGACAACCAAATTACGTGATGAATGAAATATTGAAGAGGCTTGGTGTTGGTGTTTTAGTGATGACTTGCGGGTCAATGTTCGTGTTATAGTGACTAGGGTCAATCTTATTGTTATATAGTGACGAGGGTAAGTGTTGATGTTACAGTGACGCGACCAGGTCACGTGATGTTTAAGTCACTATTTGTCACTAAATAAAACATCCCATTTTTGCATCTCGTGGAACTATGCTTGCATGACAGCTACAAAGGCTCGCAAGGTATTAACACTATAAAGCAGCATGCCAGCGCCCTGTGACGGCTGTGGAATGGAAAACTCACTTGAAATAAGTACCATTAAAACTTTAAACCGTGTGTCCAACTTCTGAGTCACCAGCATCTGATTTTGCTACTTGACATACTACGATTAGTTATAAGAACATGGTCCCATCACTAGTTGCCGACAGCTACGGTCGGCTAGCGTATTACCAACTGCACATGAGCATGGCTATATCCGGCAATGTTTGTAACTCACACATGGCGAGCATCTTTATCTATCTGCTCTTTCAAAATACAAAACTAAATTCACCTCAATGAACATGATACACACTACCACGTGCATACACATGAGTACAATGACTGGCTGTCAGTTTACAGTTATTCAATGTTATTACTTTATCGAATAAGAAAAATACACGCTATATCGAATAGAAATACTGAACAAATAGCTCTGAGATTTGAGCTGAGTGCTTGGTCTTCACTACAAAAATATTCATGATCCCTAACTTTTTTGTGCAGTATATATATTGTCGTTGTATTGTGTATTGAGAATAAATATATTTATTTGTACAATGAAAACATGTCCCGTCAAATATGCGAAATGTACTTGACGTGGCAAGCATCGCCTTTAGTTGAAATTATGTGAATGTACAATGGGATTGGGCCAAATCGACACACATGCGCTGCTCTCTGCCCATCTACAGTATTCCACATGTATAAAAATGTTGAATATGCATAACCTTTAATATACACGCATGCATAAATATGTTGATATGGATTTATATTCAATTCAAACATTCTCTTTACATTGTGTGTGTGTGTGTGTGTGTGTGTGTGTGTGTGTGTGTGTGTGTGTGTGTGTGTGTGTGTGTGTGTGTGTGTGTGTGTGTGTGTGTGTGTGTGTGTGTGTGTGTGTGTGTGTGAATATTCAAGTCATTGTTGGATAGCTAAAAATAAGTCGTTTACAGCCCGATGTTGATTAATCCAGTACGCGGACCGTGCTAATTAGATTATTAGCAGTTTCTAGATCTATGACTCTTTGACGCTTATCTTCACAATCACAACTTTGTTTACCCCCACAATCGTGTATATTTTCCTGTGGGAAAAGTTACTTTAATATACTTTTCATTACGAGTATCACAACGTGGGGCGTAGTTACAAGACTTCAAACTCTAGTCAATTTATTTTCCCTTGATACCGGCAAACTATGATTAATAACGAAATACACATAAAGTAAATTATGTTATATTTTCCTATGAGAATAAGCCGTCGCTGCGTGTTTCATGCCCCGAAACCTTGTGTGTCAGCTTGGGGAGTTTTGAAACGGGAGAGGGGCAGAAAAATATCACCCCTCCCCTTTCCTCACACCGACCCCCTCGGGCGACGAATTACCCCCTCGGAAACCAGGCCCCAACATGAAACACTTGCGAGGCTTTGAAATCAGTGTACGTCGGGGGGCACACCGTCAATGTGTTGGGGAACAGTGGCCGCGCTTTGGTAGTCATGCTTCCACCACTCTGGTCGTTCCAGGCAGGGACTTTCTGGTCGAATGACCTCTCTGTGTCGGTATTATCCGCACCAAGGGAGTATTAATCAGTCGCAATCGGAGATGACTACAGAATTAGCGGGTTCCCTCTGTGAAATATGCACATTAGCTGCTTAGCTTCTAAGTAGGGGACAACAAAATGTTTGACGTGAGTGAGAATATATCCGTCAAGTGGGAAGCAACGACCAATGGTGTCTTTAAGCATCGCTTCTATACAGGCACAACAGATGTAGGAAGTCACGCTTGTTTGATGTTATAGAGTAATTATCTAGTTCTCAAGAACCTGGTAATGAAGCTACTTTCCACGCCTTTGATGCCAAACTCTCAAACTTGGGGATGAGCCGCTTGTCTCCGTGTTTTAACTTTTTGCGCCACCGATAAAAATTCAATTAATGCTCCTCATTTAAATTAAGACATTTTGGCCCCTTCCGCCCACCTAAATGACTTTAAATGACATAGGTAATGAAAATTCCCATCACACGTTTAAAAAAGACGGCGGGCAGGATTCACCCCGACCATCTCGGTCGACCTTAGTAATGATCGAATGTATGTATGTATGTATGTATGTATGTATGTATGTATGTATGTATGTATGTATGTGTGTATGTGTGTATGTGTGTGTGTGTGTGTGTGTGTGTGTGTGTGTGTGTGTGTGTGTATGTGCGTGCGTGTGCGTGCGTGCGTGCGTGTGTGCGTGTGTGCGTGTGTATGTGTATGTATGTGACATTAACGCATGTTTAGACGGATGTCGTAAAGAAAAAAGAGCACCTTCGAAATCATGGTGTAAATATTTATCCTTAATAGCTTCATTAGAAAACATATATTCTCCTGGCAGGAAAAAGGGAGTTCTTGTATCATCATACATTTAATCAGAGCCAGACTTGCCTTGACAACTGTTTTCGAAGAATCGAACGTAATGAAATATTTAATAATGTCGCGCTGTGGCGGTTTACTTCGTGAATGAAATAGCGCATTGTAAATGACATTATTATTATTATTATTATTATTATTATTATTATATATATTTTTTCTAAAATTTGTAAATCAAGTTAAATTACGTTCAGGGTGATTAATCAAATGTCATAGTTGATAATTAAGACGTCAACACTAGAAAATTATCAGTCTCGAATTCCCGACGAAACAGATTCTATTGGGCAAATTAGCTGTGAAAAGTACATCAATAGATCACGGAAAATCAGTGATGACACCAGGTGTTCACCAAAAACATACCCTGCTCTGTAAAACAAATTTTGAGCGTTGATTTTTACTTTACGTTGAAAGTATGTTAATGGAGATGTTTACGAATTCGTTCTGCCATGTAATGTGATTATATCACGTAATATATAATACAATGATGTTCCTCTTCCAATTTGTACTTCGTACTTGGAAGAGTGCTACTTGAGACACAAGTGTTTACGTACTTCATCCTTGAAGTAAGTAAGTCCTTCCTATTAATGCAACAAAATGTCGAAGACTATCACAAGAAACAATTTCAATATTATCCGTCGTCTATCTTTACCGGTTTTCCAACCAAGCGGCAAGTCGGTCGCTTTTTACCTCTTCAAAAATTAATATCTAAAAGTGGTGTACTTAATACAGCTCATAAAATAGTTAGAAACCGCTTCATGTGAAGATTATTTCAAGTCAGTGTTTAATGACTCTGGTATTAAATCACTCTTATCACAACATTCGTACATAAAGCCCTTCTTTCCCTCACTCTACCGCCCGCCACCAGGCTTATGTTATCATGCAATGAGAATTTGTCCGTGCGTTATTTCAATAAGTTTTTAAGCCCCTCCACTTCATGTTGAGGGGCGCTCACTATATGACACTCTCCGAGCTGTGGCAATCTTCAAGAATATTTACCGTTTCATTCACAGAATCCCGGTGTTACCCCGCAAATGGTTAACTCTTTAACTGTGGAGACATTTGGCCAGGCAGTACACGGGCACCCTGGCTCTGTTTACAGAGATGTATGTATCTAAGGTTTAGTTTACACCATAACCAAACGCAATAACAGTACCCTAGCAACAAACGGTAACGCCAGAAAGGGTGTGGGGGTGTATAATGTCGACGGGAGGGCGGCCTCTTCACCTGTGGATCACGGCCAACAGACGCGGGATAACTGGTGAGATTACTGACAACATTGACACATCCCTATACTTTGTCAATGGAGATCACGACCGGTGCATCTGATCGGCAATAATATAAGTAATGCGATGTCGGATGATTAAGCGACAGATGTTTATTTTGTCGTAGACACCAATACTTCCGTGACGTGTGTTGAGTGGATGTTACAGTTGTGCTGTAGGTTGAGCATCGGCACACGTCGATGTCAAAATGCGTTATACGAACAGCAAGGTCACAACAACCTACCAAGACCAGGTCGCCATTGTGGCCACACAATTCACATTGAAGTAGTCCCGCTGGAAGGATGTACCTGGGTATGTTCTGTCCTGGTATCATTACTTAAAGGAACAGATACAAGCACGAAATTATGGCAACCAAACTTTATATATTCGGTCAGAAATACAAAATGAGAAACAATGTTTTATTCACACATGTTGTGTATTGCAGGGCAAGACTACAATCAGATATTTGTAAACATATACCAGCTGTAGACGTATCCACGGACATTCTTGCCACCGTCCTTTGTCATTATTGCATTAGTGATATTTGTCAAAATACACATCTCTTATCGCGTGTGGGTTTGTTTATCATGCCGTTCTCTCACTGTGGCCGAGTTAACTTGACACTGAAGTGGTTAATATTCCTATTTCTAATTAAATCTTCATTAATTATCTTCCTCTTTTGGCCAAGACTGATAAAAAGTCCTCGAGGTATCTTTCTGGAATTTCCGTTCAGCTACTGAAATGTGAAATATTCAGACAGATATATTTATGCATATCTATATGTTGGGCTCAACATATATAAACAACCAATTTACAGCAGTATAAAGCAAGTGCAGTACAGTTATCTAAGTTTTGAAATTACAAATTTTCTGTTGATCATATATCAGGCTATTCTAATATATTTCGTCTTCCAAGCGTATAAATATGCGTCATTTATTCGAAAATGCATTCGACTGTCCAGTAATGCCCGAAACATGATCTGTGTGTCTGAGTTCACTTTGTTTGTTGGTTGGTTGGTTTGTGTGTTGTTTAACGCCGCACTTAACAATATTCTAGCTATATGACGGCGGTCTGTAAATAATCGAGTCTGGACCAGACAATCCAATGGTTGATATCATGAGCATCGATCCACGCTTTTGGGATACGATTACATGCATTAATCAAGACAGCAAGCCTGACCACCCGATTCCGTTAGTCGCCTCTTACGACAAGTATATCTTGCTGAAGAACTCTACTAACCTCAATCTCCTCGGGTGTATCTAAGTACAAAGGCCAATAGTCATGTTCTGAGGTTGTCGATGCTGGTGGCTCGGAAATAGATTCGGTTAATCAATTATCTTTTACCTGCTATGAATTATCTTACCTAACTTTGCCGGCGGAACTATACAACAGATGAGGACATGGGGTGTCTAACAAATATACAGAGAAGTACAAAAGTGACTACGACTTCTTTTCGTGACCAAGTCATTGGTAAAAATCTTTTCAATTTCCTACCTCGTTTAGTTTATGCTCCGAAGAAGAAAAGAAATCAAATCAAAAGTATCAAAATTCTCCTCAATTACGAGCGAAGTGGCAACTCCAAACTGACGAGATTGGGTCCAAACACGCCTGAGTAGTTGTATAGAACGCCCTCTGGCGGCTTCCCCCGTCTAAACAACATGGCGACATGAACCTGCCTTCTGATCAGTCTGTCGCGGAAGAGAATAAATACCCAGCGGCCTGTCTTGTACAGACCATCCTAGGCTTGTGGAGAGCTGGACCACAGGGTCTGTCTAATATAAGGACAATCTAAGGGAGAAGAAACGTGGTACAACGGGTCTGTCTTGTACATATCATCAGGGAAGGGGATATGGTATGACGGATGCGTCTTGTACAGATCATCAGAGAAGGTGGTACCACGGGTCTGTCTTGTAGAGATCATCACATAAGGAAAGGTGGTACCACGGGTCTGTCTTGTAGAGATCATCACATAAGGCAAGGAGGTATACGGGTCTGTCTTGTACAGATCATCACATAAGGAAATGTGGTAACACGGGTCTGTCTTGTACAGATCATCACATAAGGAAAGGTGGTACCACGGGTCTGTCTTGTACAGATCATCACATAAGGAAAGGTGGTACCACGGGTCTGTCTTGTACAGATCATCACATAAGGAAAGGTGGCACCACGGGCTGTCTTGAGGAGATCATCACATGAGGAAAGGTGGTACCACGGGCCTGTCTTGTACATGTCATCAGGGAAGGATAGGTGGTACCATGGGTCTGTCGTGTCATATCATCAAGGAAGGAAAGGTGGTACCATGGGTCTGTCTTGTACATATCATCAGGGAAGGATAGATGGTACCACGGGTCTGTCTTGTACAGATCATCACATAAGGAAAGGTGGTACCACGGGTCTGTCTTGTACAGATCATCACATAAGGAAAGGAGGTACACGGGTCTGTCTTGTACAGATAATCACAAAAGGAAAGGTGGTACCACGGGTCTGTCTTGTAGAGATCATCACATACGGAAAGGAGGTACCATGGGTCTGTCTTGTACAGATCATCACGTAAGGAAAGGTGGTACCATGGGTCTGTCTTGTACATTTCATCAGGGAAGGATAGGTGGTACCGTGGGTCTGTCGTGTCATATCATCAAGGAAGGAAAGGTAGCTGTCTTGCACATATCATCAGGGAAGGATAGGTGGTACCACGGGTCTGTCGTGTACACATCATCACATAAGGAAAGGTGGTACCACGGGTCTGTCTTGTACAGATCATGACATAAGGAAAGGTGGTACCACGGGTCTGCCTTGTATATGTCATCAGGGAAGGATAGGTGGCACCATGGGTCTGTTGTGTACATATCATTAGGGAAGGAAAGGTGGCACTATGGGTCTGTCTTGTACATATCATTAGGGAAGGAAAGGTGGCACTATGGGTCTGTCTTGTACATATCATTAGGGAAGGAAAGGTGGTACCATGGGTCTGTCGTGTCATATCATCAGGGAAGGGAACATGGTAACATAGGTATGTCTTGTACATAACATTAGGGAAGGATGGGTGGTACCATGGGTCTGTCTTGTACATATCATTAGGGAAGGAAAGGTGGTACCATTGGTCTGTCGTGTAGATATCATTAGGGAAGGAACGGTGGCATCATGGGTCTGTCTTGTACATATCATTAGGGAAGGAAACATGGTACCATTGGTCTGTCTTGTACAGATCATCAGGGAAGGAAAGGTGGTACCATGGGTCTGCTGTGTACATATCATTAGGGGAGGAAAGGTGGTACCATGGGTCTGTCGTGTTATCATCAGGGAAGGGAACATGGTACCATAGGTATGTCTTGTACATATCATCAGGGAAGGATTGGTGGCACCATGGGTCTGTCTTGTACATATCATTAGGGAAGGAAAGGTGGTACCACGGGTCTGTCGTGTACATATCATTAGGGAAGGAAAGGTGGTACCATGGGTCTGTCGTGTAGATATCATTAGGGAAGGAACGGTGGCATCATGGGTCTGTCTTGTACATATCATTAGGGAAGGAAACATGGTACCATTGGTCTGTCTTGTACAGATCATCAGGGAAGGAAAGGTGGTACCATGGGTCTGCTGTGTACATACCATTAGGGGAGGAAAGGTGGTACCATGGGTCTGTCGTGTTATATCATCAGGGAAGGGAACATGGTACCAAAGGTATGTCTTGTACATATCATCAGGGAAGGAATGGTGGCACCATGGGTCTGTCTTGTACATATCATTAGGGAAGGAACGGTGGCATCATGGGTCTGTCTTGTACATATCATTAGGGAAGGTAACATGGTACCATTGGTCTGTCTTGTACATATCATCAGGGAAGGAAAGGTGGTACCATGGGTCTCTCGTGTACATATCATTAGGGAAGGAACGGTGGCATCATGGGTCTGTCATGTACATATCATTAGGGAAGTTAACATGGTACCATTGGTCTGTCTTGTACATATCATCAGGGAAGGAAAGGTGGTACCATGGGTCTCTCGTGTACATATCATTAGGGAAGGAACGGTGGCATCATGGGTCTGTCTTGTACATATCATTAGGGAAGGTAACATGGTACCATTGGTCTGTCTTGTACAGATCATCAGGGAAGGAAAGGTGGTACCATGGGTCTGCTGTGTACATATCATTAGGGGAGGAAAGGTGGTACCATGGGTCTGTCGTGTTATCATCAGGGAAGGGAACATGGTACCATAGGTATGTCTTGTACATATCATCAGGGAAGGATTGGTGGCACCATGGGTCTGTCTTGTACATATCATTAGGGAAGGAAAGGTGGTACCATGGGTCTGTCGTGTACATATCATTAGGGAAGGAAAGGTGGTACCATGGGTCTGTCGTGTAGATATCATTAGGGAAGGAAAGGTGGTACCATGGGTCTGTCGTGTAGATATCATTAGGGAAGGAACGGTGGCATCATGGGTCTGTCTTGTACATATCATTAGGAAAGGAAACATGGTACCATTGGTCTGTCTTGTACAGATCATCAGGGAAGGAAAGGTGGTACCATGGGTCAGCTGTGTACATATCATTAGGGGAGGAAAGGTGGTACCATGGGTCTGTCGTGTTATATCATCAGGGAAGGGAACATGGTACCATAGGTATGTCTTGTACATATCATCAGGGAAGGATTGGTGGCACCATGGGTCTGTCTTGTACATATCATTAGGGAAGGAACGGTGGCATCATGGGTCTGTCTTGTACATATCATTAGGGAAGGTAACATGGTACCATTGGTCTGTCTTGTACATATCATCAGGGAAGGAAAGGTGGTACCATGGGTCTCTCGTGTACATATCATTAGGGAAGGAACGGTGGCATCATGGGTCTGTCTTGTACATATCATTAGGGAAGGTAACATGGTACCATTGGTCTGTCTTGTACATATCATCAGGGAAGGGAACGGTGGCACCATGGGTCTGTCGTGTCATATCATAAGGGAAGTAAAGGTGGTACTATGGGTCTGTCTTGTACATATCATAAGGGAAGTAAAGGTGGTACCATGGGTCTGTCGTGTACATATCATCACATAAGGAAAGGAGGTACACGGGTCTGTCTTGTACATATCATTAGGGAATGGAGAATGGTACCATAGGTCTGTCTTGTACATATCATCAGGGAAGGAAAGGTGGTACCATGGGTCTGTCTTGTACATATCATCACATAAGGAAAGGAGGTACCATGGGTCTGTCTTGTAGAGATCATCACATAAGGAAAGGTGGTACCACGGGTCTGTCTTGTAGAGATCATCACATAAGGCAAGGAGGTATACGGGTCTGTCTTGTACATATCATCAGGGAAGGATAGGTGGTACCACGGGTCTGTCGTGTACAGATCATCACATAAGGAAAAGTGGTACCACGTGTCAGTCTTGTACAGATCATCACATAGAGAAAGGTGGTCCCACGGGTCTGTCTTGTACAGATCATCACATAGGGAAAGGTGGTCCCACGGGTCTGTCTTGTACAGATCATCACATAAGGAAAGGAGGTACACGGGTCTGTCTTGTAGAGATCATCACATAAGGCAAGGAGGTATACGGGTCTGTCTTGTACATATCATCACATAAGGAAAGGTGGTACCACGGGTCTGTCTTGTAGAGATCATCACATAAGGCAAGGAGGTATACGGGTCTGTCTTGTACATATCATCACATAAGGAAAAGTGGTACCACGTGTCAGTCTTGTACAGATCATCACATAGGGAAAGGTGGTCCCACCGGTCTGTCTTGTAGATATCATCACATAAGGAAAGGTGGTCCCATGGGCCATTCGTGTACATATCATCAGGGAAGGGAATATGGTATCATGGGTCTGTCTTGTATATGTCATCAGGGAAGGAAAGGTGGTACCATGGGTTTGTCTTGTACATGTCATCAGGGAAGGATAGGTGGTACCATGGGTCTGTCGTGTCATATCATCAAGGAAAGAAAGGTGGTACCAATGGCCTGTCTTGTACATATCATCAGGGAAGGGAGTATGGTACCACGGGTCTTGTACGTGAAAATAAGGTTAGGATGAAACATATAACACAGCGCACACATGATATCTAGCGTAGTGTAGAACTGAGACAAGAATGAAATAATGGACAGGGAAATGATTGAAGAAGACCCTGGAAGCAACAGAGCACGAGTAGAGAGAAGGGTCTGGGGTAGGGGTGGGGGTTGGATGTACTAAGGCGTGGCTTGTGGAGAGTGTGCGGTGAAGGTGAGAGACAGGTGGATGTCTGTAGACATGTCGGTTCCTGGGTGCCTGGATAACGGTCTGGGAGGAGACTGTTTCAGGATCTGTATCATCAAGCCAATAGTAAACACGCCACGGGTGTGTATGAGATAGGGTGCAGCTAACGCCACGTGGGAAAAGTGGAACTTTATCTGTTATTATTACTGTTCCGTATTGACTATATGTATATGTATATTTACTTTGTTGATAGGAATTCGCTTGCACGGAAACTGCATCGATGTTATTTTTTCTTTGACGTCTGGTAGAACATACATAATTGATACCAGGTATTATGTTCTGTTCTGATTAATGATATCATGCCTCAAAGCAAAAAGAAAACATAACACCCATTTGGTTTGTTCTGTATACACGCTACATCTACAACTCAAACAACCCCCTCATTCACGACAACAACAACCCCTTCATCTTCGACAACAACGCTCTCATCTACAACAACAACCCCCTCAATAACAACCATACCCTCATCTACGACAACAACAACGCCCTCATCTAAACCAACCACGCTATCATTTATGACAAGGACAACCACCTCATCCACTACTACAACGACAACACCCCCACCTACAAAACCAACACCCTCATCCACAACAACAACAGCACTCTCATCTACGACAACAACCACCTCATCCACATCAACTCCCTCATCTACACCAACCACACCCTCATCTACGACAACAACCACCTCGTCTTACAACAACAACCCCCTCATATACAACATCCTCGTGTACAACACACCACATCCTCATCTACGATAACGCCCCGTCATCCACAACAACTACGTCGCCCTCATCTACGAGAACAGCCTGAACTACGACAACCTCAACAACACCCTCATCTACGACAACAACAACACCCTAATCTACGACAACAACAACCTCCTCACTGTATGTCACATTTACGACACCAACAACCCTCTTATCTACGAAAACAAACCCCTCAACCACGACAGCAACACCCCCATATCCAATAGCACCCTCATCTAACACAACAATCCCTCAACGACGACAACAACATCACCCTCATCTACGACAACAGCCTGGTCTACGACAACCTCAACATCGCATTCATCTACGACAACAACAACACCCTCAACCACGACAACAACACCCCCATATCCAACAACACCCACATCTACGACAACAATTTTTATCCCCTCAACTACCTCCTCCGTCATCCACAATAACAACCCTCACATTTTCAACAACAACACCCTTATCTACGACAACAGTCACCTTACTGTATGCAACATCTACTGCACACTCTCACTGTATGCCACATCTATTGCATTCACAGCAGCCCCCATCACCGAATGTAACATCAACTGCAGCCACATCCACCCTTTCACAACAATACCTCAAGTGTCCCTGTGTACCCCACAATCAGATAGTGACGAAATCAGATGAGGCCTTGCTGAAGGCTTTGAGCTAATATCTATGAGAGTAAAGCCTTCCCGTGCATAGTCATATTATTAAATTATTATAAATTATTAAACGATCTCCCCGGCTGTCTGTGAAGTGACTGTGGATGTCTGAAAGTAACTATAGTATACGAACTTTCCTGGACAGCTACATATTACACCTCATAACAAGCACAATCAAGGACATATGGCTCGATGTGTTTTTCTAGAACAAGCGTCGTGTTCCAGCCTCAATGCCTCAGCATTGTCTTCCCCCGTCAATATTCACTTGCATTCCCCTTCAATATATAAGGCCGCGTTCCCATTCCATATAAATTTATGTTTCCCCTACATATAAACATAAGTTCCCCTTCCATATAAACCCATATTACCTACACACAATAATTCAATGTTATCCTTACATGTAAAGCTTGTGTTCCCATCATAAATCAATGTTACCCCTGCATATAATTCTATAGTATCCTGAGCTATAAAACTGTTTCCAATGCATATGTGGTTGAGGCGTTTCATGTAATCTAATTTTCCTTATGATTATAAAACTATGTTCCCCTCACATTTAAATCCACGTCACGCCTACACATGAATCCACGTTTCCCTTACCTGTAAAGTTATGGTACCCTCATGCATAAATCTATGTTCTTCTGTGTTCCTCTTATATAGAAAACTATTTTCCCCTTACATATAGATATGTGACCCTTACATATAACTACATGTTACCCCTAAATATACATCCATGTTTCCCTTACATATATATGTCACCCTCACATTTAAATCTTTGTTATCCCAACATATAGATCTATGTCATCCTCACATATAACTGTATGTTACCCTTACATTTAAATCCATGTTACCCTTATATTTAAATCTATGTCACCCTTACATATGAATCTATGTCACCCTTACATATGAATCCCTTACATGTGAATCTATGTCACCCTTACATATGAATCTATGTCACCCTTACATATGAATCTATGTCACCCTTACATATGAATCTATGTTTCCCTTACATGTGAATCTATGTCACCCTTACATATGAATCTATGTCACCCTTACATTTGAATCTATGTCACCCTTACATATGAATCTATGTCACCCTTACATATGAATCTATGTTTCCCTTACATATGAATCCATGTTTCCCTTACATGTGAATCTATGTCACCCTTACATATGAATCTATGTCACCCTTACATATGAATCTATGTCACCCTTACATGTGAATCTATGTCACCCTTACATATGAATCTATGTCACCCTTACATGTGAATCTATGTCACCCTTACATATGAATCTATGTCACCCTTACATATGAATCTATGTCACCCTTAAATATAAATGTGCGTTCCCCTAACCTATGACTCTTTGTTCCACTAACAGACAAATTTATGTTCCCCTTACATATAAATCTGTGTTCCCATTGCAATTAAATCTATGTCACCCCTGCATACAAATCTATGTTCCCCTTAGATTTAAATCTATGTCACTCCTACATACAAATCTACGTTCCCCTTACATTGAAATCTATGTCAGCCTTACATATAAATACATTAATTTGTTGCGAATATTCACCACTATGGAATCCTTGGCCTTAGGGTCCTTTTGACAGCAACAAACAAAGCAGAGAATCATACAAATATACTGCCGGACAAGAAAAAGAATACATCCGTGTTTGATGGTGGCTAAGAATGAAACAAACAAGAAATTGTTGGTTATTCGATGGTGATGGATTTGATATGGGTATCACAGTTGGGTTTTTGGACCTTAATTTTGCAGTGTTTCGAGGGACTGTTTTCAGCCTAGTGACGTGTTGATAACGTTTGTATTGTTTAGGTCCAGTCCAATTTTCAACTGTATACTTTCTTTTGTATATATTTCTTCGATCCATCTAACGGGATCGGGTGGTCAGGCTCGCTGACTTGGTTGGTGCATGTCATCGCATCCCAATTGCGTGGATCGATGCTCAAGATATTAATCACTGGATTGTCTGGTCCAGACTCGATTATTTACAGACCGCCGTCATATAGATGGAATATTGCTGAGTGTGGCGTTAAACAAAAAAACAAAAAACAAACATGGATGTCGGATGCTGATGGTTGAAACCCATTCTATTATGTGCAATGTGCCTTTTCTCACATGTAAGGTACATATCTGTTGCCCGGTCGAATTGCCAAACTGGTGGCATTACATTTACAACATGCCAACCACAATATTGTATTTCGAATTAATTATGTAAGACGCCATTCTCCAGATATTAAAGATACTTTCCGAATGAAATAGACCTATGGGGAATAACTCAAAGTTAAGCATTTATAGCAAACGACAGAAAACTAAATGTGGTATTCTTACCGATTCGGACCAAAGCCAGCATGCATAAGACATACTTGCACTATAATTAGGTGTACGGTAGGATACATTCGTTGCCCACCGATCCCGGGGGAGGATGGGTTGATGTACCATGTATGATGGTCTTCGTAAGACGAATATAAATGAATTTAGTGCTCGGGGAACGTAAACTGACATAGCGAGTATATCAACACACGCACCCTGTAGGATTTATGATTTATGATTCATGTACCCTTTATGTAAGTTTATGTTCCCCGAGACCGAAGATGAACACATATACATATATGTAAGTTAAACAAAGACTGATACGTAAGGTGGACAAAGACAAAGACAAGGATTTCAATGTAAAGGGAACATATTTATATGTAAGGGTAACATAGATTAATATGTGAGGGGAACATAGATTTAAATACAATTGTAACAAAGAGTTAAATGTGAGGGGAACATAGATTGATATGTAAGGGGAATATAGATTGGTGTGGAAGAACATTGATGTATATGTAGGGATAAAAAATATTTAAGATGACGTCATTATCCCAAGGATCCCAAGGATCCCAAGGATCTTATATTGGTAAATATTTGCAAATAATTAAAGAATTAAAAATGAAAAATAAACAATTAATAACATAAGAAGAATATGGGCAATGATAATCGGCGGCATTGGGACATCCGAGTGAATCGCCTGCTTGTATTGCAGTGGCAAGTCAATCATTGTGTGGAATAGATGGTTGGTTCACGTCATGCAACGTGACAATTGCCCCATGTAGGCTGAACATAAGCAGTATGCTGACTGGTGGAGCTATGTAATAACTTGTTCCGCAGTTATGATTCCAGGTACACCTGAACGTGGTGGGCCTATTGGTTGCAAGTCTATCTGGCAATATGTTAAAACGTGAACACTCCTGTTACCTCCCTCGGCTATGAAATGGCCCCATTTGAAGACAATGTTAAAACAGACAAATCTAACTGTTTAACACCCATGGCAACTGCTAGTTATTTCTGCAGATGTTTTAAGATTATCTTCATGTTTTTTATCTAGATTTTTGTTGACTGGCGGCAGACGTCGTAATTATATTTGTTTACACCGGGTCCTTCGCGATCTCTGATTGAAAATTACGACAACCATAAGTGGGGTCGACCAAGTTCATTTGCGAACAAGGGTAGCTCATTTTCACGTCGATGTAGGCCTCATGTCGCCAGAATGCGCTAAGCTTTTTACCTTGTCGGAATAAAGAGAAGATTTTTCTGATTTTGAAGCTGTCTTAAAGGTTCAACAGATGAACAGTTATGGAATTCTGCATCCGCTTTCTCAGTGTCAGTTTCGGTGAGAGATATTGTCAAAGTAAATTAAGCATGCCAAACACATATGTTTCACTGAAGACACCTATACAATAATTCTCTTACTCAACATTTATTTTGATTTCCATGTAGTTTATTTACATATATTCTGACTAGAAAGCAGGTGATGTTATTTTTTCAAACAGCAATTAAGAAGTAAAAGCGTAAGTCTGTTTTGATGGCATTATTCGGATGAAAGTTGTTTATGGAGACGGTTAATATCACTATAGTTGAACACGGAAATTAATTACACTTGGCTTATAACGTTAGCGTTTGAAATGCGAAGTGTGGTATTATAACTGAATGACTCACCACAAATGACTCCAGCTAAGGGTAAAATTAGGATGCATGTATTAACATGACGCAGGTCTGTAAACCTCTTATACGAAACACCTTTATTACATTACCAAAATACATTGTCAAATGTATCTAGGTGAAATCGTAAGTTCACTGGTTCCCGGGCTATGCGCTGAACAAGTCTGTGCGCCTGTTTATACGGCTAAGTGCCTGTTCACGTCTACGTTACAGCTCAAGTGCTCAGTTCAGGTCTACCATATGACGCTCAAGTATGACAATGATTAATTAGGACATGTACAGCCATGCCGATGCCGAGTGTTATGAATGAACAACGCCGGCGTAAGGGTCTAATCCAAGTGGTCATTAGTGGTCGCAGAGAAACAAAGGGTCAAGTATTCCTGCTCAATACTGACCGAGAGTTGCTGTATGGATAGCGTGGTTTGACACATGTCGATCTTCAGCTCATCTAAAGCTAATATTTCATCACTGAACCCTCTCGAAATGAAGCCTTGTTATTTCATTGGTTATGTTTTATAAACAACGATCTTATTTGTTTCGGACTTTTCCATCTTTTGCGTAAAGGGACCTGAAGTGCTTTGGCACAGTGGAGATTAATAGGGGATGCATCACGAGTTGACTGTCATAAGAATTCTTTGGTTCCGTTGTCTGTGCAAATCGGTCACGAATGTAGTTGAAGTAGATTTGTAATAATAAAATGTCACTTTTACGTCATCCTGGGAAAAGAATATCAATTATTAAATGCATTTCAACTTTCACAACACAACACAATTGCTCGTGGCATTTGCGATCAACCACGGTTTACCCCCTTGTAATCAATAGAGTAAATTCGGCCAAGTTCTCATAAATAGTGTTGTCAAGTCCTATCTAAAGCATGCCAGTTTTCTCTCTATAAATATATAGCTAGGTATACAACTATCTACAGTGATATCCACTGAAGTAAAATTTCAAGGGATCAAGAAAAACGACTTTACTTGTCGGTTTTTTTACTTATCCAATCTGCCTATGGTTCCGGAAAGAATAAAACTGTGTCAATTTCAGCTTTTCGACAGTTTGGTAATGCCAGGCGAGGCGTGCGGATTTGACAACATCTACACTATGGAAGGTGTCATTTACATTTTCTAAAATCATTAAGTATATGTGCTCCAAATTCCATGGTACATTGGAACTTGGAAGACTTCATCTATCAAACATAGTTAAAATGAGAATGATATGTTTGGGAACAACATTATTCCCCTGGAAACCATCTAAACTATCCTTCTTGTATACAAGTTACAGTTTAATGACAAACCTATTTATAAATGGATAACATATATCAAACGAACTTTTGACGAACGTGGACCTATATATGGCTTTCACAAGGTTTAAACAATCGTATTTATTAAAAACATATTAGTTTTTGCAAAATTAAATGACATTAACCTTGTGTTGTGTTGGATAAGTGCAAGAGATAACCTTCCAAAGGTACAATACTGGGTATCATATAAACATTACTGTTTGAATACTACCAAGGGAAAATGTTTGGCGAGTCTTACTGAAGCTTAGAAATTGTAACCATAATCTACCTATTGAAACTGGGTGATGGAGAAAAATAAGTTTTAACCAAACAAATAGTTTTTAACGAAAGAAAGCAACGTTTACTACATTGAGCCCAATATGTATAACATGAATTTTCTTTTCAATAATCCGCGATTAGGAACATTGAGAAAAGTGTACAAATTTTGTAAAAAACCCGTGCCATTGTTTTAACCTCTCAATACCTCTGTCCTTATTGAAATGTACATATACTGTTACCTTAGTGAATCAGTGCACATATGACTGCATGCTAGGCAAAGATGTGTTTCTATTTGTTCTATAATTATATGTATATGTATTATGTTGTTGAAATGATTGTGTACCTCTGATGCCGCTGGCAGCGGTCTGGGTGTAAATGATCGTTCAATTTTTACCAGCTCTTAGCTTAACATAGGAAATACACTTTACTTACCTGAATGCTTATACTTATGCAGTCCGAACTCTAGTGATGACAGTTTATAAAGGATTTCGATGGGACCAAAGAAAACGTTGCACTCAGCCGGGAAATGTACTTAGGCAGTTAATTCTGTATCTATTTCTCTGGAGCTAGATACTTAACTTTCTATCTATTGGGAGCTAGCTATTTACCTATTTCTGTAGCTGGAGCTTACTTTTTTCACTAAAATAGTATCATTTTATCTATAATAAAGCATACGACATGAGAATGGGTAGTCGTGTTGTGAAAACATATCTCGTCACGTTGGAAACCCGGGTTCAATTCTCAACATCCGGAATACCATTCTTGTAGCCATTCAAACCAACCCATTCACTTTGAACACCAACACTGATCGCACCAAAACTGCCCGCGAGGGGTCAAGTACACATATATGATTTAACAGTCCCACACAGGCACGTGTAGTCAGATAGCATTCCATGTAGGTCAGCCATTAAGGAACGGAAATTACTTGTACTGGTTTTATGACGGTAAATCACACATTTTGAGGTTTGTCCTTCATTATTAGAATCATGCCTGTCTCTGAAACCGTTCCTGATTGACTGCACTGAAGATGAAGAAGAAAGAGCTTTACTACTATCGTTTAAAACTAACACTTATCACCGGTGTTGGTGTAATGAGGTAATGGTGCCAGCTACCAATATCAACTACAGCTGGCAGCTTTCCTACATTCCAGCTTACTTGGCCTGCCTAGCTGTCGCCCTACCCACTTCAATAGTTGAAAGAGGCCCCCGAGATCATAGGACCTAACCGTCGCCATGCTCGTTTATAATCAATCATATTTACCTAGGGGAGATAACTGCGTAGCATTATCCTGTATGTATTTGTCATCGTCAGATAGATTTTGATCAAACGTGTATTTTTTATCCTCGCAATCTAGACACCTCTGTTTTGTATATGTGTGGTGTTGAAAAGTTGAAGTAGACTTCTGAAACATTTAGTATCGTGAGCGACTGGACCACCGCTTGGAAAA
The DNA here is from genome assembly GCF_023055435.1 of Haliotis rufescens. Classification (NCBI taxonomy): domain Eukaryota; kingdom Metazoa; phylum Mollusca; class Gastropoda; order Lepetellida; family Haliotidae; genus Haliotis; species Haliotis rufescens. Next base: position 23,301,857 of record NW_025963802.1, read on the forward strand.
ATTGGAGAATTATTGCTATGATAAGATAACATCGTGAAATATAACGGTGGCTTTGGACGGAGGTGGATTTCGGATTAGATCCTGTGTATAACCAGTAGTTGCCTTTTAAAACGAGTGATGTATTTTGTTGTGGTTGGTAGTTTTTCTTTCCGACATGCCGTGACCCAACTGAAGAACTGGTCAAAGCGACGTCAAACCAAACTCACGCACTCAATCTCCGACTGATACAACAGGATTCTCTTCGGGTGTGAAGTTGAACCCAATATAAACGTCTTCTCCGCTGGAGATTCCATGAACGTAATAATACACAACCACGGTGTGAATGTATATAACTGATACAGACAGGGGAAAAAACAGATCGTTTGAAACAAAAACTATTTTTAGTTCTTCACATTTGATGAATAAATTATTTGTTATATTTTTATTGAATGAACCAGTTTCTGTTCAGTCGTATGCTTCTTATTTCGTAATTTGTTCGTACAAGAGACAATCGTGTATACTGAGATAAGTGTGTATGTGTATCCTTTATCCTTCTCATGGGGATGCCAGTAGGGGATGCACCATTTACCGGGACAATACAATGGGCATCTATTGTAACTAATCGGAGATAGTGATTAACGTAGTTCTCAGTGAGTTGGCGTGCCTGGCATTGAGCAAGAGCGTCGCGTTATCAGTCAATCCATCTAATCACCCAGCGACATCAAACACAGCAACGTCTTTACGTTACTTCGCTCATAATCGTCTCCCATCATCTTTTGATCAGTGACAGCTGTTGCGCTGTATAAAAACTACATCAAATAAACTCCCCACAGCGATTGTTACGAGATCACGTCTTATCTCGCAATTCAGCTGCGAGATTTTGACGAGACGGAAATGGCGACCACCAGTGTGAAAATGACTGAGTTCCTGTCTACCGACCGCTCATTTTAACAACGCAACCAATTAACGATTATTCAGGCATGCAAACCATAACGGTTAATGTTGTACTGACCTTGAATTTGACCCAATGGAACCCTAAGTTAAAACCCAAACGTCTTCAATAGAACGACACTTCATGCGATGTTGTTTGTTGTTGCTATATATTTCCAGTAGTTTCCAATTCTGTGTTGTTTTAAGTCGAATTTAGGTTTCATAATAGAAGGTCCGTTATCAATCCATTTTTAAATGAAGCCAAATCACCATGGTTAACATAAAACATTTACAGTAGAGATGTTTACACATTTTTATTTCCAAACCTCATAATTAATCGTATGATCTCACAGTCTATTGGTTGAAGGCTCGGCCTGTCGTCGTGTACCCAGCTGTATATATTATAGCATATAGCATGGCGTCATGTTACTGATATTCAGTGCTTTCTTTTCCCCTGGATGTTTAAAGTAAGTCATGTTACAGAAAATACCGATGCATGTGACGTCCTAATGTTTATGAATGTGTAGTTGATGATTTAATAGACACAATACCTAGATATATTTGACAAGTGAATCCTTTTGGCATTTGTTTTGTTTCCTACTTAAATTGTTTCGGCGAAGGAATGTTTCGTATACATCTAGTTATAGTTATAGGAAATACCTGTGCATATGACGTCATGGGTTGGTTATACCTAATGGTTATGAATGTGTAGTTGGTAATTTAATATTCACAATACCCAGAAAAATGTTTTGTGATGTCCTCGTATTCGAGCGTGTAGAATCTGAATATGAAAACGAGGTATCGTAAAACAGGAGATGCCTCGGTGCGACCGACGTTCCCCATTACTTACATTGTCACTGCGGGTATTAATTTACGAGGGAGGAGAGTTAATCTGGAAGTAATGCTTGCAGAGGGAGGTAATTACAACAGCAATCCGTCTTTTAAAAGCGTATAACTGCTTTGTATACAACGTGTAGAGTTTTAACGAATTAATATCCGGAAAGACACTGGTAATCCCCCGGACCGATGCCATATTCCGGAGCATTAGCGGCGCGTGTAATTATCCCCCCACCGCAAGATACATTGCGAATTTAGGAGCCCGACGCCTGAGTTAATTTAGACCAAAATGGAGGATACTTGTATCTCTCTGACAGAAAATTGCTCAGAAAAATGAGAGTTATATTCATAAATATGTTTTTCGACGCAGCGGAAATGAATGTACTTTGTGGGCACGGGCCTGCCGTCATCAGGAATCGCTAAAACTGAAATGAGAAATTAAGCGAACAGAGAGCCGTTACATGTATAATGACGTGACTAAGTGGTTCGGAGACGGTGCAATAACGACGTAACTTGATGTATATTGCACCGAGGAAATGTTGTTTTTTTTAAAGTTGCTCATATGACGCATTGTGATGTTCCCCCAGATCCGAAGAGACACGAGCCGCCCATCTTTGCATTGAATGTACATTGCTCTTTTCCGTATAATACTTATAACTGTAATAAATCAGATGAAGATATCGGTTAGTATTTATCATATCAAGAAACACTCAAAAACAGAGGTGAGTTTTGTTAATCATTTTCACCATATTTTCCACCATTTCAGAAACAAATACATCAAAATTATTCAAATATTTCCATAGCGTACATTATAAATATTTTTAGCTCTGAACCTCTAACAGACCCCAGAGCACTGCACCCATCCCCTTCTCATCTCTTGCAGCCTATACTCATCCACTTCTCAGCTCCAGTAGCCTATATTCATCCCCTACGTTCACCCCAAGACTAACATCTAGTCTCTGAAATGAACATATTTTACAGAAAAAAACAGTTGTTAACTTATAGTTATAAAAAATAATAAAAAGGAGCCCAGAGACTTTCTTCATTTTCAGATACTGCAGTAATCTAGACTTGCCAAACATTATAGACTTGCATGGGCTGTATTCGATAGATTTGTTTCAGGGTCTGTATGACAGACTAAGTTCACCCCCTTCCCGGCTCTAGCAGCTCATACTCACCCCCTTCACAGCGCAAGCAGCCTATACTCATCCCCTTTTCAGCTCTATGAGCCTACGCTCATCCCCTTTACAGCTCTAGCAGTCAATACGCATCCCCTTTTCAGATCTAGGAAATAACTCAAGAAACATGAGGGTTCCTTAATGTTGTTGTTGTTGTTGTTGCATTAAGTGTTTGAGAGGGCGCCTTCTGCCTAAGCAATTTCGGCTGACCTGTCCCTCTTTGGGACTCCTGTGTGTGAGCAGGGTACACCTATCTATTGTGAGTTTGGTATTCACATCATTTCTGTTTTTGTATTGATTTGATTTCTATTTTCTTATATTGATATAATTTCATTTTTATCCTTGGCTGTTCTGTTTATATACGTTCGAGTAGCTGTCCATCTTACAGAAATAGAGTTAGTTTGGTCTTCGCTATTGCATCGCTTGGCTTTAGGAGATCTATCTAGGAGATAGCGGATCTAACTGCAATTCTGGTTTTAACCTATCCCGGGCTGGGGCATGGTCTTGACATTCTAATGACACGTGAGCAGCCTGATTGCATGATGAACATACCTTGTCATATGGTTCCTTAATACTCGAGGGTTCTTTATATAGAATTATTTCTGTTTAACCTTATACGAGATCATGAGTATATTTCAGGGACTATATTCTAGTCAACCAAGGGCAAGGAATAAGTTCGGACGGAGTGTTATCGGCGATTTGAACTTTACTGACAGTAACAACAACGATTGTGATTTATTCTGTAACATTGGATTATATTTGTGATACAATGTTACAACATTAGTTATTCAATCAAGTCTCGCTCTCATTCCCGAATGTCACGTGGGAGGAGATGTCACAATAAAGCTTAATACATTTTAGTCGGCATCACGGCGTATTTTCATTGAAACCGGACTCGAAGTTATAAAAAACAAAACAAACTTAATTGTAATATTTCCGCCAGTTTTACAACCAGAAACATTGATTCTTTAAAATTGCTGGTGATGAAAAAAACTTATGTTTCCTGTTATCATATTTGCATGAATGTGTCACTTGGCTATGATATACACGGGGTATACGGAAGAAAAATAAATATATTTATTAACGTGCCACGTGTTGTATTATATAAAATACACAATTAAAACACGATGAAGTAAAACATCTTGCCTGTCGGCCTACGAGGCACGTTTAACCTTGAAAAACAATAATTAAAAAAGGATAAAGAATATGACACATAGAGTCACACAAGACATTATTATCCTTTTTTCGTAAATAAATAACTCCGAGGGGAACGCGGCGGGGTTTAAAACAAGCGTTACTATTCATAACAAATACCTGCTTGTCGACTGAAGGTTCTAGGCTGAGGATATAATATCTTTCAAAAGATATCTGTCAAATCGTTACATTTTCTTAAAGTCATTAATATAAACTGCAAAGAGTGGGAGTAACATGCACAACCCTGGCGGACATCAGAATGTATCTGAAATATACATGTATCGCTACCGTTGATGCGAAACCATGCGTTCCTGTACATGGACTGAAGCATGACAAAATTACCCTTTACTGACCTTGAGAAGTTTACACCAATGACACATTGTTGGCGCCCATATTTGCTTCAATTTATAGATCAAAGGGATCTTGTTAAAAGGAATTGAATTAGGTTTTGTTTACTATTAATTCTCAAGCATAAATGGTAATTATTTTATTTTATTTATTTGGAAGTTTGCTGTGTTCTAAAACCCTCTGGACATGTGTGTCGGGCAACTTGCACACAGATGGCGCGATGTGTACCAGTGTAATATAGACATAGGGAGAATTTAAAAAGTAATGAGAAAGAATGATTTAACGTCTTAGTTAATGTTCGTTTTAACCTTAGTGCCAGTGTTAGGTGGCATATACTTTAAAGCATGTCTAATGGTGTAGTTTGTCATTAATTTGATATTAAATCACTGGATATTAAATTTAATCAAATATGCAAACTGGGTTTTTTTCTAAACCACGCTGACTTTGGACATTTAATTCTTCCTTAGATGAGCACAATCTAAAAACTTGCAACTCTAACAACAGGTGTTAATACGATAATATGCACGGCTCGACGAAAATGCGAGGACTTCGGTCCAGATTCTGGGCAATAGATAACACTGCATCGAGCCCATAACGAGGATAAAGGCATCACATCTCCTTTATGTCTAACATCGTGACATTTCCATTAGTTTGATAGGCTGTTTGTAACACTTTCTCTCCCCCGGCGTTACCGACTAGCTAATATGTGTTTTTAACCCAATCTTTATCTATTTTATATTAAACATTACAGCGTTTAAGCGTCACACCAACAGCTGATGTAATGAGAAGGGGATCAGTGCTGGTACTTGATAGCGCGAATGTGTTTGCTAGTTTTGATGTTCATATCAGTAATTTAATGTGCATATAGATACGGCAATACCGCAAATTACAATATAAGGTTCCGTAATGGAATATATACGTACCTTGCAACACAATGTTTAAACAAACAAACAAGCGAACATAACCCGTTAAGCCTTTGACCAATGAAAGCTTGATGTCGGTTTACACGTAATACACTTGTTATGAGTGAAACTAACGTCTTTACGCGTAAAACTTACTTCCAATCGATGGATTTAGCTTTACGGGTAAGATACTATTTTATACGCGTAGCAATTTGTTTAGGTGTAAAACCACATTGACTATTCATTTGTCAAAGTATTTACACGTATTGAGTTTAGCTTTACGCGTAAAACAAATACCTTTACTTGTATATGACCAGCTTTTCACGTAAAACAACTAGGTTCACGCTAAAGTCAGCTTATGTAGATTTCCCATTGGTCAAAGTCTTTACGCGTAATGAATTTAGCATTACGCTTAAAGTGTAGCATCTTCTGCCCCTGCTCGTTAACCATAAAGTCATGGCACATTCTTGTGGCACCGAGTATGACACGAACACACACACGCGCACGCACGCACGCACGCACGCACGCACGCACGCACACACACAATAAAATTCTCAATATGCTTAACATTGCATGCGTCGAACTAGATATGTTTGTTAGGTTCGAACGTATATAAGGTTTAACCAAGAAGGAAATACTTCGATGTCACGGTTTGGATTATCGTTACAGTATGTCTCGGCACAGTATGGTACAAACAACAACAAAGACTGCATGTTTCAAGTTAATTGAGTCTTTTTCTATACATTTTGACATAATGAAGTAACATATTGCTGATGGCAAATTTAAAAGAATTTCCATAATATGACATCTAATAGTGCTATCTGACTGAATCCACAGTGGGACCGTGTCCAACCTACCCTCGTAAGCTGGACAGTATCCACCCTACCCTCGTATTGATGGACAGTATCCACCCTACCCTCGTATTGATGGACAGTATCCGGCCTGCCCTCGTATTGGTGGACAGTGTCAAACCTACCCTCGTATTGATGGACAGTGTCCGGCCTACCCTCGTATTGATGGACAGTGTCCGGCCTACCCTCGTATTGATGGACTGTGTCCGGCCTACCCTCGTATTGATGGACAGTATCCAACCTACCCTCGTATTGATGGACAGTGTCCAACCTACCCTCGTATTGATGGACTGTGTCCAACCTACCCTCGTATTGATGGACAGTATCCGGCCTGCCCTCGTATTGATGGACAGTATCCAACCTACCCTCGTATTGATGGACAGTATCCAACCTACCCTCGTATTGATGGACAGTATCCAACCTACCCTCGTATTGATGGACAGTATCCGGCCTACCCTCGTATTGATGGACAGTATCCAACCTACCCTCGTATTGATGGACTGTGTCCAACCTACCCTCGTATTGATGGACAGTGTCCGGCCTACCCTCGTATTGATGGACAGTGTCCGGCCTACCCTCGTATTGATGGACAGTATCCGGCCTACCCTCGTATTGATGGACAGTATCCGGCCTGCCCTCGTATTGATGGACAGTATCCGGCCTACCCTCGTATTGATGGACTGTGTCCAACCTACCCTCGTATTGATGGACAGTATCCACCCTACCCTCGTATTGATGGACAGTATCCGGCCTGCCCTCGTATTGGTGGACAGTGTCAAACCTACCCTCGTATTGATGGACAGTGTCCGGCCTACCCTCGTATTGATGGACAGTGTCCGGCCTACCCTCGTATTGATGGACAGTGTCCAACCTACCCTCGTATTGATGGACTGTGTCCGGCCTACCCTCGTATTGATGGACAGTATCCGGCCTACCCTCGTATTGATGGACAGTATCCGGCCTACCCTCGTACTGACGAACAGTATCCAACCTACCCTCGTATTGATGGACAGTGTCCAACCTACCCTCGTATTGATGGACAGTGTCCGGCCTACCCTCGTATTGATGGACAGTGTCCAACCTACCCTCGTATTGATGGACAGTGTCCGGCCTACCCTCGTATTGATGGACTGTGTCCGGCCTACCCTCGTATTGATGGACAGTGTCCGGCCTACCCTCGTATTGATGGACAGTGTCCAACCTACCCTCGTATTGATGGACAGTGTCCGGCCTACCCTCGTATTGATGGACTGTGTCCGGCCTACCCTCGTATTGATGGACAGTGTCCGGCCTACCCTCGTATTGATGGACAGTGTCCGGCCTACCCTCGTATTGATGGACAGTGTCCGGCCTACCCTCGTATTGATGGACAGTGTCCGGCCTACCCTCGTATTGATGGACAGTGTCCAACCTACCCTCGTATTGATGGACAGTGTCCGGCCTACCCTCGTATTGATGGACTGTGTCCGGCCTACCCTCGTATTGATGGACAGTGTCCGGCCTACCCTCGTATTGATGGACTGTGTCCAACCTACCCTCGTACTGACGAACAGTATCCGGCCTACCCTCGTACTGACGAACAGTATCCAACCTACCCTCGTACTGACGAACAGTATCCCTCCTACCCTCGTATTGGTGGACAGTGTCAAACCTACCCTCGTATTAATGGACAGTATCCGGCCTACCCGCGTATTGATGGACAGTATCCGACCTACCCGCGTCAGTGCGACATACTGTGTGTTCTACGTCTGCTGGCAGGTGTGCCCAGAAATGTACTGCTTCACGTTTAAGAAAAATAATTACACCAACTATTAGAGCTTTATGTGCTGTAAATACAGAACCACACGAGACCTGCAAGCAGGTATGTGGCTAGATCACACAACCTGATGAAATATATTACAGTCAATTACATGGCGCGTAAAGATAACAGTGTACGTGTAGCCTTTACGGTGTGAAATCTGCATCACATCAACACGCTGTTTACATGTGTTTTGCATATGCGGCAATGTTGGGAAATAGGGGTAATATGGTCAAAACATGTGCAGATATTAACATGAGAACATTTTTGTCATAAAAAAATCATGTAAAGCCTGTTTTCATATTGATGTATTTAATACTGTAAACTGGGGCGATAGACATAGAACTGCTATAAACACGGCCATGTCTGCTTATTGTTTTATATGAATGTGATAGGATGAACTGGTATCAAGTTCTCAAACGTCGGTACACATTTGTGTTAGGGACGACACAGAATCTATAATGTAAAAAGATCAATAATATTAATATTATTAGCATAATTACTGTTATCAGTCTCGTCATGCTATATCATTGAAATATTTTTCATATTTAGTATCATTTTTGTTTTCGAAATATTTTCAGTGTGTCTCATGCACGAAGTGTAATATCATATTATTAATTGAATATTCATCATACTTTTGTAATCGCCAATTGATTTGAAATCGTAAAATTACATTTAATAATCCAATTTTTTTAAGACTTTTGAAAGATACTGAAGAGACACTGGGCAGGTGTAATTTCGATCAGGACATTTGAAATATTAAAAGTATATGATAAACAAACAAAGAAATAAACAAACTGATTACGTCTAGTCGCGAAACAAAATAACAAAACAAAGTAAGAGAAAAGGCATTGGGTTTAAATATTTAAAGGAACGGCGAAACTTGACTTACAGACAACCATAACTGGGGTAGCTTTTTTATATTAATATTCTATTATTTGTTTTCATAAATTACATTTTTGTTTTCAAATTAAGGTGACCATGGTAACAGAACCTGAATTGTTTCAAGTCTACATTGGGCATGATCAGTCAAGACAGTATTTTACTGCAGTCGCTTTCTTGTCGTTTAAATAAACGTTATTTGTCGAACATCGACACACATTTAATTATTTCTAAATGGCTACATAATGGAGTAGACTGCCTACCCCTATCACCCACCCCACCTGCGAGTCCCAACCCCACAGAACGGTATGCCTTGGGGGAGACGTTCTGTTTATGTACGCAGTGGCCCAACACATTCCGTGAGTTACGGATCTGCCCACATGTGCCGCCTGACCCTACGGTCGGGGAAGTGTCTTCATAACTGCCCGGGGGGTAAGGCGAGGGGTGAGAGATGCACGTGCAAGCGCGGATCAGTTTAGCTTGTCGGCAATTTCATGAATTTTTGTCCTTTCACAAAATTCGTGTTTTCTCCTGATTGATGGCTGGCTTGGCTCGGAATGAATGCTGGGGCAATCTCTAAGAGCGTCCATTTGTCAAATCTGATGCGACCGGGGGTGATACCATAGCGACGCGGTGGATGATGTACTCACAACGGAAATTATATAATTTCGAAATGATAAGCCTTTCTAACGATATCCATTTCTGATTTAAACGAAAATATATGTTTTTGTCATTTATGATGTGAGAATTGATTGTGTCCATATGTTCAAAGGAGTTCATGTGCTGCACCTAGCGCTCCGTCCTTTCTGAAAATAAATAGAACTACCCTTGCTTGTTCTTCAAATAATATTATAACTTGCCATATACATACGGTCTGCTTAGGTTACATCTTCTGTGATGTGTCATGATTATTTGTTTCAAATATATGCCATAAGAATTGTTTAACGTGATACACTGACATATGAAAACCAGGATACTCGGACACACCGGAACACGGTATCACAAAACAAGCATGTCTCATTGTTTTCTAGTTGTAAATTCCAATATCAGCAGGATATTGTGTTGTGGGAAAAGCCTTTGAAATACACCGATAATTAGGATAGCCTATTGCAGAAACACAATCAAACAAGCTAGACATGTTATAGTCCATGGCGGACGCGGTTCAACCTGATGCTAGATAGCACCCTAATTACGTTGCCCTTGCATAATATCGACTTCCGTCAATTCCGTCTTCGCAGTAAGCCTGTTTGCGATTTAATCTTTGCTAAGAAACGTTAGGCTCTGTCTGTAGTAATCTGTAATTGCACAAATTAATTTTACTGTAGATAAATAGAATGAAGGCCATATGGCTGGGCCATCTACACGTGTGTTTTATTTCACTTATAGATGTATATAAAAGATTTATGTAATAAAACAATTCTTCTTCTGAATACTAAATGTCTTGCATCAAGATGAAGAAGATTGCGTCGGGTTGCACTAATTATTTGTATTTTCTCAATTTTTGTTCATTTGTCTTTTATATTTTTAAGAGAATATCGCATTTTTACAGTAATACGTGTTCTCCTAACAAAACTAAAAATACACAAAAGCTATATTCCTCATCACAAAAAGGTTTATAGTGCGGAGCGTAAGGGGTTAATAAAGCATATGCGATTCCAAATTGTTCTTGTGGCTACCACCATGAAGATGCGCTTCACTATTTCTTTACTTGTACCAACTACACTGGCACACGAAGAAACATGTATTTTTACTCTAAAGGTTATGTTCTAAACGTTATTCGTTATGGAAATGCACATTTCCTTGCAAAGATTAAGTTTGAAATACTAAAATCTGTTCATAATTTCATATCACCCTGGGGCAGATTGTCAAATTTTGTCCAAGTGCAAAAAAACTTGCACTCACATCTGATTTTTGCTGACAATGTTTTCCCTTAGCATGAACAGAGTCGACAACTGTTTTTTATGCAAAATAATCACCTTATTACTTACCCGTGACTGTACATAATAACTGATGACAGTGTATGACCACTGGAGCGGTATTAAGATAAGCCTTTACTTGTTTACCAATCCAGCTTCACAGCTTATTTGTGAAATAAATATGTTTAAAATATATGCAATCCAACATAACAAGTGATAAATAAAAGCAGAGAATAACTAGAATTTAACACGTTGCAGGTTATCCAAGTTTGATAGTCTCCACATTTATATACTGAGTTCAATTGAATGTACAACACCATCTACAAAAGTCCATCACTTTTAATTATGGCCCACAAGTCATAGGTCCTTTCAAAGGATGTTAGGTTTTATCAAAACATAACATTGATATTGCACGAGCAATTTACACATTGTTCCCAATACCACTGTTACCACTTTTATCAGCTAGACTCGTTCCTGCCAACATGTATATATAAATTGGTATTATCAAAATTATTTCAATTTAAAAAGAAAATTCAATTTTATTTTAAAATATCTATTACATGTGATTTCTATAGACTTTAACCTTTCTTTAAAATAAAGATTTGAAGAATTTAATTGTTCATAAATATATCCAAACCATAGTTTCATTGTTTGAATACTCCTTCCTCCCGAGCCCACAGTCCATCGCATACAACACTAACGGAGAGGTGGCAAAATATACGCAATATTTGCAGCATATAAAATCTTACATTCTACAATAAACCGACTTTTTTGCTAACGTAAATAAAAAAAATAATATCGTGAGAGTTGTTTTAAAATAAATGGGATTTTCTTTGTCTTCTTTGACTAGAACCAAGATGTGCTTGTCATATAAATGACGTTCTTTCAAATATTTTAGCATCGATTACACGTTCGAGATTTCATCACCAGTGTAAAAAGGCAGCCAGACAATGAAATATCCTGCTGTGTTTTCGGAATGTAAATAAAACACACTTTTCCTAATATACATGTATGTGATAAAGTTATATAAAGAAACGAAAGAATTTTAATATGTCCGCTGCTGCTTTGATGTCAAGGCAGAAGTAGCTCACACTGTTGATGCGCCTTCAGCTACCGTCCTAACTATAATAAAATTCGTCAAGTATTATAAAGATATTACATTTCAGCCTGCTGTGTTGACTTTGATTTTAATTATGATTATTTGTGTAGGCAAACAAGTGGTGAACACAACCCAACTGTCCTGCAGCGCGACCAGGGTACTTAGCATGCCACGGACCGTCTTGACCATGTATTGTTTACAAGTTATTTCTGTCTTGGGGGGTCTCTCAAGAGCCGAGATTTAAATTCACATCGTAGGCAATGAAACAATGAAATTAATCGCCTGCAATGTTGCTGATTGCCCAAGGGGGTTAGATGGGTGCTGATAAGGCTGCCCCCTCTCCACCCTTCCCGACAGGCCCCGAGGTAATCTGCACGTAGTCCAGGCGGCCAAGGGAAGTAACTATGTGACCCACTTCCGGTCTCTTCTCGGTTTTCTACAATGTCGAGACTGCACGATGTGATTGGCCAGATAAGCGTCGCAATCATAAGGAAGGGTCACTCTTGGAGGGTTGTCAGGCGGGTGATTACGACTCGTATCGTAATTCCGTCATACCATTAACGCACAGAAAGATGCCAATAGGCAATGCTGTTTGATTGGACAGTGACGTCAGAGTGGCCCCGGAGTAACAATTGGTGTCTTTAGGGTGAAGAAAAAATTCCAAAGCGGAAAAAAACGTTATTTTTCTTGTTATAAGCCAAATGACAGCCCTTTAAAAAGGAACAAAACATTTAGAGTAGTAACTCGACTCGAGTCAAAGTACATTTACGAGTAATGAGTTTGATTACTGCTACTCAAACACTTTAGTCGTTTTCGCAAATAAGATGTTACAGCCTTGTTGCAATCTAGCTATTCCTTAGGGCACCAATGGCAACCAAGGTTTGAAACTCGTCGTCTTCTTTCAGGCTGAACAAGAGCATCGTAAAGTCCTTTAGAATTAACCCCTCGCGTAATATATAAAATATACGCTTAACAGACGCTACCCAATTCTCAACATATTTATTAAACGTTTTAAATTGTTGTTTGAAACCCCCTCCCCTTTTGACCCCCACACGAGTACGTGACAAGGTTGTGAAACAATACAATGCTGCAGGTAGGAGGTGGATTGATTGCTTCCTCGTCAAGGGGGGCTTTCTTGTAATTATTGTTGGTCTGTATTGCCGTATCGCTCCAGATCTCAGACACATATCGAGTGCAAGTGCGATTATGGCACTGCTATAATGGTACTGCCGAGTGTGTGAGCTGTGATACGCACACAGCCGAGTACATTCAGCGCCTCGTCATTGAATGCTACGTCTTGTGTGTTGGGTGTACGTGACACGTCATCTTATTAGGTATAGTACCGTTATGATACAGTGATGACCGCATCCTCTAAAGGAGTCAATCCCAAATTGTCGAAGAGCTGTTTTTGTATAAGGGTATCCTCCCTGTTGACATGACTAAAATAGCGTCCTACATTTACCGGTAGAAACAACAGAACAATTCTAAATACACCCAGGTGTATATATTTCTGAGATATAATTATATATAGTTTCTGGATTCGCTTAAGCGCCACTTCCGAACAGGCTGGTAGCATCGCCTACTTCGTGTTCATCATATTGTTGATGCATCACCTCACAACAACATCGTGAAGACAATGGCAGCCGGTGATCTGACAAGTTCCACTATTTTGAGATTGTACTGCACCACACAATGTTTATGAAAAAAACGTTCTATGTCTCGGTTACGTTTATCCACTTCATTTACAATGTCTACACTCTTTGTACAAGATGCTGTGCAGCCAGGTTATTCAGGATAAAGGTCCATATTGAGCAAGCCTGTCTCCCTTCACGTCATGCCTGATAATACCAGGCTATATAGATTGTGTCACTTATTTACCAAGAATGCTATTCCGGAGGAATATTCAGTTTTATTATCATTGGAACATACAGGTTTATATATAAACTCTTGGAAATCAAATTCATAAAACCGGTTGAGTAAATTATACAGCTCATCTTTGGACTTTTGTATTATATATACCTGCACTGTTTTTTTTACCGCGTCAAAAAGTCATTTCAAATCCATGACAGAATTATTCATCCCAATCGCGTGAGAAATTTAACGATGCATATAGTTGCGCCAATTACGCAGGTGCGAAATTTAAGATATTCTTAGCAGGTGATCTGAGGCTATCGACTTGCCAATACAGCAAGGTCATAAACGATCCCAACCTCGTGACTTCCGGTCAGTTTGTGGTCAAGCCTGTGCGACATTCGGCATGAGTTAGGAGCGACCACTGATAATGTAAACACATTTAGACGCACATTAAAGTGTCGCCGCACTCAGGCAAATTTAGCTGATATTAAGACATCGGGTAATTCATTTATTCAGTAATTCAATTTGATACAGTTACTAATCTATTTTCATTTCTAATTCATATTGTTCCAAATTTTAAAATAATAAACAACGAATTAACAACATGCCTCAACTGTACAGAGACGTTGTCAACATGTTGATCAACAATGTCATTATGTAAACTATCTCCACTGTTCTTTTAAACGGAAGACTTGAGGATTTCCGGGTTTTTTACTATATACAAATCCGGAACATGTATTTTTGCTGCATATGTTGTAGCAATATTTGTTGTGTCTTGGTTTGTTTGCAACAACATGGTTTGTGGGGAGGTGATGGGTATTAATTGATTGCTGCTTCGGTAATCACACACACACACACACACACACACACACACACACACACACACACACACACACACACACACACACATTTCATGAGGTACATACACATGTAACGTGAATACAATGATATATTCTGGATATATTCTGGTGTCCTCCTGTCAAGGCCAGCTATACATAGTGCTGACTGGCACAATTTCAAGCAATATTTCTAACATCGCAGTATGCGAGTATATAACACCACGTCACTTCACATCTACATAGAGTATGTATGTATCGGTTAGTCGAATCTTGGTTTACTTATTAAATTACTCCTTGTGTAGCCTTGTATTTAGGACATTTATCTTCTAAACCAAATACACGAATTATCAGAAACAAATACCACACATTCTACCTTTCTGCAGTAACTAAGTTATTATTATGAACAACTAAACCGTTATATACCGCGTTACCGAGTCACCATGTTACCTGGATGGGCTCAGGACAGTTAGAGGATGAGGCTGACAAGCAGACACTGCAGCCATGCGTGCATCCCAACTGGGCATAATGTACAACTGGTACGCGCAGTCCACTTCTGCATTCAATTGTGTGATCACTTATAATACCATTTAAGGAGTCAGAAATTACTAACACAATAGTAACAATCTTTTTCGTCAATGCAGAGAGAGAGGCCAAATTTTCTTAAACTTAAAATTGGGCGTTTTGAAACAAAGAATGTTTAGTGACCAATGTAAAGCCAAGTGCTTATGTATTTACGATTACATCTAGGGTTTATGGAAATAGTAATCGTTTATAATTATAAGAATCGTGATTAGAGATACACATTGAGGGGATAACTGGAGAGCGTACACTTCAAAATTGGATTTGACCTAAATAATACAAACGTTATCAAAACGTTACTAGTCTGAGTTGCCGAAACACTGCAAACCCGGGGTCCAAAACACAACTATGATACCCGTATCAAATACAGCACTATTAAATAGCCATTTCTTGTTTATTTTTAGCCACTATCAAACATGGGTGTATACTTTCATTCTCAATCCAGTCTCTGCAAGAATATAGTTAAGGAAATTCTAGCATGCCGTGTTTAATGTTTAGATTCCAAAGGAATTCCTGGCCGCCAAGGCGAACCCAAAATTTTGCTGTACCCCGCTACTGCTCGTTGACTTGATTATGGCAGGGTGCTTTACATTTTGAATATCAATTTTAACATTGATGGAGGGGTCGTGTTTATAATAAAGACTAGCAGTTGGTAAAGTTGGTCCAGAGTGACATACTACTGCAGGGATTACGGAATAAGCTCTTCTGTTTTGTTAGGATATTGGGAGAAAGTATCACCCCTATCTTATTCACGCCGTAGTGTTAGTAAATATATACTGCGAACACAACACAAGGGAGCCAGACACTGTGTGTGTGTGTGTGTGTGTGTGTGTGTGTGTGTGTGTGTGTGTGTGTGTGTGTGTGTGTGTGTGTGTGTGTGTGTGTTGTTGTTGTTGTTGTTGTTTTTGTTGTTGCTGTGTGTTTGTTGTTGTTGTTTTTGGGGGGGGTTTCCGTGAGGTTGCAAAGTTCTGCGTGACAATGGGCATTGTCGACAGCAGGCGGGTGTTACAGCACTACATTTCAATGTGACCGTCATACATTGATCATACATAGTGTATTCAGCCCCGTCATTGACATCTGTACAATGTGACTAGCAGAGTACACTTGTGATTGTGCGGCGTGACAAGCGGAGAAACTATTTTATGTAACAAACACGATTCGCTTTCAAAAGATGACATTGTCCATTCTGCGGAACGCAAGCTGCCGTGGTCATTTTACAAACGCTTCAAACGATCCCGACATGACGTAGCAGATAATGTACACACTAGGATATGTGAGGCCTTCAACGTGTGTATTATCATAGAGCCAGGAACAGGAACATAATAATCATAGTACAGTCGTTCAAGGTAAGACAGTGTTTGGTTGTGTTTTGTTCGACTTCGGTTCTCCGCCACTTTCGCCTATATAACCAAAACCGCAGACCCCCACATACCCCAAGTGCAGTTGACAGGCAGAACACGTACATGTCGCCCGCGGTTGTTCCACACGTCTGAAACCGAAGAGGTGGAAATATCATTATGTGAAAGAATGTAACATTCACGGATTGCAACAGTTGACAATGTGATGTTATTAACTGACGTGTGTAACAATGTGATGTTATTAACTGACGTGTGTAACAATGTGATGTTATTAACTGACGTGTGTAACAATGTGATGTTATTAACTGACGTGTGTAACAATGTGATGTTATTAACTGACGTGTGTAACAATGTGATGGTATTAACTGACGTGAATAACAATGTGATGTTATTAACTTATGTGTGTAACAATGTGATGTTATTAATTGATGTGTGTGTAACAATTTGACGTTAACAACTGATGTGTGTGCATCAATGTGATGGGTATCCAATGTCAATACAGTTAATCTGTTCCCTTTGTCCTCAAGAAGACTGATCTTACAACTTCTAAACAAAAAACACTGAATGGTTGAAATAGAATGCTTCTTTCATGAATCAGAAAATTGTTTATATTAACAAAGCATACACAACATGTCAAATCATAATCCTTTTACCGGTAACATTTTCAATGATCAAGTTCTAGTTGTGTACGGCTGGCCGGTATAGGGTGTCGGATGTATACGGCTGGCCGGTACAGGGTGTCGGATGTGTACGGCTGGCCGGTACAGGGTGTCGGATGTGTACAGCTGGGTGGTACAGGGTGTCGGATGTATATGGCTGGGCGTACAGGGTGGGAACAACGTGTCGGATGTATACGGCTGGCTGGTACAGGGTGTCGGATGTATACGGCTGGGCGTACAGGGTGGTAACAAGGTGTTGGATGTATACGGCTGCCCGGTACAGGGTGTCGGATGTATACGACTGGGTGGTACAGGGTGTCGGATGTATACGATTGGGTGGTACAGGGTGTGGGATGTATACGACTGGGTGGTACAGGGTGTCGGATGTATACGACTGGGTGGTACAGGGTGTCGGATGTATACGACTGGGTGGTACAGGATGTGGGATGTATACGACTGGGTGGTACAGGGTGTCGGATGTATACGGCTGGGCGTACAGGGTGGGAAGAAGGTGTCGGATGTATACGGCTGGCCGGTACAGGGTGTCGGATGTATACGGCTGGGTGGTACAGGGTGTCGGATGTATACGTCTGGCCGGTACAGGGTGTCGGATGTATACGGCTGGGCGTACAGGGTGGGAACAAGGTGTCGGATGTATACGGCTGCCCAGTACAGGGTGTCGGATGTATACGACTGGGTGGTACAGGGTGTCGGATGTATACGACTGGGTGGTACAGGGTGTCGGATGTATACGACTGGGTGGTACAGGGTGTGGGATGTATACGACGGGGTGGTACAGGGTGTCGGATGTATACGGCTGGGCGTACAGGGTGGGAACAAGGTGTCGGATGTATACGGCTGCCCGGTACAGGGTGTGGGATGTATACGACTGGGTGGTACAGGGTGTCGGATGTATACGACTGGGTGGTACAGGGTGTGGGATGTATACGACTGGGTGGTACAGGGTGTCGGATGTATACGACTGGGTGGTACAGGGTGTCGGATGTATACGACTGGATGGTACAGGATGTGGGATGTATACGACTGGGTGGTACAGGGTGTCGGATGTATACGGCTGGGCGTACAGGGTGGGAAGAAGGTGTCGGATGTATACGGCTGGCCGGTACAGGGTGTCGGATGTATACGGCTGGGTGGTACAGGG
This sequence comes from Haliotis rufescens, assembly GCF_023055435.1. Taxonomy (NCBI): domain Eukaryota; kingdom Metazoa; phylum Mollusca; class Gastropoda; order Lepetellida; family Haliotidae; genus Haliotis; species Haliotis rufescens. The sequence continues at coordinate 23,320,222 of NW_025963802.1, forward strand.
TGTGGGATGTATACGTCTGGCCGGTACAGGGTGTCGGATGTATACGACTGGGCGTACAGGGTGGGAACAAGGTGTCGGATGTATACGGCTGCCCAGTACAGGGTGTCGGATGTATACGACTGGGTGGTACAGGGTGTCGGATGTATACGACTGGGTGGTACAGGGTGTCGGATGTATACGACTGGGTGGTACAGGGTGTGGGATGTATACGACGGGGTGGTACAGGGTGTCGGATGTATACGGCTGGGCGTACAGGGTGGGAACAAGGTGTCGGATGTATACGGCTGCCCGGTACAGGGTGTGGGATGTATACGACTGGGTGGTACAGGGTGTCGGATGTATACGACTGGGTGGTACAGGGTGTGGGATGTATACGACTGGGTGGTACAGGGTGTCGGATGTATACGACTGGGTGGGAACAAGGTGTCGGATGTATACGGCTGGGTAGTACAGGGTGCCGGATGTATACGACTGGGCGTACAGGGTGTGGGATGTATACGACTGGGTGGTACAGGGTTTCGGATGTATACGACTGGGTGGTACAGGGTGTGGGATGTATACGACTGGGTGGTACAGGGTGTCGGATGTATACGGCAGGGCGTACAGGGTGGGAACAAGGTGTCGGATGTATACGGCTGGGTGGTACAGGGTGTGGGATGTATACGACTGGGTGGTACAGGGTGTCGGATGTATACGACTGGGTGGTACAGGGTGTCGGATGTATACGACTGGGTGGTACAGGGTGTGGGATGTATACGACGGGGTGGTACAGGGTGTCGGATGTATACGGCTGGGCGTACAGGGTGGGAACAAGGTGTCGAATGTATACGGCTGCCCGGTACAGGGTGTCGGATGTATACGACTGGGTGGTACAGGGTGTCGGATGTATACGACTGGGTGGTACAGGGTGTCGGATGTATACGACTGGGGGGTACAGGGTGTGGGATGTATACGACTGGGTGGTACAGGGTGTCGGATGTATACGGCTGGGCGTACAGGGTGGGAACAAGGTGTCGGATGTATACGGCTGGCCGGTACAGGGTGTCGGATGTATACGGCTGGGTGGTACAGGGTGTCGGATGTATACGGCTGGGCGTACAGGGTGGGAACAAGGTGTCGGATGTATACGGCTGCCCGGTACAGGGTGTCGGATGTATACGACTGGGTGGTACAGGGTGTCGGATGTATACGACTGGGTGGTACAGGGTGTCGGATGTATACGACTGGGTGGTACAGGGTGTGGGATGTATACGACTGGGTGGTACAGGGTGTCGGATGTATACGGCTGGGCGTACAGGGTGGGAAGAAGGTGTCGGATGTATACGGCTGGCCGGTACAGGGTGTCGGATGTATACGGCTGGGTGGTACAGGGTGTCGGATGTATACGTCTGGCCGGTACAGGGTGTCGGATGTATACGGTTGGGCGTACAGGGTGTGGGATGTATACGACTGGGTGGTACAGGGTGTCGGATGTATACGACTGGGTGGTACAGGGTGTGGGATGTATACGACTGGGTGGTACAGGGTGTCGGATGTACACGGCTGGGCGTACAGGGTGGGAACAAGGTGTCGGATGTATACGGCTGGCCGGTACAGGGTGTCGGATGTATACGGCTGGGTGGTACAGGGTGTCGGATGTATACGACTGGGCGTACAGGGTGGGAACAAGGTGTCGGATGTATACGGCTGCCCGGTACAGGGTGTCGGATGTATACGACTGGGTGGTACAGGGTGTCGGATGTATACGACTGGGTGGTACAGGGTGTCGGATGTATACGACTGGGTGGTACAGGGTGTGGGATGTATACGACTGGGTGGTACAGGGTGTCGGATGTATACGGCTGGGCGTACAGGGTGGGAAGAAGGTGTCGGATGTATACGGCTGGCCGGTACAGGGTGTCGGATGTATACGGCTGGGTGGTACAGGGTGTCGGATGTATACGTCTGGCCGGTACAGGGTGTCGGATGTATACGGCTGGGCGTACAGGGTGTCGGATGTATACGGCTGGGCGTACAGGGTGGGAAGAAGGTGTCGGATGTATACGGCTGCCCGGTACAGGGTGTCGGATGTATACGACTGGGTGGTACAGGGTGTCGGATGTATACGACTGGGTGGTACAGGGTGTGGGATGTATACGACTGGGTGGTTCAGGGTGTCGGATGTATACGACTGGGCGTACAGGGTGTGGGATGTATACGACTGGGTGGTACAGGGTGTCGGATGTATACGACTGGGTGGTACAGGGTGTGGGATGTATACGACTGGGTGGTACAGGGTGTCGGATGTATATGACTGGGCGTACAGGGTGGGAACAAGGTGTCGGATGTATACGGCTGGGTGGTACAGGGTGTCGGATGTATACGACTGGGCGTACAGGGTGTGGGATGTATACGACTGGGTGGTACAGGGTTTCGGATGTATACGACTGGGTGGTAAAGGGTGTGGGATGTATACGACTGGGTGGTACAGGGTGTCGGATGTATACGGCAGGGCGTACAGGGTGGGAACAAGGTGTCGGATGTATACGGCTGGGTTGTACAGGGTGTCGGATGTATACGACTGGGTGGTACAGGGTGTGGGATGTATACGACTGGGTGGTACAGGGTGTCGGATGTATACGACTGGGTGGTACAGGGTGTGGGATGTATACGACTGGGTGGTACAGGGTGTCGGTTGTATACGGCTGGGCGTACAGGGTTGGAACAAGGTGTCGGATGTATACGACTGGGTGGTACAGGGTGTCGGATGTATACGACTGGGTGGTACAGGGTGTCGGATGTATACGACTGGGTGGTACATGGTGGCGGATGTATACGACTGGGTGGTACAGGGTGTCGGATGTATACGACTGGGTAGTACAGGGTGTCGGATGTATACGGCTGGCCGGTACAGTTTGTCGGATGTATACGGCTGGGCGAACAGGGTGGGAACAAGGTGTCGGATGTATACCGCTGGGTGGTACAGGGTGTCGGTTGTGTACGGCTGGGTGGTACAGGGTGTCGGTTGTATAGAGCTGGGTGGTACAGGGTGTCGGTTGTATAGAGCTGGGTAGTACAGGGTGTCGGTTGTGTACGGCTGGGTGGTATAGGGTGTGGGATGTATACGACTGGGTGGTACAGGGTGTTGGATGTTGCGACTGGGTGGTACAGGGTGTCGGTTGTGTACGGCTGGGTGGTACAGGGTGTCGGTTGTATAGAGCTGGCCGGTACAGGGTGTGGGATGTATACGACTGGGTGGTACAGGTCGTGGGATGTATACGACTGGGTGGTACAGGGTGTTGGATGTTGCGACTGGGTGGTACAGGGTGTCGGATGAATACGGCTGGCCGGTACAGGGTGTCGGATGTATACGACTGGGCGTACAGGGTGGGAACAAGGTGTCGGATGTATACGACTGGCCGGTACAGGGTGTCGGATGTATACGACTGGGTGGTACAGGGTGTGGGATGTATACGACTGGGTGGTACAGGGTGGGAACAAGGTGTCGGATGTATACGGCTGGCCGATACAGGGTGTCGGATGTATACGGTTGGGCGTACAGGGTGGGAACAAGGTGTCGGATGTATACGGCTGGCCGGTACAGGGTGTCGGATGTATACGGCTGGCCGGTACAGGGTGTCGGATGTATACGACTGGGTGGTACAGGGTGTCGGATGTAAACGGCTGGGCGTACAGGGTGGGAACAAGGTGTCGGATTTATACGACTGGCCGGTACAGGGTGTCGGATGAATACGGCTGGCCGGTACAGGGTGTCGAATGTATACGACTGGGCGTAAAGGGTGGGAACAAGGTGTCGGATGTATACGGCTGGCCGGTACAGGGTGTCGGATGTATACGACTGGGTGGTACAGGGTGTGGGATGTATACGACTGGGTGGTACAGCGTGGGAACAAGGTGTCGGATGTATACGGCTGGCCGGTACAGGGTGTCGGATGTATACGGTTGGGCGTACAGGGTGGGAACAAGGTGTCGGATGTTTACGGCTGGCCGGTACAGGGTGTCGGATGTATACGGCTGGCCGGTACAGGGTGTCGGATGTATACGACTGGGTGGTACAGGGTGTCGGATGTATACGGCTGGGCGTACAGGGTGGGAACAAGGTGTCGGATTTATACGACTGGCCGGTACAGGGTGTCGGATGTATACGACTGGGTGGTACAGGGTGTCGGATGTATACGGCTGGGCGTACAGGGTGGGAACAAGGTGTCGGATGTATACGACTGGGTGGTACAGGGTGTCGGATGTATACGGCTGGGCGTACAGGGTGGGAACAAGGTGTCGGATGTATACGACTGGCCGGTACAGGGTGGGAACAAGGTGTCGGATGTATACGGCTGGCAGGTACAGGGTGTCGGATGTATACGGTTGGGCGTACAGGGTGGGAACAAGGTGTCGGATGTTTACGGCTGGCCGGTACAGGGTGTCGGATGTATACGGCTGGCCGGTACAGGGTGTCGGATGTATACGACTGGGTGGTACAGGGTGTCGGATGTATACGGCTGGGCGTACAGGGTGGGAACAAGGTGTCGGATTTATACGACTGGCCGGTACAGGGTGTCGGATGTATACGACTGGGTGGTACAGGGTGTCGGATGTATACGGCTGGGCGTACAGGGTGGGAACAAGGTGTCGGATGTATACGACTGGCCGGTACAGGGTGTCGGATGTATACGACTTGGTGGTACAGGGTGTCGGATGTATACAACTGGGTGGTACAGGGTGTCGGATGTATACGACTGGGTGGTACAGGGTGTCGGATGTATACGACACTGTGGTACAGGGTGTCGGATGTATACGGCTGGGCGTACAGGGTGGGAACAAGGTGTCGGATGTATACGACTGGGTGGTACAGGGTGTGGGATGTATACGACTGGGTGGTACAGGGTGTCGGTTGTATACGGCTGGGTGGTACAGGGTGTCGGTTGTATAGAACTGGGTGGTACAGGGTGTCGGTTGTTTAGAGCTGGGTGGTACAGGGTGTCGGTTGTGTACGGCTGGGTGGTACAAGGTGTCGGATGTATACGACTGGGTGGTACAGGGTGTCGGATGTATACGACTGGGCGTACAGGGTGGGAAGAAGGTGTCGGATGTATACGGCTGCCCGGTACAGGGTGTGGGATGTATACGACTGGGTGGTACAGGGTGTCGGATGTATACGACTGGGCGAACAGGGTGTCGGAAGTATACGACTGGGTGGTACAGGGTGTCGGATGTATACGACTGGGTGGTACAGAGTGTCGGATGTATACGACTGGGCGTACAGGGTGTCGGATGTATACGACTGGGTGGTACAGGGTGTCGGATGTATACGGCTGGGTGGTACAGGGTGTCGGATGTATACGACTGGGTGGTACAGGGTGTCGGATGTATACGACTGGGTGGTACAGGGTGTCGGATGTATACGACTGGGTGGTACAGGGTGTCGGATGTATACGGCTGGGCGTACAGGGTGTCGGATGTATACGACTGGGTGGTACAGGGTGTCGGATGTATACGGCTGGTCGTACAGGGTGTCGGATGTATACGACTGGGTGGTACAGGGTGTCGGATGTATACGACTGGGCGTACAGGGTCGGAACAGGGTGACTCACATATACGGCTGGGCGGTACAAGTTGTCGGATATATACGACTGGTCGGCACAGGGTATTGGATGTACTTTTGTACTTATTACTTTTGTTTTTCTCACAACTACATATATGTGCTCTTTCCCTCATTGCCTTCAACAGAACTACACCACCTACCTAGAGTACACCACCTCCCGCCATCAACCACCACATCTACACCACCTCCTATCATCAGCCACCACGAGTACACCACCTCCCGCCATCAGCCACAACGAGTACACCACAACCTGCCATCAACCACCACATCTACACCACCACCCGCCATCAACCACCACCACATCACAACCTCTTCCATCAACTACCACATCTACACCACCTCCCGCAAAAAACCACCACGAGAACACCATCTCCTGCCATCAACCACCACGAGTACACCACCTCCTGCAATCAAGCACCACATCTACACCACCTCCTGCCATCAACCACCACAACATCACAACCTCCTGCCATCAACTACCACATCTACACCACCTCCCGCCATCAACAACCACATCTACACCACCTCCCACCATCAACCACCACAACATCACAACCTCCTGCCATCAACCGCCACATCTACACCACCTCCCGCCACCAACCACCACGAGAACACCACCTCCTGCCATCAGCCACCACGAGTACACCACCTCCTGCCATCAACCGCCATGAGGGAAAAACACCTCCTGCCATCGTCCATCACATCTACACCACCTCCCGCCATCAACCACCACAACTACACCACCTCCTGCCATCAGCCACCACGAATACACCACCTCCCACCATCAGCCACCCCGAGTACACAACCTCCCGCAATCAACCACCACAACTACACCACCTCCTGCAGTCAACCACCACATCTACACCATCACCCATCACCTCCTGCCATCAGCCACCACGAGTACACCACCTCCTGCCATCAACCACCACATCTACACCACCTCCGGCCATCAACCATCACAACTACACCACCTCCTGCCATCAACCACCACAATTACACCACCTCCTGCCATCGGCCACCACGAGTTCACCACCTCCTGCCATAAGCCACCACGAGTACACCACCTCCCGCCATCAATCACTTTATCTACACCACCTCCCGACATCAACCACCACGAGTACACCACATCCCGCTATCACCCTTCACGAGTATACCAGCTCCCGCCATCAACCACCACATCTACACCATTTCCTCCCATCAACCACCACGAGTACACCACTTCCTGCCATGAACCACCACATCTACACCACCTCCTGCCATCAACTACCAACATCTACACCACCTCCCGCAATCAACCACCACATCTACACCACCTCCCACCATCAAAGACCACAACTACACCACCTCCCGCCATCAACTACCACATCTACACCACCTCCCGCCATCAACCACCACAACTACACCACCTCCTGCCATCAGCCACCACATCTACACCACCTCCCGTCATCAGCCACCACGAGTACACAACCTCCCGCCATCAGCCACCACGAGTACACGCCACCCGCCATCAACCATCACGAGTACACAACCTCCTGCCATCAACCACCACGAGTACACCACCTCCTGCCATCAACCACCACATCTACACCACCTCCCGCCATCAACCACCACAACTACACCACCTCCCGTCATCAGCCACCACGAGTACACCACCTCCTGCCATCAGCCACCACGAGTACACCACCACCCGCCATCAACCACCACAACATCACAACCTCCTGCCATCAACTACCACATCTCAGCACCTCCCGCCATCAACCACCACGAGTACACCACCTCCTGCCATCAGCCACCACGAGTACACCACCTCCTGCCATCAACCACCACAACATCACAACCTCCTGCTATCAACTACTATAACTCAGCACCTCCCGCCATCAACCACCTTATCTACACCCCCTCCCGACATCAACCACAACGGGTACACCACCTCCCGCCATCGACCACCACAACTACACCCCCTCCTGCCATCAGCCACCACGAGTTCACCCCCTACTGCCATCAGCCACCACGAGTACACCACCTCCTGCCATCAGCCACCACGAGTACACCATCTCCCGCCATCAATCACTTTATCTACACCACCTCCCGACATCCACCCCCACGAGTACACCACCTCCCGACATCAACCACCACGAGTACACCATCTCCCGCCATCAATCACTTGATCTACACCACCTCCCGACATCCACCCCCACGAGTACACCACCTCCCGACATCAACCACCACGAGTACACCAGCTCCCGACATCAGCCCTCACGAGTATACCACCTCCTGACATCAACCACCATGAGTACACCACCACCTGCCATCAGCAACCACATCTACACCACCTCCCGCCATCAGCCACCATGGGTACACCACCTCCCGCCATCGACAACCACATCTACAACACCTCCCACCATCAACCACCACAACTACACCATCTCCCGCCGTCAACCACCACATCTACACCTTCACCCGCCATCAACCTCCACAACTACACCACCTCCTGCCATCAACCACCACATCTACACCACCTCCGCCGATCAGCCACCACAGTACTCAACCTCCCGCCATCAACCATCGAAACTAAACCACCTCCCGTCGTCAACCACCACAACTACACCACCTCCTGCCATCAACCACCACATCTACACCACCTCCCGACATCAACCACCAGGGCCCCGTTCCACAAAGCGATCGTAGCGCTAAGATGATCGTAACTCCCATACTTTAACATAGACTTAAGACATACTTAGCGCTAAGATCGCTTTGTGAAACGGGGCCCTGATCTATACCACCTCCCGGCATCAACCATCACATCTACACCACCTCCCGCCATCAACCACCACATCTACATCACCTCCCGCCATCAGACACCACAACATCTACACCACCTCCTGCCATCAACCACCACAACTACACCACCTCCCGCCATCAGCCTCCACGAGTACATCACCTCCCGCCATCAGACACCACGAGTACACCACATCCTGCAGTCAGCCACCACGAGTACACCACCTCCTGCCATCAGACACCACGAGTACACCACATCCTGCAGTCAGCCACCACATCTACACCACCTCCTGAAGTCAGCCACCACGAGAAGACCACATCCTGCAGTCAGCCACCACGAGAAGACCACATCCTGCAGTCAGCCACCACGAGTACACCAAATCCTGCCACCAGCCACCACCAGTACACCACATCCTGCCATCAGCCACCACGTGTACACCACCTCCTGCCATCAGCCACCACGAGTAGACCACATCCTGCCATCAGACACCACATCTACACCACCTCCCGCCATCAGCCACCACAGTACTCAACCTCGTGCCATCAACCGTCGAAACTACACCACCTCCCGCCGTCAACCACTACATCTACACCACCAACCGCCATGAACCATCACGAGTACACCACCTCCTGCCATCAGCCAGCAAGATTACATCACCTCCTGCCATCAGCCACCACGAGTACACCACCTCCTGCCATCAACCACCACATCGACACCACCTCCCGACATCAACCTCAAGATCTACACCACCTCCCGGCATCAACCGCCACATCTACAACACCTCCTGCTATCAACCGCCACATCTACACCACCTCCTGCCATCAACCACCACAACTACACCACCTCCCGCCATCAGCCACCACGAGTACATCACCTCCCGCCATCAGCCAACCAGGAATACACAACCTCCCGCCATCAACCACCACATCTACACCACCTCCCACCATCAACCACCACATCTACACCACCTTCCGCCATCAACCACCACATCTACACCACCTCCCGCCATCAACCACCACAACTACACCACCTCCCGCCATCAACCACCACGAGTACATCACCTCCCGCCATCAGCCCCCAGGAATACACAACCTCCCGCCATCAACCACCACATCTACACCACCTCCCGCGGTCAACCACCACATCTACACCCCCTCCGGCCATCAACCGGCACATCTACAACACCTCCTGCCATCAGCCACCACATCTACACCACCTCCCGCCATCAGCCACCACGAGTACATCACCTCCCGTCATCAGCCACCACAACATCTACACCATCTCCCGCCATCAACCATCACATCTACACCACCTCCCGCGGTCAACCACCACATCTACATTACCTCCCGCCATCAGACACCACAACATCTACACCACCTCCCGCCATCAACCACCACATCTACACCACCTCCCGCCATCAGCCTCCACGAGTACATCACCTCCCGCCATCAGCCACCACATCAACATCACCTCCTGCCATCAACCACCACGAGTACACCACCTCCTGCCATCAACCACCACATCTACACCACCTCCCGACATCAACCACCACATGTACACCACCTCCCGACATCAACCATCACATCTACACCACCTCCCGCAATCAACTACCACATCTAAACCACCTCCCGCCATCAACTACCACATCTAAACCACCTCCTGCCATCAACCACCACGAGTACAGCACCTCCTGCCATCAACAACCACATCTACACCACCTCCCGCCATCAACCACCACGAGTACACAACCTCCTGCCATCAGCCACCACGAGTACACCACCTGCCGCCATTAGCCACCACGAGTGCACCACCTCCGGCCATCAACCGCCACGAGTACACCACCTCCCGCCATCAACCACCACAACATAACAACCTCCTGTCATCAACTACCACATCTCAGCACCTCCCGCCAACAACCACCTTATCTACACCCCCTCCCGCCATCAACCACCACGGGAACACCACCTCCCGCCATCGACCACCACATCTACACCACCTCCCACTATCAACCACCACAACTACACCACCTCCTGCCACCAGCCACCATCAGTTCACCACCTCCTGCCATCAGCCACCACGAGTACACCACCTCCCGCCATCAATCACTTTATCTACACCACCTCCCGACATCAACCACCACGAGTACACCACCTCCCGCCATCAGCCTTCACGAGTATACCACCTCCCGCCATCAACCACCACATCCACACCACCTCCCGCCATCAACCACCACATCTACACCACCTCCTGCCATCAACCACCACATCTACACCACCTCCTGCCATCAGCCTCCACATCTACACCACCTCCCGCCATCAGCCACCACGAGTACATCACCTCCCTGCCATCAGCCACCACGAGTACATCACCTCCCGCCATCAGCCACCACAACATCTACACCACCTCCCGCCATCAACCACCACATCCACACCACCTCCCGCCATCAACCACCACATCTACATCACCTCCCGCCATCAGACACCACAACATCTACACCACCACCCGCCATCAACCACCACATCTACACCACCTCCCGCCATCAGCCACCACAAGTACATCATCTCCCGCCATCAGCCACCACAAGTACATCACCTCCCGCCATCAGCCACCACGAGTACACCACCTCCCGACATCAACCAACACATCTACACCACCTCCCGCCATCAACCGCTACATCTACACAACCTCCTGCCATCAACCACCGCATCTACACCACCTCTCGCCATCAACCACCACATCTACACAACCTCCTGCCATCAGCCACCACATCTACATCACCTCCTGCCATCAGCCACCACATCAACATCATCTCCTACCATCAACCACCACGAGTACACCACCTCCTGCCATCAACCACCACATCTACACCACCTCCCGACATCAACCACCACATCCTCACCACCTCCCGCCATCAGCCACCACATCTACATCACCTCCTGCCATCAGCCACCACATCAACATCATCTCCTGCCATCAACAACCACGAGTACACCACCTCCTGCCATCAACCACCACATCTACACCACCTCCCGACATCAACCACCACATCTTCACCACCTCCCGCCATCAACCACCACATCTACATCACCTCCTGCCATCAGCCTCCACGAGTACACCACCTCCCGCCATCACTCACCACGAGTACACCACCTTCCGCCATCAGGCTCCACGAGTACACCACCTCCCGCCATCAGCATACCACGAGTACACCACCTCCTGCCATCAACCACCACATCTACACCACCTCCCGACATCAGTCACCACGAGTACACCACCTCCCGCCTTCAGCCACCACATCTACACCACCTTCCGCCATCAGCCATCACTAGTACACCACCTCTCGACATCAACCACTTTATCTACACCACCTCCCGCCATCAGCCTCCACGAGTACACCACCTCCCGCCATCAGCCAGCATGAGTACACAACCTCCCAACATCAACCACTTTATCTACACCACCTCCCGCCATCAACCACCACATCTACATCACCTCCCGCCATCAGACACCACAACATCTACACCACCACCCGCCATCAACCACCACATCTACACCACCTCCCGCCATCAGCCACCACGAGTACATCACCTCCCGCCATCAGCCACCACGAGTACATCACCTCCTGCCATCAGGCTCCACGAGTACACCACCTCCCGCCATCAGCATACCACGAGTACACCACCTCCTGCCATCAACCACCACATCTACACCACCTCCCGACATCAGTCACCACGAGTACACCACCTCCCGCCTTCAGCCACCACATCTACACCACCTTCCGCCATCAGCCATCACTAGTACACCACCTCTCGACATCAACCACTTTATCTACACCACCTCCCGCCATCAGCCTCCACGAGTACACCACCTCCCGCCATCAGCTAGCATGAGTACACAACCTCCCAACATCAACCACTTTATCTACACCGCCTCCCGCCACAACCACCACGAATACACCACCTCCCGCCATCAGCCACCACATCTACACCACCTTACGCCATCAGCCATCACTAGTACACCACCTCCCGCCATCAACCACAACGATTGCACCACCTCCCGCCATCAGCCACCACGAGTACACCACCACCTGCCATCAGCCATTATGAGTACACAACCTCCCACCATCAACCACCACGAGTACACCACCTCCTGCCATCAACCACTACATCTACACCACCTCCCGACATCAACCACCACATCTTCACCACCTCCCGCCATCAACCACCACATCTACATCACCTCCTGCCATCAGCCTCCACGAGTACAACACCTCCCGCCATCACTCACCACGAGTACACCACCTTCCGCCATCAGGCTCCACGAGTACACCACCTCCCGCCATCAGCATACCACATCTACACCACCTCCCGCCAACAGCCACCACATCTTCACCACCTCCCGCCATCAACTACAACATCTACACCACCTCCCACCATCCACCACCACATCTACACCACCTCCTGCCATCAACCACCACATCTACACCACCTCCCGCCATCAACTACAACTACACCACCTCCCGCAGTCAACCACCATATCTACACCACCTGCTGCCATCATCCACCGCCTATCATCATTCCCTATCACTGTACACCACCGATCACACCAATATTCGACTACATATCTGACGTGTGCCTATAAAACATGGAATTTGACCCCCTGACGTGACGTGACTGGCCAATACACCACTGTAGGAAAGGCCTTGTCGTGATCAAAATGCTGGTTGAGACCTGACACGCTGTCATTTGGAAGTATTTTCCAGGCGCTTCAAATGTCATTGTCGGCGCTCGAGTCGATGCCTCTTGTTTCCTGTTCGTCCCGAGCGTCTGAGCAATCTATTTCACTATGGCAGGCATTAAGCATATAGACATACAGACGTACATAGTCGTGACAGACCACTAGACAAATGTAGAATAGACGTGTATAGTCGTTACAAACCACAGGTGTATATATATAATAAGAAATAAACGGTGAGTGGGAGTTAATCGTACAATAAAACACTGCAGGAAGCATATAAACCATTCTACATCTGTCTGTATACTAGTGGTCTAGTGGTACATTTATTTTTCATAAACCAATTATGTCAACATGAATTGCTGTGTGTTAATAACATAGCTACCCTTAATAGTATTACATATAGAAGGTTTTAGCGTTCGGAATAATGGGATTGTGTTTCATTTGCCGTTCCGTATGTGATTTCAGATATTACTAAAAAGACGTTTGAAAGTTTATTGAGGTAAAACATTATTTACCCAAAAAAGTCATATTTGATCTGTCATCCGCTTTTATTGCAACAAAAGCATCAGGGGTGAGACAAAACAGCATGAGTACGTTGAGGAAGTGTATAAGCGAAAGATCGCATATTTCTCTTGACGAATCTTCAAGTCATTATTGGTTATCTTAATCAGTCTGTTGATAAAGCATTAATTACACATCTATTTATAGCATGGCTTCTCGTGTACGTCTTGAATTGTCTCAAGATATCAATAATGTAATAACCTTAGGTGATCATTAAGTTTGTCTTTCGTACATGTAGCTTTGATTTCTAATAATTTGTACAATAGATTCCTATATTACGAGGGGGCACGGGTGGCCCAGTCGTCTAAAGCGCCGCGATTCGCTGTGCAGAGTTGCTTCCCTTGGGCACGCCAGAAACCTATGATTGTGGGTTCGAATCCCGGTTCGCTCCGATTATGTTTCTAGGTTTGTCAGCATCATACCCGTGCTCGTGGGTTTCACCGAAGTGGTAAACGTCTAAGACCTGCATCACTTCGGGCTTTCCTCCCACATTAAGCTGACACGCCTTATATAACTGGAATACTGTTAAAAGCAGCGTTAAACCCAACTCACTCACTCCTATATTACGTTAATCATTACCAGATTTAACTCAAGAGTTAATTTTCGGCAAGTTTATATCTGTTTAGTTGGTTAAATAAATCAAAGTTACAAAACTATGCTGAAACCTTAGCCCCAAACTGAAGACTTTAAAAATATATATTTTCATTTTTGTTGTCTTAAAACGTAAGATGCCAACTCGTGTCATTCCGGGTCAAACCGAATGGCGACTCGTGCGTACGGAGATAAAAAAAATCCACCAGTTAACTGGTTGTACCACACCCACCATTGCTTCCACGTGGAAAATATTCTTAATATAACACAGTTGCCACTTGCTTGTCAGTGTGGTGAAACAGCTCATTTTGTATGTTTTAGATACATATACCTATAAAGAAACACATTAAGGAGGAATTATACGACCAACATACGTGCACATTGCGTTTCACACTTTGATCGATAGGCGTTGGGATGAGTCTCCTTGCAGATTACGGAAGAGACGAGTGGTGACAAATAGCACGCTCCATGTTGCAGTTATCTCCCTTTCATAGTCAAATTGAGCGATATCTTCACAGCAGCACGCCCAGATTTGCAGGACGGAAGTCGCAGGTTAACATCGCAAGGTAACAAACGTGCTTAGACTATCTGGACACGTTTACTTGTGATACCTTCAATTGGAGTGACAACAACATCTAAGTACAACATGCACGCATAACACGACCGACATGTGGCTGCGTGGTATCCTCGACACGCTTCTGTGCACGCATCCAAGATGATTCATTCAATGAGCACTCCCGAGTTTATACTCAGTCGTAGTTTGTTGAACAAGATTGTCTAGTAGGCCTCATTTGGAATTTTGAACCGCCTCCGTGGTCTAGTGGTAGAGCGTCCGACCGGAGAGCGGAAGGTCAGGGGTCCGATCCCCGGCCCGCCCTTTTGCGCAATGATGTAACCAAGTTGATAAATTGGCCTCATGAGGGAATGCATTATAAACAGCTGATAAATGATTTCTTCATCGGCGTGTACAAAGTGTGCAGGTGTACGAGTAAGTGAGTGTGTAGCCTGGCTGGTTGTGTATGATTGTACGACTACCAAGTGGATCTTGGCTGTCATATCAACCACTGATTTGCCCGGATTAGACTCGATTAGAAGTACTTCACAAACCGCCTCAATATGGTTAGAATATTGTTGACTGTTGCGTCACTGAGTACACACTCACGCTGATACAGAGCTACGAATCCATCTTCTAGTGATCTTCCTTAATAGAATTCACCATTAAATAATTCAAGTCAAGACAGCGTTGCTATTTGAAGAATACATGTACATTATATCAATGAACCGCAAGTCTCGTTGACTTGTTTGTGCTTTCTTGTACATAAGTTTCAGCATATTTTTTTATTCGAAATTATTTTGGAGAACTTATAAAGGTCCATGTATATATATTCATCGGCGACTCAAGATATACAGAAATCAATATCGTATTGATCACTGTTATTGGTGGGTTCATCAAATCTGTTAAACTCTTTCTTCAAATGTCCAAACCAACAGTGTGTATAAAACTGAAGCTCCGTGATACATAACATAACAAGTCCATTTATACTGCGCCAGATTGCATTCACCAAGTTAATGCTCATGTTACTACATAGTTTTAGCAAATAATGCTAATGAAAGGGGAGTAGAGTTGATAGAACTGTCTGAAAAGGTGTGTTTTCCGATGAGCTTTAAAGGATGGAAGCGATGGCGACAGCTTAAGATCGGATGGTAGTTTGTTCCATAGCGAGGAAGCGCAGAACTTGGAAGATCTCTGACCAATGGTTTTGAGACGGGTATCTGGGACTTGTAACAGGTGGTTATTCTGAGAACGAAGAGATCTGGAAGACTTGTATTTAGGCAGTGGTTCGGTGAGATATAATGGGGCTGTTTCCATGTAGCATTTATAGGCCAGGGTTAGAATTTCGAATTCAATTCTGGCTTTAAGAGGTAACCAGTGCAGCGACATCAGAGCAGGTGTTACTGGAGTCCATTTTGATGTCCTCGTGACGATACGTAATGCTGTATTTTGTACACGTTGGAGCCTGTGGAATTGATCATTTGTGATGTTACTCATGAGACTGTTGCAATAGTCAAGCCGTGATATAACTAAAGATCTAGCCAAAGTGTGTGCAGCTTCTTTTGTGAGTAGATGTCGAACACTTCCGATGTTTCGGAGATGAAAGAAGCAGGACTTACACGGCTTACATGTTGTTCCATAGTTAGTCAACTGTCCAGATAAACGCCAAGAATTTTCACTGATTTTGAGAATTCGATATTGGAATCACCAACTAGAATCTTGTTTACTCTCATTTTCTCAAGATTTGTTCGGGTACCAATCAATAAAGCCTCTGTCTTGTTGTCTTTCAGTTTGTTCTCAGTCATCCACGACTTGATGGCTCTGGTGCAATCTTCGACTTTTTAAAGCTCTGTTTCAGTTTCAGATGGCATGAAAGTCTTCATTAGTTGCGTATCATCGGCATAGCAATGATAGTTCAGTAGCCGCTTAGAGATGATATGACCCAAACTTTTAGTGTACAGTGTGAAAAGAATGGGGCCCAGAACTGACCCTTGGTGAACCCCACAAGAGAGAACAAAACTATCTGATGTTGCTTCATTGACAGCGACTGACTGACACCGTCCATCTAAGAATGGTGTAAACCATTTGAGAGCATTTCCTTCTAGTCCTATCTGATGGTGTAAACAGTCCAAACGCTTATTGCGGTCTATGGTATCAAATGCTGCAGACAGATCAAGTAGACCAAGCAAGCTTACGTTACCTATGTCTGCAGATGTAAGGATTTCATTTAAGACTCGGAAGTAATGCAGTCTCTGTGCTGTGATTAGCTCTATGTGCGGATTGGAATTTGTCCACTAGGTTATGGGCATGAAGGTGTTCGGACAGTCGAATTTTTACCGCTTTCTCAAGCACTTTCGAGATGAAAGGTAGGTTTGATACCGGACGGTAGTTTTCCAGCAAATTGGGATTGAGACCAGGCTTCTTGAGGAGGTTTAACTATAGCTTCCTTGAAACTCTGAGGAACTTCACTTGATGAAAGACTAAGGTTGATAATCTTTGTTATGGCAGGAAGTAGAGTGTCAAGGTGACCAATGACGATCTTTGTTGGAATTGGATCTAGTTGACAGAACGTAGGTTGTGAATCAATGATCATTTTCCGGATTTCTAGATCTGAGAACGGTTTCAAATCCTTCAGAGGTTCACCATTGAAACTGTTTTGCATGTCATGTAGTAGCAGGGGACTGTCACGTAAACAATCTGGAATGACGTTTGTGTGACTGTCATGGATGGACTTCTCATCTAGGCTTTGTCGAATCTTTTGTATCTTGTTGACAAAGTGTTACTAAAATACAGATTCGCTGTTATATTTTATTTATCGGCCGTAATGGCAAATTTATGCAGAACAATTTCGTACAAATAAACGTATGTCGTGAAAGCGGACGTAAAATCAGTGCTTACTCTCCCGCTTCGTGGAAATTCCACGTGAATCAGTTAAATATCATGAACAAAGTTATATTTTGTATCCCCATTGTATTTGAACAATTTGACGATTTCCCAGCAAAATAATTCAAATGCGAGCAGTTGTCTTCTGGTGTTAAATAAAGAGGTTTTAATCAACTTTGATCACCCCTTGTTATATGTATCGAAGTATCAAGCAAAGGTGACAGGTTTTCACCTGGCATGCCAAAGTAGTTTATGCACAATATTGAAGCATGCATATAAACCGGAATGGACAATATGTAAGAAGTGAATGAAACACCTCTAGTTCTATTACTTAATAAATATTTGTAAGCAGAGTCCATTGTACGATTCGGACTATGTCATAAGCATGAATTGTGTTTATAAAACACTATCAGATGGTGATGATAACGGGTGTTTGCTAAAAGGAGAGTGTATTCTGTCCCACCAGTGGCACTCGTCACAAACACATGCAAAGGCAAGTTTCTCGTGTCGGGTAGTGTGCAATATGAAAAGTCAAAGGTTTTCCATAAATGAACTCAGCTCTTTCTGAGTTTGCAATATTCAAGCAAATTCTTTGTTTTGTTTTTGACAATGCATTGGTATCAACTCCACTTTTCTAAAATGCTCTCTGTAAATATATTGACAGACCTTCCCTGATTGTATGAAGGATTATGGTTACTCACTGAGACAGGGGTGTGCTGGTACATTTGCTGGACGCGGCGATGTCTCTCTCTCTTTGTATGGATTTTTATAGAACTTTGGAACCAGGTGCAAAAGAGGAATGGGCATGTCTTCAGGTGTTCGAGTCAAAAGTGGAAACTACTAATGCTTGTTTGGGCAGATTTCTTCTTCAGGTAGCATATGGCCTTATATATGGCAATATTAAATATGTCGCTAATTCCAAGCTATTTGATAGAACAATTAATGCAGTGATACTTACATATAATGGTTGTGTTATTTGTGGCTTCGTCAGTGAAAACAACTACAAACGTTTCTTTTAGGGCAGCCAGACTTGGGTCTATCCGGTGTACTGCGACAAGTAATATTTCAAACGGACCAGCAATTGTTTAGAGTCAACTCTCTCGTCTGCACAGTAGCATATATTCGGACTTATTCCGCACAGATCTAACACTGGTAGAGTAATATCATGCCTTTTGACAGTCTAGTATAAACTTGCGTGAAGCCAACGCATCTGAATGATGGTGTAAATCAATCATAGCTCTCTGTTCCATAATACCCACAGATTGTTTCAACACGAATAGCTGACTAGACGTTGAAGCGCCTCTCGTCCTACTGGAGAATCATGCTGAGGGGTGGTTACTGATCAGTAACTAGTGTATCACGACACGTCCCTGCCTCAGGTAACGGACGCATAGCCTTTGAAGAAGAAGTTTATTCTCACAAATCACGATGGTGGCGAGAGCAGTGCACAACACATACACATATATACATTACACTGCCGACATATTAGAGTAGCATACGAAATCAACATTTTACAGATTGTTATATTTTCACAAAAAATAGTTTGTAGGCGCAAGACACGAGGAAACTAGGAATATGTGGATGTGATGCATCAACACGGCGCCAAATTCATTCGTCATATAATATTTACTATAAAATACTTTCCCCACAATATTTAATCAACATCGGCATGTTTAACAAACAATATATCGAGACTTTTAAGAATTAGTAGACCAAATATGACATGTCATAAATAAAACGTTTCAAAAGATAGAAAAGCACCCACAGCCTTCCGGGAAAACGGTCTTCCTCTCATGTTTGCGGTAGATTTTGTTCTGATGTCATGCATTTCAGGGTCAGATCAAACTACAACTGAACAACCAACACAATATCTGGATTTTAAGAACTACTGCAGATCAAATGTGAAATGTTGTGAACAATTGGTTAACAAAATAGAAATGCTTGTAGAACTACCCATAAGGCCATATCTCAATTACCCTAGACTTTTCAGAAACATGTAGAAAAAAAGTTATATCAACACAGACACATTTAGAAGAAAAAATAATGTTCGTTCGAATGCATTATTGGTCCACTAGTTCTGCTTGAATGTGTTTCACCACGGATAACGTCACTGAAAGTGTTATTCGGGTTCGCGGTTTCACTATTGTTCACTACATGCGGTTGCCTCCCGTACTTACTTCCTAAACTCGGGGTATAGTGCGCTACACTATTCTGGTTAAGGTCTCCCTTTCATTATTGTGACAAATTTCCTTACACATTTAATTAATGTAAATTCGTTATAAATATATCTGAACAACGGACAACATAACGCTAATGTGTAAACACATATACATAAAAACAAATTGTCACAGGCAAAATTAGAAATGCGTGAATTTCCTGAACAATTTCTCCTAAACCCCAATGTGCCAACAGACGTTTAACAGAACTACTACAAACAGACCACGGGTGGCATGGCTGCCGTGGAATAAGTGTGTTGATATTGTTTACAAGGGTATGATGGAACTTCACAATATTCTGTAGCATAAAATCAAATTCGTTCAATTTTCAATCAGCTTTGTAAACCTGGACCGACGAGAACATGTTTTATATTAGCTTTTAACCATTGATATAACCATATCATTATAATCTTCTAGCAATTGACTTGCCTTTGTATGTGTTTGTGACGGGTGTCACCTGTGGGGCAGGATACGCTCACCTTTTTGCGAACGCCTGGTATCGTCACTATTTGATACTGATTCATAAATATATAATCATGAAATAGTCGGAATCGTATAATCGACGCTGTTTTTGGCAGATATTTCTTATGAATATGGAAAGTGTTTTGTCACTTTGTTTCTCCCCTCCCTCAGAAGACGGACACCCAGCCTAGATCTGTATGTAGCTTGTTTGTATCTAGCAGACTGCGTATCACAACACTATCTCCCTCAGGAGACGGACACCCAGCCTAGAACTGTATGTAGCTTATTTGTATCTAGCAGACAGCGTATCACAACACTATCTCCCTCAGAAGACGGACACCCAGCCTAGAACTGTATGTAGCTTGTTTGTATCTAGCAGACAGCGTATAACAACATTATCTCCCTCAGGAGACGGACGCCCAGCCTAGAACTGTATGTAGCTTGTTTGTATCTAGCAGACAGCGTATCACAACACTATTTCCGTCAGGAGACGGACGCCCAGCCTAGAACTGTATGTAGCTTGTTTGTATCTAGCAAACTGCGTATCACAACACTATTTCTCGTCAGGAGACGGACGCCCAGCCTAGAACTGTATGTAGCTTGCTTGTATCTAGCAGACTGCGTATCACAACACTATCTCCCTCAGGACACCGACGCCCAGCCTAGAACTGTATGTAGCTTGTTTGTATCTAGCAGACAGCGTATCACAACACTATCTCCCTCAGGAGACGGACGCCCAGCCTAGAACTGTATGTAGCTTGTTTGTATCTAACAGACTGCGTATCACAACACTATCTCCCTCAGGACACCGACGCCCAGCCTAGAACCGTATGTACCTTGTTTGTATCTAGCAGACTGCGTATCACAACACTATTTCCCTCAGGAGACGGACGCCCAGCCTAGAACTGTATGTAGCTTGTTTGTATCTAGCAGACAGCGTATCACAACACTATCTCCCTCAGGAGACGGACGCCCAGCCTAGAACTGTATGTAGCTTGTTTGTATCTAGCAGACTGCGTATCACAACACTATCTCCCTCAGAAGACGGACACCCAGCCTAGAACTGTATGTAGCTTATTTGTAACTAGCAGACAGCGTATCACAACATTATCTCCCTCAGAAGACGGACACCCAGCCTAGAACTGTATGTAGCTTGTTTGTATCTAGTAGACAGCGTATCACAACATTATCTCCCTCAGAAGACGGACACCAAACCTAGAACTGTATCTAGCTTGTTTGTATCTAGCAGACTGCGTATCACAACATTATCTTCCTCAGGAGACGGACACCCAGCCTAGAACTGTATGTAGCTTGTTTGTATCTAGTAGACTGCGTATCACAACACTATTTCGCTCAGAAGACGGACACCAAACCTAGAACTGTATGTAGCTTGTTTGTATCTAGCAGACAGCGTATCACAACATTATCTTCCTCAGGAGACGGACACCCAGCCTAGAACTGTATGTAGCTTATTTGTATCTAGCAGACAGCGTATAACAACATTATCTCCCTCAGAAGACGGACACCCAGCCTATAACTGTATGTAGCTTGTTTGTATCTAGCAGACAGCGTATCACAACACTATCTCCCTCATGAGACGGACGCCCAGCCTAGAACTGTATGTAGCTTGTTTGTATCTAGTAGACTGCGTATCACATCATTATCTCCCTCAGAAGACGGACGCCCAGCCTAGAACTGTATGTAGCTTATTTGTATCTAGCAGACAGCGTATCACAACACTATCTCCCTCAGGAGACGGACACCCAGGCTCGAACTGTATCTAGCTTGTTTGTATCTAGCAGACAGCGTATAACAACATTATCTCCCCCAGGAGACGGACGCACAGCCTAGAACTGTATGTAGCTTGTTTGTATCTAGCAGACTGCGTATCACAACACTATCTCCCTCAGGAGACGGACGCCCAGCCTAGAACTGTATCTAGCTTGTTTGTATCTAGCAGACTGCGTATCACAACACTATTTTCGTCAGGAGACGGACGCCCAGCCTAGAACTGTATCTAGCTTGTTTGTACCTAGCAGACTGCGTATCACAACACTATCTCCCTTAGGAGACGGACGCCCAGCCTAGAACTGTCTGCTAGATAGCTTGTTTGTATCTAGCAGACAGCGTATCACAACATTATCTCCCTCAGGAAAGGGACGCCCAGCCTAGAACTGTATACAAGCCTACTGTAGCTGTTATGGAATCACAGTTTATATGAATATATCGTTTTCTGCAACTCTCATTTTACATATGGGATGTGTTATTGATAATTTTACTGACAGATGTACTTTGCAAATCCACTATATATTCATAAAAAACATAATCAACGCTTTAAGATAAGTAGTTCAGACTATGCAGGCGTGCAACATACACAATTGACCTTTATTACACGCGGAATGTGTAAATATACGATTTAGGGTAAGGCTTATAGAAATATCCTTATTATGATGTGAAATACGCATATCTCATTGAAAGTGACAGTTGAAATAGACAACATTGTCACCTGTTACGATTGATAGGGGGTTAATTGGTAATATGATATGAGGTAGTTGGCCTGTACGAATAATTCACTCCAAATCGGTATGAAATCAAACACTATTTCACGAATCTGTTAGCTGAATAATTTGACAGCTAATAATCCTTACTGCTTTCTAACTAGCTTGATCCTACAATAATATATGATATGACAAAAAAACACGATAGAGTCGTGAAGCGCTTCATTACGGTTTTAATATGTCCAACTCAATTCAGAACATCCTCTCTGTTTGGGGGGCCTGTCGACCGTAGACAGACAGACCAGATAGACAGTATCGATACAACATCACTGGCATCAGGGAAGCCGGTAATTACCTCGCTACACACCCAGCTCATTAAACCAGAAAGATGGATATTGATAAGAATCATTGACTTTTTTTATTTAAATATATTGCTGGGTGTTGGCTTTATCCCATTCGACACTCGACGAACTGTGAATGCAATGAATGTTTTTGAAATGAAACAGGTGTGGGACGCAGCTCTGTAACACCGGCGTTGTAATCCCGCCAGTTTGGTACATTGGGTAGTACTTGTATGATATATATATATTGGCATCTGGTTTAAATTTTGTTTATGTTTTTATTTGTCTTTGGGGTAAGGAAATAAACTAATCACACAACCAGGACAAAATCGAAGAATGCGATTTGTCAAATAAAAATCCAAACTACTTTTCACAGTACGTATCATGATTCACGTGGAAATCGGACAAGCAAAACTGTATTTGCTGAGTTATCTCCCTTAGATTGCAAACATACTCCTAGGTATATTTGACAATTCTTGTTGCAATGTATTGATTTGTGTGGAATGAATCAGCTTTCGGTTATCATTGTTAATACATTGTACATGATATCCTATAGATATATGGTCGGCTAGAATAAGTAACACATAATTTATCGGTGTATATGGTGACATTATCATCAGCTCTGTAAACGTGTGTGATATATGACTCTTTGGGCATCACATGGGTAGATGCAAATAAGAAGTCACCAGAAATAATGTTTTAAAGCTGAATTAATTTTTACAAAATTTCACTCATTGGAATAAAACGACCCAATAGACTGAATCCAAGGTGGTAAGAATATATTGAATACCCAAATAAAACTATCACTAGCCAGTGTGAAGGATGACTTGGGTGTAAGTGGCTAAGAACCTGGCTAAAATGGCGAAACCACTTTCTTGAGCCCTGAGTTTATATTGGTCTTCTCTGGAATTTAATCTGTTTTCATTTAGAGTAAGAAAAAATAATATAATTAAGTCATCCCTTAAACCCAAATAAATCGTCTCCGAAGTGTTTGATAGGCATTTTTTTCTTGTAAATTTACGGATGACAAAGTAGATAAAAGTTTAAGGACAACAACTTCTTCATTATACTGTAATAGCGACGTTTCGGTATAGATCCTTATTCTGTTGTCAAGCAAGACTGAATAATGAACATGGTACATAATTATATATGACTGGTGAAGGACTAACAGTTACAACAATTCTCCCGCTCATGTAGGATCCAAGAGATGAGGAGTACTTGGACATGCGGTTCATGAGAGCAAGAGTGAGTGAGTATTGGCGGGGGACACCAGAAACGGGCTTCACACTCATATGTAGAATCGAACCCGGGTGAAGTTCGAACGCTTTAACCACTAGGCCACCCTTCCGCCCCTTGAGAGCTGAGAACGGTATTGTCAACTCCAATAGAAAAAACTAATGACAAGCAGGTCCTTGACCAAAAATGATGGATATATCTAAGTTGAAGACTAGCTCCTACTTGTTCCAATATTAGAAACATGCTTCCTGAAAGTCGCTAATTGACACATTTTATATTAACCTCCACATAAAGCTGACCAAATCATGCAAAGTTTAATACTCAATGTAAAAGAAATTTCAGTGTTAACGTTGATAACAATTCATAAAGGTTTATCCCACTCCGATGACTATGTTCATCCTGTTGGCCAGAACGTGTCCCAGAATACCTTGTTCTTTGTCATAGAGGACTGGAGACACGCCCAGCCCACACTCTGTGCGCGAGTGGACGATTTGTACAAACGGCTTCTATCTTAAAACCGCTTTCGAATGTTTGGTTATATTCATTTTCAAGGACATACCATAGTGATATTTAGGGTAATCTACTGTGAGATTACTATGAAATCTGCGATATCTGGCCACGACGGGAGATTATTATAGTCTTATTTTATCAAAGTGATTCCTCGATCGGAAATAATGAACTTTTTCTCTATTAACGTTTGAGCTGAAAACAACCTCCCCCCAAAATAGCATGTCAAAAATTTCAAGTCACTCAACAATTATGCGTTTATGATTCTTTGAATAAATTACATTATATTTGACGTTCTACCTCAGTGTATCAACTAATGCCGAAGCTTGTCACGTGACCTAAAGATGTTGGCACCCGTCTCCACGGGGTGGATGGGAAGGAAGGCGATTTCTTGCACGAGGAGAATGTTGGTGATTATTTTGATAGAGATCTCGGCATCCCCGCAGTGTCCCAACCTGAACATAATTAGACCCGTAGCTACATCAAATCAAGAGGAATGCTGAACATGCCCAAAAAGCTCGAGCCATTTGTCGTCGCGAGTGAAGTTTACAACGACCAGACAGGGAGATGTGGCTAATTTGTGTTTCAATATGTACCAGTTTGTCGCTACATGCCCGACACCCCCCGAGCTGTGTAGGGGTGTACACATCCTACGTCTCGTCCAGCTACTCACATTCACACTTGAGCTGTTTCCTACATTACAAAACTACTGTAAACACTTCGAGCTTTCTGATAAACAAAGACATAAAGACTTTCATCGTAACGGGAGATTTATAAAAAGGCATGAACGTGTAAATTTGAAATAACTTTCTAAAATGTGAAATTATTAAAATATGCTGAATTGTTAACATGACGCAATCAAGGGTATGTATCTGTGTATGTCCACGGGGGAGTAAGGGTGAGAGTAGCCACTCTCATGTCGAAAGATTCAACTAAAGCGGGGATCAATTGTCATATCTCCCCTACCTCGTGGAGCGTTGCTCTTGCTGTCTATGACAGTTTTCGTGGCCAAGACTCGTGATACAGTCGGAATAGTGCTGCCTGTGGCGTAAAACACAGTCACGCATACTCTCAGATGGGTCGCATTCTGAAGTTGGAAGTAGTTGTACGTTGTGTACAACTTGACCTGCTTGTCTTTCATATTTTCTCCCACGACTGGCTGATCGTGCCTAAACCATTCATCGCTTGCTACAATGCGGTGTACACATCTCAGTCAACTCCTCCTTAATTTGCATAATTGATCATTTGGCCCTGAAGTGGGTTCTCTAAATGTAACACTCGCTGAAGTCATTACTTCTCGATTGATACAATTACAAAATTCATTTTCTGAAAAGCAAGATACTTTAGGTATTGATTTTAAGTGTATTTTAAAATTAATTCTCTCAATTAAAAAAACAGTTCATGTAAGCGCAAAATTTCCATTTAAACATTGTAAACGATGCGGGTCTACTATGACTAAATGTTGCAGTGCCACAGCTCGCGCCCAATGCTCCCGCATAGGAAGATGAGCCCTGCACGGAAGGCTATTAATTACTGCTAATTTCCTCTGATTTAGTCCCATGGTTTCTAGGCGGCCAGATTCACAAGGTGCCCTGATTTAATTAAGCAGAGCGAATTACGGAGAGAACGCAGGCCTGTGTCACAGTGGGATGTCCTAAGCAGATGCTGATGTTGAGCGTCATCGAGAACGCTGGCCCAATTGCCTCACATTGACGTAAGAACCTCGATATAAGGCTAGTAAATCTAAGTAACGACGAAATGGATTCGTGAACTAATCTCCTGCAACTGTGACGTATTGACATACTATGTTGATTTAAATACTGACGTTGGCGTTTGTGACGTTTCGTTGACGTTGCTGGAAAATGACGTTACAACGAGGTAAAATCTTTAATGTTTGACCCAGTGACGAGTATGATCTATGCCTTTAAGATTAGGAGTATGCGGGCTTGTTAATTTCAAAGACCATTTAGATGAAACTGTCATAATCTTTATTTAAACGCATTGTTAACTTGGCGGTGAGAGTTAGAATACTAACAACGTGAGGAGCGTGCGTGGCAGATACATATGTGTCCCTTGCGGCGCTTCAACACCACATTCCACTTTCAAAACCATTCGTGATTGAATCCAAACATGTTCCTAGGTAAGTTATATGATTGCAAATGGGGTCATTTACTTGAAGTAGCGTTGTACCTAATGACGGAGACGTTGTGGGCCGCAGAGGTAGTAGTATGATAATTGATAATAAAAGTAGCAGCAGCAACCACAGCAGCAGAAGCAGTATTGCAATCAGCAGTAAGAACGGAAAAGTGACAACAAAATCAGCAGCAGTAGTGGATTTGGTAGGAGGTACAGCAATAACAGAAATAAGGGACAGCAGCAATAACAGTAATACAGGGTAGAAATAACAGCAATAACAGTAATACAGGGTAGAAGTAGCAGCAATAACAGTAATACAGGGTAGTAGTAGCAGCAATAACAGTAATACAGGGTAGAAGTAACAGCAATAACACTAATACAGGGTAGAAGTAGCAGTAATACAGGGTAGAAGTAGCAGCAATAACAGTAATACAGGGTAGTAGTAGCAGCAATAACAGTAATACAGGGTAGTAGTAGCAGCAATAACAGTAATACAGGGTAGTAGTAGCAGCAATAACAGTAATACAGGGTAGAAGTAACAGCAATAACACTAATACAGGGTAGTAGTAGCAGCAATAACAGTAATACAGGGTAGTAGTAGCAGCAATAACACTAATACAAGGTAGTAGTTGCAGCAACAACAGTAATACAGGGTAGAAGTAACAGCAATAACACTAATACAGGGTAGTAGTAGCAGCAATAACACTAATACAGGGTAGTAGTAGCAGCAATAACACTAATAAAGGGTAGTAGTAGCAGCAATAACAGTAATACAGGTTAGAAGTAACAGCAATAACAGTAATACAGGGTAGTAGTAGCAGCAATAACAGTAATACAGGGTAGAAGTAACAGCAATAACACTAATACAGGGTAGAAGTAACAGCAACAACAGTAATACAGGGTAGAAGTAACAGCAATAACACTAATACAGGGTAGAAGTAACAGCAACAACAGTAATACGGGGTAGAAGTAGCATCAATAACAGTAATACAGGTTAGAAGTAACAGCAATAACACTAATACAGGTTAGAAGTAACAGCAACAACAGTAATACAGGGTAGAAGTAACAGCAATAACACTAATACAGGGTAGAAGTAACAGCAATAACAGTAATACAGGGTAGTAGTAGCAGCAATAACAGTAATACAGGGTAGTAGTAGCAGCAATAACAGTAATACAGGGTAGAAGTAACAGCAATAACAGTAATACAGGTGAAAGTAACAGCAATAACACTAATACAGGGTAGAAGTAACAGCAATAACAGTAATACAGGGTAGAAGTAACAGCAACAACAGTAATACAGGGTAGTAGTAGCAGCAATAACAGTAATACAGGGTAGTAGTAGCAGCAATAACAGTAATACAGGGTAGTATTAGCAGCAATAACAGTAATACAGGGTAGAAGTAACAGCAATAACAGTAATACAGGGTAGTAGTAGCAGCAACAACAGTAATACAGGTGAAAGTAACAGCAATAACACTAATACAGGGTAGAAGTAACAGCAATAACAGTAATACAGGGTAGAAGTAGCAGCAATAACAGTAATACAGGGTAGTAGTAGCAGCAATAACAGTAATACAGGGTAGTAGTAGCAGCAATAACAGTAATACAGGGTAGTAGTAGCAGCAATAACAGTAATACAGGGTAGAAGTAACAGCAATAACAGTAATACAGGGTAGTAGTAGCAGCAACAACAGTAATACAGGGTAGAAGTAGCAGTAATACAGGGTAGAAGTAGCAGCAATAACAGTAATACAGGGTAGTAGTAGCAGCAACAACAGTAATACAGGGTAGTAGTAGCAGCAATAACAGTAATACAGGGTAGTAGTAGCAGCAATAACAGTAATACAGGGTAGTAGTAGCAGCAATAACAGTAATACAGGGTAGACGTAACAGCAATAACAGTAATACAGGGTAGAAGTAGCAGCAATAACAGTAATACAGGGTAGAAGTAGCAGCAATAACAGTAATACAGGGTAGAAGTAACAGCAATAACAGTAATACAGGGTAGTAGTAGCAGCAATAACAGTAATACAGGGTAGTAGTAGCAGCAATAACAGTAATACAGGGTAGTAGTAGCAGCAATAACAGTAATACAGGGTAGACGTAACAGCAATAACAGTAATACAGGGTAGTAGTAGCAGCAATAACAGTAATACAGGGTAGAAGTAGCAGCAACAACAGTAATACAGGGTAGTAGTAGCAGCAACAACAGTAATACAGGGTAGTAGTAGCAGCAACAACAGTAATACAGGGTAGTTGTAGCAGCAACAACAGTAATACAGGGTAGTAGTAGCAGCAACAACAGTAATACAGGGTAGTAGTAGCAGCAACAACAGTAATACGGGGTAGTAGTAGCAGCAACAACAGTAATACTGGGTAGTTGTAGCAGCAACAACAGTAATACAGGGTAGTAGTAGCAGCAACAACAGTAATACAGGGTAGTAGTAGCAGCAACAACAGTAATACATGGTTGAAGTAGCAGTAATACAGGGTAGAAGTAACAGCATAGGTGACAGAGGTGACAGGCTTGTAGTAGTAAGAACAGAGGTAACATCAGGCTAAGTGGTAACAGCAGAGGTAACATGAGGTTGTTATGGTAACAGCAGAGGTAACATGAGGTTGTAGTGGTAACAGGAGAGATAACATGGGGTTGTAGTGGTCACAGCACAGGTACCATGAGGTTGTAGTGGTCACAGCAGAGGTACAATGATGTTGTAGTGGCAACAGCAGAGGTGACAGATGCTTGTAGTAGTAAGAACAGAGGTAACATGAGGCTTAGTGGTAACAGCAGAGGAAACATGAGGTTGTAGTGGTAACAGCAGAGGTAACATGAGGTTGTAGAGATAACAGGAGAGATAACATGGGGTTCTAGTGGTCAAAGCACAGGTAACATGAGGTTGTAGGTAACATGATGTTGTAGTGGTAACAGCAGATGTAACATGAGATTGAAGTGGTAACAGCAGAGGTAACATGAGGCTGTAGTAGTAACAGCAGAGGTAACATGAGGCTGTAGTAGTAACAGCAGAGGTAACATGAGGCTGTAGTGGTAACAGCAGAGGTAACATGAGGTTGTAGTGGCAACAGGAGTGGTAACATGATGTTGTAGTGGTAACAGCAGAGGTATCATGAGGTTGTAGTGGTAACATCAGAGGTAACATGAGGCTGTAGTAGTAACAGGAGAGTTAACATGATGTTGCAGTGGTAACAGCAGAGGTAACAAGTCATTGTAGAGGTAACAGCAGAGGTAATATGATGTTGAAGGGTAACAGCAGCGGTAACATGATGTTGTAGTGGTAACAGCAGAGGTATCATGAGGTTGTAGTGGTAACATCAGAGGTAACATGAGGCTGTAGTAGTAACAGGAGAGTTAACATGATGTTGCAGTGGTAACAGCAGAGGTAACATGAGGTTGTAGTGGTAACCGCAGAGTTAACATGAGGTTGGAGTGGTAACAGCAGCGGTAACAAGATGTTGTAGTGGTAACAGCAGAGGTAACAAGTCATTGTAGAGGTGACAGAAGAGGTAACATGATGTTATAGTGGTAACAGCAAAGGTAACATGATGTTGTAGTGGTAACAGAAGAGGTAACATGAGATTGCAGTGGTTACAACAGAGGTAACAAGTCATTGTATTGGTAACAGCAGCGGTAACATGAGGTTGTAGTGGTAACAGCAGAGGTAACATGATGTTGTAGTGGTAACAGCAGAGGTAACATGATGTTGCAGTTGTAACAGCAGAAGTAACAAGTCATTGTAGTGGTAATAGCAGAAGTAACATGATGTTGTAGTGGTAACAGCAGAGGTAACATGATGTTGTAGTGGCAACAGGAGTGGTAACATGATGTTGTAGTGGTAACAGCAGAGGTATCATGAGATTGTAGTGGTAACATCAGAGGTAACATGAGGCTGTAGTAGTAACAGGAGAGTTAACATGATGTTGCAGTGGTAACAGCAGAGGTAACAAGTCATTGTAGAGGTAACAGCAGAGGTAATATGATGTTGAAGGGTAACAGCAGCGGTAACATGATGTTGTAGTGGTAACAGCAGAGGTATCATGAGGTTGTAGTGGTAACATCAGAGGTAACATGAGGCTGTAGTAGTAACAGGAGAGTTAACATGATGTTGCAGTGGTAACAGCAGAGGTAACATGAGGTTGTAGTGGTAACCGCAGAGTTAACATGAGGTTGGAGTGGTAACAGCAGCGGTAACAAGATGTTGTAGTGGTAACAGCAGAGGTAACAAGTCATTGTAGAGGTGACAGAAGAGGTAACATGATGTTATAGTGGTAACAGCAAAGGTAACATGATGTTGTAGTGGTAACAGAAGAGGTAACATGAGATTGCAGTGGTTACAACAGAGGTAACAAGTCATTGTATTGGTAACAGCAGCGGTAACATGAGGTTGTAGTGGTAACAGCAGAGGTAACATGATGTTGTAGTGGTAACAGCAGAGGTAACATGATGTTGCAGTTGTAACAGCAGAAGTAACAAGTCATTGTAGTGGTAATAGCAGAAGTAACATGATGTTGTAGTGGTAACAGCAGAGGTAACATGATGTTGTAGTGGTAACAGCAGAAGTAACAAGTCATTGTAGTGGTAACAGCAGAGGTAACATGATGTTGTAGTTTAACAGCAGAGGTAACATGAGGTTGTAGTGGTAACAGCAGAAGTAACAAGTCATTGAAGTGGTAACAGCAGAGGTAACATGATGTTGTAGTGGTAACAGCAGAGGTAACAAGTCATTGTGGTGGTAATAGCAGAGGTAACATGATGTTGTAGTGGTAACAGCATAGGTCTCATGAGGTTGTAGTGGTAACAGCAGAGGTAATATGAGGTTGTAGTGGTAACAGCAGAGGTAACATGAGGTTGTAGTGGTAACATCAGATGTAACATGGGGCCGTAGTGGTAACAACGGAGGTAACAGGGGTTTGTAGTGGTAACATCAGAGGTAACATGATGTTGTAGTGGTAACATCAGAGGTAACATGAGGTTGTAGTGGTAACAGCAGAGGTAACATGAGGTTGTAGTGGTAACAGCGGGTGTAACATGGGGTTGTAGTGGTAACAGCGGGGGTAACACCGGGGTTGTAGAGGTAACATCAGAGGTAACATGAGGTTGTAGTGGTAACATCAGAGGTAACATGGGGTTGTAGTGGTAACAGCGGGGGTAACAGGGGGTTGTAGTGGTAACAGCGGGGGTAACATGGGGTTGTAGTGGTAACATCAGAGGTAACAAGTCATTGTAGAGGTGACAGAAGAGGTAACATGATGTTATAGTGGTAACAGCAAAGGTAACATGATGTTGTAGTGGTAACAGAAGAGGTAACATGAGATTGCAGTGGTTACAACAGAGGTAACAAGTCATTGTATTGGTAACAGCAGCGGTAACATGAGGTTGTAGTGGTAACAGCAGAGGTAACATGATGTTGTAGTGGTAACAGCAGAGGTAACATGATGTTGCAGTTGTAACAGCAGAAGTAACAAGTCATTGTAGTGGTAATAGCAGAAGTAACATGATGTTGTAGTGGTAACAGCAGAGGTAACATGATGTTGTAGTGGCAACAGGAGTGGTAACATGATGTTGTAGTGGTAACAGCAGAGGTATCATGAGATTGTAGTGGTAACATCAGAGGTAACATGAGGCTGTAGTAGTAACAGGAGAGTTAACATGATGTTGCAGTGGTAACAGCAGAGGTAACAAGTCATTGTAGAGGTAACAGCAGAGGTAATATGATGTTGAAGGGTAACAGCAGCGGTAACATGATGTTGTAGTGGTAACAGCAGAGGTATCATGAGGTTGTAGTGGTAACATCAGAGGTAACATGAGGCTGTAGTAGTAACAGGAGAGTTAACATGATGTTGCAGTGGTAACAGCAGAGGTAACATGAGGTTGTAGTGGTAACCGCAGAGTTAACATGAGGTTGGAGTGGTAACAGCAGCGGTAACAAGATGTTGTAGTGGTAACAGCAGAGGTAACAAGTCATTGTAGAGGTGACAGAAGAGGTAACATGATGTTATAGTGGTAACAGCAAAGGTAACATGATGTTGTAGTGGTAACAGAAGAGGTAACATGAGATTGCAGTGGTTACAACAGAGGTAACAAGTCATTGTATTGGTAACAGCAGCGGTAACATGAGGTTGTAGTGGTAACAGCAGAGGTAACATGATGTTGTAGTGGTAACAGCAGAGGTAACATGATGTTGCAGTTGTAACAGCAGAAGTAACAAGTCATTGTAGTGGTAATAGCAGAAGTAACATGATGTTGTAGTGGTAACAGCAGAGGTAACATGATGTTGTAGTGGTAACAGCAGAAGTAACAAGTCATTGTAGTGGTAACAGCAGAGGTAACATGATGTTGTAGTTTAACAGCAGAGGTAACATGAGGTTGTAGTGGTAACAGCAGAAGTAACAAGTCATTGAAGTGGTAACAGCAGAGGTAACATGATGTTGTAGTGGTAACAGCAGAGGTAACAAGTCATTGTGGTGGTAATAGCAGAGGTAACATGATGTTGTAGTGGTAACAGCATAGGTCTCATGAGGTTGTAGTGGTAACAGCAGAGGTAATATGAGGTTGTAGTGGTAACAGCAGAGGTAACATGAGGTTGTAGTGGTAACATCAGATGTAACATGGGGCCGTAGTGGTAACAACGGAGGTAACAGGGGTTTGTAGTGGTAACATCAGAGGTAACATGATGTTGTAGTGGTAACATCAGAGGTAACATGAGGTTGTAGTGGTAACAGCAGAGGTAACATGAGGTTGTAGTGGTAACAGCGGGTGTAACATGGGGTTGTAGTGGTAACAGCGGGGGTAACACCGGGGTTGTAGAGGTAACATCAGAGGTAACATGAGGTTGTAGTGGTAACATCAGAGGTAACATGGGGTTGTAGTGGTAACAGCGGGGGTAACAGGGGGTTGTAGTGGTAACAGCGGGGGTAACATGGGGTTGTAGTGGTAACATCAGAGGTAACATGGGGTTGTAGTGGTAACAGCGGGGGTAACATGGGGTTGTAGTGGTAACATCAGAGGTAACATGGGTTTGTAATAGTAACAGCGGGGGTAACATTGGGTCGTAGTGGTAACATCAGAGGTAACATGGGTTTGTAATAGTAACAGCGGGAGTAACATGGGGTTGTAGTGGTAACAGCGGGGGTAACATGGGGTTGTAGAGGTAACAGTTGGGGTAACATGGGGTTGTAGTGGTAACATCAGAGGTAACATGGGTTTGTAATAGTAACAGCGGGGGTAACATGGGGTTGTAGTGGTAACAGCGGGGGTAACATGGGGTTGTAGTGGTAACAGCGGGGGTAACATGGGGTTGTAGTGGTAACAGCAGCAACGGGGTGTTGGGGGACGAACAGCACGTATTGTGTTTTCATTTGTTACACTGAGGTTTATGTTAAATACGATGAATGGGCAGTTAGGTACGATGTATCAGCTGCTTCTGTTTATATCTGTATATTTAGCTCGCCTGACTGAAAGTCAATTGAGCTTGTGTCGTGGCCGGTTTGCCTGGCGTACGAAGTCCGTGGTGCGTCGCGTGTCGTACACATCTGGTCAGACAACACTGGTCCGGTGAAGCTGAAACCTCACATGTTTGTCACCGCGAATGACACATTCATGCATTCAAGAGGTTCAAATCTGAGTTTCAATATGGCCGCCAAGGTTTAACATGTGTGGTATATTTAAAGGTTTCACCTTGGACGATAGTCATGCCATTGAATTCTCTCATAATATATATAATAAATGAAGAATATTTTCAATATCAATCCTGCGAGTTTTGTTAATTGACTGTCTTTGTTGACGTTGTAGACTGTTTATGACATCCAGGTGAACCACAGTGCCACTTCATTGTTTTTCATTATTGGTGTGTATATATGCCTTATAACGTATTGCATGTATTGGTAGCAATTACCCTCGATCACCGGTACACAGGTATGTATGCTTTTGTGAACTACAGACAAGATACATTATGTCGAAGGATCGTCAGCGTGTCTATTTAACACTTGGGTCTAAATGCTTGTGTGTTTATTTGTTTAACGCCGCACTCAGCAATAGTCCAGCTATATGACAGCGGTCTGTAAACAATCGAGTCTTGGACAGACAATTCAGTGATTGACATGAACATGGATCTACGCAAATGGGACACGATGACATGCATCAACCAAATCAACGAACCATGCGATCCCGTTCGTCGCCTCTTACGACAAGCATGGGTTGCTGAAGACCAGTTCTAACCCGGATAAACTCACGGGCGCTGGGTCTCAGTGTTACATCCTGAGAGTTTCATTTGACTGACCTGGGATCAAGTGTACGTTGGGGTTTTCCCAGTTTAAGTTTAAAGAGTGTTATTTTTTTTATAAATGTGTTTGCGGTTATTTGTAATAACCTGCCAATAAAAGTGCGGCTGGGTAATTGATATTCATCTTTTATTCTTCCCGTTATTTCGAGAATTTATGGCATTTTTCTGGATTGATCATTTTCAAACGATTTCTCTTACCAAATCCCCCTGAGGTGACCATGATGCCATCGAACAGCATGTGCCATGAAACCTTTCTTTGCTAATGAACAGCAATACCGCAATGTAACTGTCATGTGAGAAATATCGCTCAGCTAGTAAACGCTCTACAAAAAACGTTGTCATGATAATTTGAAAAGGATACCTGAGAACATTTATTCGTAACTACGAACACCTTGTTTTGTAATAAATAACACACCGGCAGAACAGCGGCAGTGTATGGCTCGTCCTGTCGTAGGTGCAACTGACGCAGCTCGGCACTATTCTCGATGACCTGTCTGCATGAAGAACCCTGAATATATACTGACACACTCTCTAAGTCATCGTTTGTTCCACACAGTGTCCTTCATGTCGACATGGCAGAATACTACATTGTTTAGTGTTCGGTAGCGACTTTCCGGATTTGAATCCCACTGGCGTGACGGGGTATTCGTGAAATTGGTCTATCATCAGGCTACACCATAGGGAAAGTTCCATCAACGCCATGTGGTGTTTAACTGACATTTCAGCTTAATGTAATGCCAGTTCAATGACAAAGGTAGATATATTGCCGTCACTTTAAAACACAAGTTCTTTACATGTCTACGTAGTCATCATCGAAAGCTAAACCAAATTATGAGAAAATTGTATTGACCAAATAGTTATACGCATTTTATTGTATCCATTTTGATAATACCAGTATCTCAAGTTTATTTTCAAATTAAAACTGCAGTCAAGCTCATTTGCAAATTAAAACTGCAGGTATTTCTTCTTGATCAGATTCAACACTAAACTGATTATGAATAGTGCGCTCTGTGATGATGATATTTGTAATTAATATGTGAAATGAAACGTCTAGTTTTAATATTATAGTAATAGGTATAATTGCGTCGCTTATAACATTTATCCATGACAATATTTAATGAATATTTCACAAATGATATTAATGCTGAATCACTGGCTATGAGTTATTAAGAAAAAACTTTCTAATTATTTATTCATGGAGAACTGTCGAAGTGTGTTAAATGCATTTATGGCCTTGTTTTGAGCATATTACTTACCAGAACTGTTGTCGCATGATGTCCTTTAAACTCGTTTTATCATGTTTAACTGGTTCATTATGGGGTTTTTCATATTCAAATAATTACCCATACGTTCGTGCCCAAAGATATCTAATTAATTCAAATAATAAACATATGTATTTATTGAATTGCTTGTTATTTTGTCTGAGCCATTATCTATTATGTTTGAATTATATGTTTTCTATGTCCTCCACTTTAATTTCCCCGGCCGTAGGTAATCCACAGAGCGAAATTGTACAGTTGAATCATATTAGATGACACGTGATGTATTCATTAGAAACATGTGCCATCAAAGCGGGTTAGCAATTGCTGAGCATCGTGATGATGTGCATAATGGGTGGGGGACACCGCTTCCTCATCAGTCAAACATTGAAAATGTTGCTGATGAGGTGACGAAAACATTCCTTGTCTCTATCACGTTTGTCTCCTGTGTCACATGGCACATGAGGTGTTTGTACCACTGAGGTTGGCACAAGTGTGTTTGTAATAAGTGTCACAAGTCAGTGAGTATAGTGATGAACAAATTCGCAATATGCTGTATTACAGCAGTTAACACACACAAATTGGTAAATGTTAATTATAATAATGATAAATGTAATTCGTAAAAGCTACATTATCACTCGCTTCTAATTCACAATATCTGGAAAGTATACAACCAAATGTATCGGGTAGCCGGGGAACCGAAGCCCAAGAAACTCTCAGTTATCAAGCTGCCGAAGTCAAAGACCTGAGTCACCACTAACAGACTCACACATAAAGCGGAAACTGTTCAAAGCGCCGTTAAACCTTCACATATTTATCATGAGACAAATCCAAACCTGTGTGCGGTACAGGTTGTTGGTGTTTTGGGTTTTTTTGCGGCTAGGTGATACAGGGTGTGGGTTGTGTACGGCCGGCTGGAACAGGGTATCGGTTGTGTGCTGTACAGGGTGTTGGTTGTGTATAGGTGTGTGGCACAGGGTGTCGATTGTGTGCGGTACATGGTGTGGGTTGTGTACAGCTGGGTAGTACAGGGTGTCGGTTGTATACGGCTGATGGTATGGGTGTCAGATGTGTACAGCTGGGTGGTACAGGGTGTCGGTTGTATACGGCTGATGGTACAGGTGTCAGATGTGCACGGCTGGCTGGAACAGCGTGTCGGTTGTGTGGTGTACAGGGTGTGGGTTGTGTACAGCTGGGTGGTACAGGGTGTCGGTTGTATACTGCCGATGGTACAGGTGTCAGTTTTGTACGGCTGGCTGGAACAGCGTGTCGGTTGTGTGTGGTGCAGGGTGTGTGTTGTGTACGGCTGGGTGGTACAAGGTGTGTGTTGTGTACGGCTGGGTGGTACATGCTGTGGGTTGTATACGGCTGGGCGGTACATGGTGTGGGTTGTGTACGGCTGGCTGGTACAGGGTGTCGGTTGTGTGCGGTACATGGTGTGGGTTGTGTACGGCTTGGTGGTACAAGGTGTAGGTTGTGTACGGCTGGGTGGCACAAGGTGTGGGTTGTGTACGGCTGGGTGGTACAAGGTGTAGGTTGTGTACGGCTCGTCCTTACATGGTGTGGGTTGTGTACGGCTGGGTGGTACAAGGTGTAGGTTGTGTACGGCTGGGTGGTACAAGGTGTAGGTTGTGTACGGCTCGTCGGTACATGGTGTGGGTTGTGTACGGCTGGGTGGTACAAGGTGTAGGTTGTGTACGGCTCGTCGGTACATGGTGTAGGTTGTCTACGGCTGGGTTGTACAAGGTGTAGGTTGTGTGCGGCTCGGTGGTACATGGTGTGGGTTCTGTACGGCTGGATGATACAAGGTGTGGGTTGTCTACGGCTGGGTTGTACAAGGTGTAGGTTGTGTGCGGCTCGGTGGTACATGGTGTGGGTTGTGTACGGCTGGATGGTACAAGGTGTAGGTTGTGTACGGCTGTGTGGTACAAGGTGTAGGTTGTGTATGGCTGGTGGGTACATGGTATGGGTTGTGTACATCTGGGTGGTACAAGGTGTAGGTTGTGTATAGCTGGGTGGTACATGGTGTGGGTTGTGTACGGCTGGATGGTACAAGATGTGGGTTGTCTACGGCTGGGTGGTACAAGGTGTAGGTTGTGTATAGCTGGGTGGTACATGGTGTGGGTTGTGTACGACTGGATGGTACAAGGTGTGGGTTGTCTACGGCTGGCTGGTACATGGTGTGAGTTCTGTACGGCTGGGTGGTACAAGGTGAAGGTTGTGTACGGCTGGGTGGTACATGAGATGTGTTGTATACGGCTGGATGGTACAAGGTGTAGGTTGTGTACGGCTGTGTGGTACAAGGTGTAGGTTGTGTACGGCTGTGTGGTACAAGGTGTAGGTTGTGTACGGCTGTGTGGTACAAGGTGTAGGTTGTGTACAGTTGGGTGGTACAAGGTGTAGGTTGTGTATGGCTGGTGGGTACATGGTATGGGTTGTGTACAGCTGGGTGGTACATGGTGTGGGTTGTGTACAGTTGGGTGGTACAAGGTGTAGGTTGTGTACAGCTGGGTGGTACATGGTATGGGTTGTGTACATCTGGGTGGTACAACGTGTAGGTTGTGTACGGCTGGGTGGTACAAGGTGTGGGTTGTGTACGGCTGGGTGGTACATGGTATGGGTTGTGTACAGTTGGGTGGTACAAGGTGTAGGTTGTGTACAGCTGGGTGGTACATGGTATGGGTTGTGTACATCTGGGTGGTACATGGTATGGGTTGTGTACATCTGGGTGGTACAACGTGTAGGTTGTGTACGGCTGGGTGGTACATGGTATGGGTTGTGTACAGGTGGGTGGTACAAGGTGTAGGTTGTGTACAGCTGGGTGGTACATGGTATGGGTTGTGTACATCTGGGTGGTACATGGTATGGGTTGTGTACATCTGGGTGGTACATGGTTTGGGTTGTGTACAGCTGGGTGGTACATGGTGTGGGTTGTGTACAGCTGGGTGGTACATGGTTTGGGTTGTGTGCGGTACATGGTGTGGGTTGTGTGCGGTACATGGTGTGGGTTGTGTTCGGCTGGGTGGTACAAGGTTAAGGTTGTGTACGTCTCGGTGGTACAAGGTGTGGGTTGTGTACGGCTGGGTGGTATAAAGTGTAGGTTGTGTACGGCTCGGTGGTACAAGTTGTAGGTTGTGTACGGCTCGGTGGTACAACATGTAGGTTATGTACGGCTGGATGGTATAGGTGTGGGTTGTCTACGGCTGGGTGGTACAAGGTGTAGGTTGTGTATGGCTGGGTGGTACAAGGTGTAGGTTGTGTAAAGCTGGGTGGTACAAGGTGTAGGTTGTGTACGGCTCGGTGGTACAACATGTAGGTTATGTACGGCTGGATGGTATAGGTGTGGGTTGTCTACGGCTGGGTGGTACAAGGTGTAGGTTGTGTATGGCTAGGTGGTACAAGGTGTAGGTTGTGTATGGCTGGGTGGTACAAGGTGTAGGTTGTGTATGGCTGGGTGGTACAGGGTGTCGGTTATTTACGGCTGATGGTACAGGTGGCAGATGTGTACGACCGGCTGGAACAGGGTGTCGGTTGTGTTCTGTACAGGGTGTGGGTTGTGTTCAGCTGGGTGGTACATGGTGTCGGTTGTATACGGCCGATGGTACAGGTGTCAGATGTGCACGGCTGGCTCGATAAGCGTGTCGGTTGTGTAGTGTACAGGGTGTGGGTTGTGTACGGCTGGGTGGTACATGCTATGGGTTGTGTACAGCTGGGTGGTACATGGTGTGGGTTGTGTACAGCTGGGTGGTACAAGGTGTGGGTTGTGTACAGCTGGGTAGTACAGGGTGTCGATTGTGTGCTGTACAGCGTGTGGGTTGTGTACGGCTGATGAAACAGGAAGTCAGATGTGTACTGCTGAGTGTCCCAGGGTGCCGGTTGTATATGGCTGATGGTACATGTGTCAGATGTGTACGGCTGGGTGGTACAGTGTGCCGGTTGTATACGGCTGATGGTACATGTGTCAGATGTGTAGGGCTGGGTGGTACAGTGTGCCGGTTGTATACGGCTGATGGTACATATGTCAGATGTGTAGGACTGGTACAGGGTGCCGGTTGTATACGGCTGATGGTACATGTGTCAGATGTGTAGGGCAAGGTGGTACAGTGTGCCGGTTGTATACGGCTGATGGTACATGTGTCAGATGTGTAGGGCTGGGTGTCACAGGGTGCCGGGTGTATACGGCTGATGGTACATGTGTCAGATGTGTAGGGCTGGGCGTCACAGGGTGCCGGTTGTATACGGCTGATGGTACATGTGTCAGATGTGTAGGGCGTGGTGTCACAGGGTGCCGGTTGTATACGGCTGATAGTACATGTGTCAGATGTGTACGGCTGGGCGTCACAAGGTGCCGGGTGTATACGGCTGATGGTACATGTGTCAGATGTGTAGGGCTGGGTGTCACAGGGTGCCGGTTGTAT
This sequence comes from Haliotis rufescens, assembly GCF_023055435.1. Taxonomy (NCBI): domain Eukaryota; kingdom Metazoa; phylum Mollusca; class Gastropoda; order Lepetellida; family Haliotidae; genus Haliotis; species Haliotis rufescens. The sequence continues at coordinate 23,361,300 of NW_025963802.1, forward strand.
ACGGCTGATAGTACATGTGTCAGATGTGCAGGGTTGGGCGTCACAGGATGCCGGTTGTATACGGCTGATGGTACATGTGTCAGATGTGTAGGGCTGGGTGTCACAGGGTGCCGGTTGTATACGGCTGATGGTACATGTGTCAGATGTTTAGGGCTGGGTGTCACAGGGTGCCGGGTGTATACGGCTGATGGTACATGTGTCAGATGTGTAGGGCTGGGTGTCACAGGGTGCCGGTTGTATACGGCTGATGGTACATGTGTCAGATGTTTAGGGCTGGGTGTCACAGGGTGCCGGGTGTATACGGCTGATAGTACATGTGTCAGATGTGTAGGGCTGGGCGTCACAAGATGCCGGGTGTATACGGCTGATGGTACATGTGTCAGATGTGTAGGGCTGGGCGTCACAAGATGCCGGGTGTATACGGCTGATGGTACATGTGTCAGATGTGTAGGGCTGGGTGTCACAGTGTGCCGGTTGTATACGGCTGATGGTACATGTGTCAGATGTGTAGGGTTGGGCGTCACAGGGTGCCGGGTGTATACGGCTGATGGTACATGTGTCAGATGTGTAGGGCTGGGTGTCACAGGGTGCCGGTTGTATACGGCTGATAGTACATGTGTCAGATGTGTAGGGCTGGGCGTCACAAGATGCCGGGTGTATACGGCTGATGGTACATGTGTCAGATGTGTAGGGCTGGGCGTCACAAGATGCCGGGTGTATACGGCTGATGGTACATGTGTCAGATGTGTAGGGCTGGGTGTCACAGTGTGCCGGTTGTATACGGCTGATGGTACATGTGTCAGATGTGTAGGGCTGGGTGTCACAGGGTGCCGGTTGTATACGGCTGATAGTACATGTGTCAGATGTGTAGGGCTGGGCGTCACAAGATGCCGGGTGTATACGGCTGATGGTACATGTGTCAGATGTGTAGGGCTGGGCGTCACAAGATGCCGGGTGTATACGGCTGATGGTACATGTGTCAGATGTGTAGGGCTGGGTGTCACAGTGTGCCGGTTGTATACGGCTGATGGTACATGTGTCAGATGTGTAGGGTTGGGCGTCACAGGGTGCCGGGTGTATACGGCTGATGGTACATGTGTCAGATGTGTAGGGCTGGGTGTCACAGGGTGCCGGTTGCATACGGCTGATGGTACATGTGTCAGATGTGTAGGGCTGGGTGTCACAGGGTGCCGGTTGTATACGGCTGATAGTACATGTGTCAGATGTGTACGGCTGGGCGTCACAAGGTGCCGGGTGTATACGGCTGATGGTACATGTGTCAGATGTGTAGGGCTGGGTGTCACAGGGTGCCGGTTGTATACGGCTGATAGTACATGTGTCAGATGTGCAGGGTTGGGCGTCACAGGGTGCCGGTTGTATACGGTTGATGGTACATGTGTCAGATGTTTAGGGCTGGGTGTCACAGGGTGCCGGTTGTATACGGCTGATGGTACATGTGTCAGATGTTTAGGGCTGGGTGTCACAGGGTGCCGGGTGTATACGGCTGATGGTACATGTGTCAGATGTTTAGGGCTGGGTGTCACAGGGTGCCGGGTGTATACGGCTGATGGTACATGTGTCAGATGTGTAGGGCTGGGTGTCACAGGGTGCCGGTTGTATACGGCTGATGGTACATGTGTCAGATGTTTAGGGCTGGGTGTCACAGGGTGCCGGGTGTATACGGCTGATGGTACATGTGTCAAATGTGTAGGGCTGGGTGTCACAGGGTGCCGGGTGTATATGGCTGATAGTACATGTGTCAGATGTGTACGGCTGGGCGTCACAAGATGCCGGGTGTATACGGCTGATGGTACATGTGTCAGATGTGTAGGGCTGGGCGTCAGAAGATGCCGGGTGTATACGGCTGATAGTACATGTGTCAGATGTGTACGGCTAGGCGTCACAAGATGCCGGGTGTATACGGCTGATGGTACATGTGTCAGATGTGTAGGGCTGGGCGTCAGAAGATGCCGGGTGTATACGGCTGATGGTACATGTGTCAGATGTGTAGGGCTGGGTGTCACAGGGTGCCGGTTGTATACGGCTGATAGTACATGTGTCAGATGTGTAGGGTTGGGCGTCACAGGGTGCCGGTTGTATACGGCTGATGGTACATGTGGCAGATGTGTAGGGCTGGGTGTCACAGGGTGCCGGTTGTATACGGCTGATGGTACATGTGTCAGATGTTTAGGGCTGGCTGTCACAGGGTGCCGGGTGTATACGGCTGATGGTACATGTGTCAGATGTGTAGGGCTGGGTGTCACAGGGTGCCGGTTGTATACGGCTGATGGTACATGTGTCAGATGTTTAGGGCTGGGTGTCACAGGGTGCCGGTTGTATACGGCTGATGGTACATGTGTCAGATGTGTAGGGCTGGGTGTCACAGTGTGCCGGTTGTATACGGCTGATGGTACATGTGTCAGATGTGTAGGGTTGGGCGTCACAGGGTGCCGGTTGTATACGGCTGATGGTACATGTGTCAGATGTGTAGGGCTGGGTGTCACAGGGTGCCGGTTGCATACGGCTGATGGTACATGTGTCAGATGTGTAGGGCGTGGTGTCACAGGGTGCCGGTTGTATACGGCTGATGGTACATGTTTCAGATGTGTACGGCTGGGCGTCACAAGGTGCCGGGTGTATACGGCTGATGGTACATGTGTCAGATGTGTAGGGCTGGGTGTCACAGGGTGCCGGTTGTATACGGCTGATGGTACATGTGTCAGATGTTTAGGGCTGGGTGTCACAGGGTGCCGGGTGTATACGGCTGATGGTACATGTGTCAGATGTGTAGGGCTGGGTGTCACAGGGTGCCGGTTGTATACGGCTGATAGTACATGTGTCAGATGTTTAGGGCTGGGTGCCACAGGGTGCCGGGTGTATACGGCTGATGGTACATGTGTCAGATGTGTAGGGCTGGGTGTCACAGGGTGCCGGTTGTATACGGCTGATGGTACATGTGTCAGATGTTTAGGGCTGGGTGTCACAGGGTGCCGGGTGTATACGGCTGATGGTACATGTGTCAGATGTGTAGGGCTGGGTGTCACAGGGTGCCGGTTGTATACGGCTGATGGTACATGTGTCAGATGTTTAGGGCTGGGTGTCACAGGGTGCCGGGTGTATACGGCTGATGGTACATGTGCCAGATGTGTAGGGCTGGGTGTCACAGGGTGCCGGTTGTATACGGCTGATAGTACATGTGTCAGATGTGTAGGGCTGGGTGTCACAGGGTGCCGGGTGTATACGGCTGATGGTACATGTGTCAGATGTGTAGGGCTGGGTGTCACAGGGTGCCGGTTGTATACGGCTGATAGTACATGTGTCAGATGTGTAGGGTTGGGCGTCACAGGGTGCCGGTTGTATACGGCTGATGGTACATGTGTCAGATGTGTAGGGCTGGGTGTCACAGGGTGCCGGTTGTATACGGCTGATAGTACATGTGTCAGATGTGTAGGGTTGGGCGTCACAGGGTGCCGGTTGTATACGGCTGATGGTACATGTGTCAGATGTTTAGGGCTGGGTGGTACAGGGTGCCGGTTGTATATGGCTGATGGTACATGTGTCAGATGTGTGAGCTGGGTGGTACAGGATGCCGGTTGTATACGGCTGATGGTACATGTGCCAGATGTGTAGGGCTGGGTGTCACAGGGTGCCGGTTGTATACGGCTGATAGTACATGTGTCAGATGTGTAGGGCTGGGTGTCACAGGGTGCCGGGTGTATACGGCTGATGGTACATGTGTAAGATGTGTAGGGCTGGGTGTCACAGGGTGCCGGGTGTATACGGCTGATGGTACATGTGTCAGATGTGTAGGGCTGGGTGTCAGAGGGTGCCGGTTGTATACGGCTGATGGTACATGTGTCAGATGTGTAGGGCTGGGTGGTACAGGGTGCCGGTTGTATACGGCTGATGGTACATGTATCAGATGTGTAGGGCTGGGTGTCACAGGGTGCCGATTGTATACGGCTGATGGTACATGTGTCAGATGTGTAGGGCTGGGTGTCACAGGGTGCCGGGTGTATACGGCTGATGGTACATGTGTCAGATGTGTAGGGCTGGGTGTCACAGGGTGCCGGTTGTATACGGCTGATAGTACATGTGTCAGATGTCTAGGGTTGGGCGTCACAGGGTGCCGGTTGTATACGGCTGATGGTACATGTGTCAGATGTGTAGGGCTGGGTGTCACAGGGTGCCGGTTGTATACGGCTGATAGTACATGTGTCAGATGAGTAGGGCTGGGTGTCACAGGGTGCCGGGTGTATACGGCTGATGGTACATGTGTCAGATGTGTAGGGCTGGGTGTCACAGGGTGCCGGTTGTATACGGCTGATAGTACATGTGTCAGATGTTTAGGGCTGGGTGTCACAGGGTGCCGGGTGTATACGGCTGATGGTACATGTGTCAGATGTGTAGGGCTGGGTGTCACAGGGTGCCGGTTGTATACGGCTGATGGTACATGTGTCAGATGTTTAGGGCTGGGTGTCACAGGGTGCCGATTGTATACGGCTGATGGTACATGTGTCAAATGTGTAGGGCTGGGTGGTACAGGGTGCCGGTTGTATATGGCTGATGGTACATGTATCAGATGTGTGAGCTGGGTGGTACAGGATGCCGGTTGTATACGGCTGATGGTACATGTGTCTGATGTGTAGGGCTGGGTGTCACAGGGTGCCGGTTGTATACGGCTGATAGTACATGTGTCAGATGTGTAGGGCTGGGTGGTACAGGGTGCCGGGTGTATACGGCTGATGGTACATGTGTCAGATGTGTAGGGCTGGGTGTCACAGGGTGCCGGTTGTATACGGCTGATGGTACATGTGTCAGATGTGTACGGCTGGGTGGTACAGGGTGCCGGTTGTATACGGCTGATGGTACATGTATCAGATGTGTAGGGCTGGGTGTCACAGGGTGCCGATTGTATACGGCTGATGGTACATGTGTCAGATGTGTAGGGCTGGCTGGTACAGGGTGCCGGTTGTATACGGCTGATAGTACATGTGTCAGATGTGTAGGGCTGGGTGGTACAGGGTGCCGGTTGTATACGGCTGGTGGTACCTGTGTCAGATGTGTAGGGCTGGGTGGTACAGGGTGCCGGTTACATGTGTTGTTTGGGGCAAGCACCGAAGCCCTAGAAACTCTCAGGAGCCAACCCACGCGACAACACACGGAGACCGACGTCGGGTTTATTCAACATTTTGCTTAATGTTCATACATAGGCTTATTCGTGTTTGTACTTTACTCCGCATTCGGCAATACAACAGCGTTGGCATATAATTAATCGAGTGTCGGGCGGTTGGAAGGGCCGCTTCAGAAACAATTGAACATAAATTGAATGATAGTTCATATAGGGATGTGATGACAATTTGGTGTATCCTGGATCGTATAGAAAACGCAACCTTGTTCGTGCATCTATGGACGGTTGTTTTTGTCGCGGGGACGTGAGTCGAATTATTAGTGTTGCAGACAGTTTCAGCTGTCGTATTGATGTTGATACATTTCATATCGCCTTTTCCTTGCCAGTTTCTGAATTCACGATTTGGAGAAAATGTGAAACAAACAAACATATACAAATATGCAAATAAAATGTGTGAAATGCCCCGCGTGTCTACACTTCTGCAGTACGACATGTATAATGTGGAGTGACCTGGTTTTACACCGTATTTGGACTGTGTATGCTGTTTTATAACGAAAGGCATGCTATGAGTTTTATAATCTGTATGCCCAGCTTGGACCTGGTTTACCGACAACTCGCCTTGTCTTGCTGGGCACTGAGAAACCTTCATATACTGTCTTCATGTAAAAACGGTAATAATTTCAACAAAAACGATAAGAATACAATTTCTGCTCCAAACTCCGTTTAAAACCAGGAAACATGTTTGTCGTTATCACTTAGAACCCTTAAATTTCAAAGCACTGAGTATGGATGAACATCGCTTAAAACCATCTTGATGATTATAGAACACGCACAGCTATGATTTGCGTGTTTAGCATTGACAACTCTGATAGTAACGTTGTCACGTTGTCCTACTGTGTTTCTTACTCAGCTAACTGTTTGCAACTCGTTATGCTGCGGTAAGGACACGGAGGAAAACAAGGTACACCTTGGTGCAGGTCATTTCCAGTAAAAGAGACAGTATATATAACGTTTTATATGTAATCCAAGTATAGACTATACCGTTTTATCTGTGATTAAGTTCACATAACAATGTATCAGAAATGCAAGTATTTCTAATATCTTCCAAAACATAAAATTTGTAAAAACAAATGTATCAATACATACTCCGCCAAAAATTAAATGTATGCGTGGTTTTCATGAGGTCTTTATTTTAAAAGTGATACGTGGGGAAGATTACAAAGTGAAACAGAGTTCAAACGTTAACGGAGAAATCTTCACAGTGCCAGTTACGACATTATCTCAAGCACTGCAGTTCGTGGCCCAGCACAGTGTGTGTTCAACATTGGCCTAAGTGACTGGACGACACATCCTGTCCAAGGAATTCAGAAGCCTGTGGGTGACGCCTTGTGGAATGGCAGCCCATTCTTCTGGAGAAGATTGGCGTAATTGCTGATTATTTTGTGGCCCGGCGATGTAAACATGTTGCTCATCTAATAGATGCTCATTTGAGCTGAGATCCGGTGTCCTTCACGGCCAGTACGTTTATGTTCTGAACCCTTAGGAAATCAGGACTGGCTCGTGATGTGTGGGGACAAGCGTTGTCCCGCTGAAAAATGGCGCCGGGACAACTTGAGGACGCACGGTCTTGTCACGACATCGAACGCCTGTTAAGTTGCCCTGTATTTGAGAAAGATCTGGTCTTCGCTCATGAGGGATTGCTCCCCACATCCTGACACTTCCTCCACCGAATCAGGCGACTTCATTACGTTCATGCCGTTGGTGATATACACGCACCTCTCCTTTGAACAAATAAACGGGATTCGTCACTACAACAAGCGCTACGCCAACGTTTGGTGAATGAGTGAGGTTGGTTTTACGCAATTCCAGCAATATCACGGCGGGGGAACACCAGATATGGGCTTCACGCATTGTTCCCATGTGGGGAATCGAACCCGGGTCTTCGGTGCGAACGCTTTAACCATTAGGCTACCCCATAAACTCCTTCGCCAACGTTGGGAAGCCGCCGATGATATGATCGACACCACTGCGGCCGCTGAAGTCGAATACACTGAGGTAACACAATGAACAAAAATGGTCTTCTTGCTCTGGTTCCGGCAGCTAGTAAACAGTCTGTGCAGATATGGAACGTAAACCTGAATTTGTATTGCAATGCACATTGCAGTGAATGTCCTGTTTCGAAGGTGGAGGACCCGCATGTCTCCCTGGTCTTTGACGATATCTAGACATGCTAGTAGTGTCATGTTGCTGGTATCGTATTAAACGTCGGGAATTGTGCTCTTGGCAACATTGAAATGCCTTGCCACTGATGCATGTGATTTTCCAGCTTTAAGTCAAATAGCATTATTCCAGCATTAGTATTGAGTCTTGGCAATATGATTTTCGTAAACTGAAGACATGTACCGACCATCACCTTGGACGCTGCAAGCGGTTTGTGCCTCGGTTAGTGTGGACCATGTATGCGTCTATTTACCCTAACGTGGCCACTTTAGGGTGTTCCCTAGTATCGCGTGTATACAATTAATAAACACGTGTAACGTGACTACTCCTAAGTTACACACCATTGTCTGGCAGTCGTCCCTTCTCTTGAAACAGTGCATGCAACAGGTTCTTCTCCAATACTTCCTCTCAACCTCTTCAACATTATTGGCATCTAAAGGAAAGAGAAACTGATTGATGTGTCCATGGCATAACGAGATAAAATATATAGCAGTGTTTCTCTGAATGCCGATTATAATCAATTACGCTTTTGGTTCGAAATAGTATAAGTGATTTTGTTTTATAAGCATATTGTTGTCTTATCAATATTAAACTTGTGCAAGTATTGTATGGTGAACCTTACGTATCTACTTTGAATTGGGAACTTCAGAAAGAGGAGAGAGCTGATAATAAGATTTGCCAAGCTCCACGCTCTGTGAACTCCCAATCGTTTCCCTTTTTATGAAACAAGTAAAAGGTTAACAACGAGGTCGATGATGTTTTCACTTAAAACAAGCCGGATTCGCGCCCTGTTTAAATTATCAACTCAATTTTGATAAATCACCACAACAATTCATTATCAATACTGATTGATCGAATTAAATAGATAACAATTTATTCACTCGACGAAGGGAAGCCTTTACAAAACAGAAATTGTCCTTATCCTCGATTGAAATAATTGCAGCTTTGTCGTCTAGGTCCATACCCGCATGTTACAAAATTATAGGAAATTTGGAAATTACTACCTAGTACACAAAAGCAGTTTGGCAATGGCCGACGATGTAATAGTTGGTGTGGAGTACGCCTGGGACGCTCTCTCGTGGGACCACTGTTGTTGCGCTATTTAATTCGCCACGCATGCATATTTGACTTTTAAATTAAAACAAGCTTATTGAAACATTGGTTCAATAAAGAAGAAAGAGAGAGCGCAATTGTCTCTAATTACCCCATTAATAAGTAAACTGACAACCGTTTGTGCTCAATTATCCCGTTGAAGCTTCAAGTCTCGCTGTAGTTAACTAAATTAGATCGCGATGTCAAAACAATGAGTTCCGATATCAGGGACTAAAGGAGTAATCATTCTAAATAGAGGGAAATAAATTCGCTTCTAAATACATGGTTTCGGACAAAACACGCGAAACTAAACTGAGGAGAACAACTCTGGGTGCAGTGCTCCGGGCAGCGTATTAATCAAAGCTAGAAGATAGCTCGCGTGAGCTGACCTATTTATCTCATCATTAGACCAATTTAACGTTTTATAAAAATCGTAATGACGATTTAAGCAGAGCGATTATATGCTAGCTACCACTTTCGCTGTTTGGCCATCCGGCTTTGGGATGCGACTTTGGATAATGGAATTCTCGCCATCACGCGATATGACCTGTAATTCAAGGGCCTGAGTTGTAATTCATTAAACTCGGATAAGGGAAGAGGGGTCCATCGTGACGTCGATTCCGTGCCGCTGTATAGTTGAGAAGTGCCGCGCGTTAACCTGGCCGGGCAACTGATGTCGTTATTCCAATGACTGTTATTATCGTTTCTCACAATTTGAATAAGATGAGTTAGATACAATTTAGAGATGGTTTGCGTGTATGGTAAAGAACCGGTTAGTGCTGCTAACGTATGGTGGCCTGTTTGTGCCACAAATCCTGTTTGATGACAGGCTAGTGTGAAGCTGTGCTTCAATCTGTTGTAATCGGAGTATCGACTGTGTTAGAATAGCCGGGTAATACACTGACTGGTCTCCATTGGTGTTACCACTAAGAGTTACACATTATATATATTTAATACATATGTATCAATATGGCTTTTAAGATTTATATTTTAAAAATATGTTCATATTATAATGCAATTGATAACAGTTATAAAGAGGTTGAAGAAAGACATTGGTACAGATAAATATTCATATGCAAACTTATGTTTTCATCACAATATCAGATGGCAATTACGAGTAAGGAATTGATCACTTGAGAATAGAATTTTCCTGTACTGAGAATGCAATTGTCCTAATACAAAAATCTTATGACATTAATGGTGGTTTTTTTTTATCTTAGAGTGTATTCAAGGATAACGTTTTTCTATGTTGCTATCCGATCTGAATTAATTGATATTGTGCGTTATATTTCAATTAGAGTACAGTTCTCTAGGTCTCTCGGTACAGTCGTGAGTAGGTTCTATGGATGTACGCATCACTGTGTCAAGGTGGACTATGTGTGTTGCGAGAAGCTGGCGGTATTCCATGGCAATGGGAGACACACCTCCCTATCGCACAGGCATTCACTTTTGCAGATTTTTCTGCCGTGAATCCTAAAACATTCCACATGATCATTCAGTCTTCTTCAAAACCTTTTTAAAAATTCTGATCGTGTGTTGAACGGTTGCCACACTGGCGCTTCTGTCCAATCAGTGTTCGGTAAAAATTCATAATATTGTTATGTCTTTTTACTGATTAGTTATGTGCCGAACAGGCCACCATACTCTAAATGTGATAGTCATGAAATATTGGTCATTATGTCAATGTAAATAGTCACAAAGTTGCGAAACAAAAATTAATTTGTGTCTTCAATGTGTGAATGCTCTCGAGAGCCTTCCAATATTTCAAATTCTAGACATGGTGAATTGAAATTGATATCCCGACCGATGACATTTATATATTACCACCAGCATCATGTGTGTGTGACACCGTGAACAATCTTCATGGAAGGCAAAGTAAGATATTACCATTCAGACGTCATTTCTGTCTTGTCACGACAACTGGGCAAATGAAACAGGTAATTTTCCAAAGTGGATTTATACAAAAGGAATTCTTTTCTCATAAACCGCTATTTCCAAAATGCGTGAAAATAATCGGATTTATTGTTAGACTGTTCTTTACAGCGATATTTGGTAACAATATGTATTTATTATTCTACAAATATGTTACAAACAATATGTTTTCAATTTTACTGGCATGATTCTGTTTTCCAAGTTGCCAATGAGGGGATATTACATTTCAGGAGTGATTAAGAATAGCAAATATTTGGTAACTTTCAAAAACTGTCCCAAATTAAACAAACACAGACAAGATAGCGTGGACCCCTGGACATGGTGCCGTGAGTTACTGGGAGGTCACTGCCATGTTACAGGGCGAGGTAATGACAGACAGTTATGTGTGTTGGTCTGTGGTTGTGGTCAGCGACATCTGAGACTTGTCTGAGCATATATGTCAGTCATCATAGACATCCAAGCATGTGTCCAGACAACGGTCTGTCATTTCTACCACATGAAAGTACATTACCCCAAATATTACACCGTTTCCTCGCCGTCGAAGAAATTGTTTGGCTAATTTATCTTCATCATTAGCTTTTCAAACACACATACGATTTACACAAAATCCAAACAAAAATCCAACGAATTCAAATCAAGAAATACTCCTGAGTATGCCCCAACCCTCTTGTTCCCCCATGGCTCTCGACAGGCTCTCCCTCTCAGCCACATTTTTCAGAAACCATGGTAACGAGATACCCTTGAAGTGGCTACATTCTGGCGCCGCTAGACTTAGCTTTTATGTGCTTGTCAATCAAAATCCATGTGAAAACGTTTCTCGACACCGATGTCGTTGTTGTTGCCCCGCCCCTAAACTGTTGAGCACCTCCCTTGTCGCTACCCGAGCAAGAGGGGCGGGAGTTGGGTTTCAGAAGGCCATTGATCTTGTTAACGGGGTGGGGAGAGAGGGTGGAGGTGGATGGCGCATCTTCAGATACGTTGGTTGCATGTTAGTGTTTAGGGTACCCTATAAATACCGATATATGTACGCTATGTAAAGGTAATTAGTGAGAACTCTGCATTTTAATGCTGACATATAATTATGGTTAATTTGTTAAAATGTTATGTTTACGGTGTTCCATGTAATATACATCGATATATATAAATAAAAATGTGTGTGTGTGTGCGTGCGTGCGTGCGTGCGTGCGTGCGTGTGTGTGCGTATTAATTAGCCATTCTTGCAAATTCGTTTGGTGATGCGTTGGATTCGCGTGTTTGCACTGTATATGTATTTGGATTAAAAGTGCACGGTTTTCCACTCGATATGAAATTATGAAATTATTTCAACATTATGAAAAAGATACAGATGACAATTTATGAGAATCATTAATGTGTCGAAATGTGTTAGTTTCATTATGAGCACACAGTGACCACAGACAATGACGTTTGTATGGCGGAGTGCGTTATTTCTTTAAGGCATTGAATGTTTCTAAATTACTCGTACGTGACACATGTTTACGCAAAATATTGCAAATTTACAAAAATTGATCAAGCAAGGGACTGTTTTCACTGACACTTTGATGTATAAAATGGCGTGACTGTATATATCTATTATCGCAGTCACAATCACCAGAGGGTATTCTGCATAATATTTTAAACATTGATTTAACGAGCTGGGAGCATTGATTCCCGCTCTGAAACAGAACCTATACAAGTGATGGAGATTGGAAGCTGATGCATATTTCCATGACAATTCCTACTCCATCCACTCTGCCTGACACCAATTCGCAATAGCACTCAACACCGGCCTTACAAATATTAATTAATATGCTTATCAATTCGTTAAAATAAATATTTTCAAAACGTGTGAGTTGGTGTCGCTAAATATATGAAACAAAGATATGTATCATATGTAATTTCTAGCCTCAGTCAGTATATTTTTTTTATCAAGTTATCATTAATTTACATTTATATTAATGTAGCAGAATGAATCAGAAAAAAGTTTCAAGTTTATTTAAGATTAATCCTAAATCATTTTATAAACCAACCTGACAACATCAAAGGATGTACGTTGTTGCAATAGATAAATATTCTAAGGTTCATATTTTTCTAACTTGCTGAAACCTCACGTTTATTGCTGTCAGGTTTGTGGTCTGTGTTGCTAAATGCCCACCACTTCGACAGGTATACCACATGTTGATACAGGAGCGAAATGCACATGACAAATACATGGGTATCGGAATGATATGTCACTCAACTGATAATCCTTCACGATAACCAGGTGTGATCCTTGTCATTGTCATGTATTGTCCGTGCATTATATTTTATTCAGATATTCTTTCGACTCATCTAAATACACCAACATTTTGGCTTCGTTAATGTTGCTTATTTCCTAATATGCTTAGAAATTGTATTGTTTTAATTAGAATGTTTTCTATGTTAAATGAAGCTTGGTTAATGCATCGAATGAATATCCTGTACAATTCCCATCTATCAGAAGTAACGCACCATTGATCACTTTTACAATCTGGCATTTCTGCCTATGTTAAGGCTGACAATGGTTGAAATATACAAGGCTTTTATCGAAACTGACATCGACTGGTGTGAAAAGACAATTGTTGTTTGCCATATGTCAACTATATGTTGATTTCAATGGCGATTTCAGACCTGTGTCCACGTGCGTTATTCGTGCAACAAAATGCTCATGCATGTTTAGTTATGATGCTGAATTTAACTGACTGAAATTAGCATCAAGTAGATGCACATTGGCTATCGTGAATACTCTTACTGAATGAAGCCAGATTTCTGGATGTTATTAATTGTTTCCTGAATTATAAACGAATTATCCTTTATAGAAACCGTTTTTACGAATATGAATATGTAGCAGTAATTGTGAATATGTCGCAGTAATTATGAAGGCAAACATCACCCGCTGACGAGCTATTTGTCGTTAATATTTTTTTGTCAATTACCCTTCTCTTAAATTTTTTTTTGAATTGATTATTTTTTTGTACCAGAAGAAAACAAACAACGTTTAAGAGAAACTTTTTCTACATTTGAAATAGTGATCAAAGATTTGATTCCCAAACACTTCATTTCGTCCTCGTGTAAAATTTAGACAAATTCATGATTTGTTTTGAAAGGTCTACATTTTTACAATTTTTCAAGTGAAAACATGAAAATACTATAAATAGCATATAGATAATTCTAATCAATACTGAAACATTTTTCTAGAGGTTACCTTCTTTCAGATATCATTAATTATCTGAAAATTAATAAGGAAAATCACCAATTCAACTGTTAGTTTCTAAGACGAAACGTAAACAGATGTAATTTTATTTTGATTTCATGATGAATGTTCCCACGGGAATCGAGATGTACAAATAGAAACAGACACAAGGGAATAAGATTACCTCCAGTGTTTTCACGTGCAGACATACATATTGAAAATGACAATAAAAGTCTGAAATGTGCACGCAATAGACAATAAAGCAGCATTATGATGCTAGAAAGCGCCAAAAGCAATGTCTTTACACGATCCACGATTGTTGATTTCATCGTCTCTGATTATAAACAATAGGATGACCTGTCAAACTGCTCGTCAATAGCCCTCATCAACATGTCAAACCATGTCTTTATCACCTAAGTCTCTTGTAAATACCAACGTGGAACTAATCGGACTAGGCCAGTCGCCCAGAAACAATAGCCCGGGGAGGGAGCGACGGACCTTTGAGAAAACGGAGATGAAATCATCCCAGAAAAGGGCTCAATTAATGATTTCGTCTTGATGACACTTTGTTGATAAGATGTATATTCAGTATCGCCCATGGTTAATTTCCTAAAGCAATATCACTGATGGTAGCAATGATTACACTTATCTCGACGGTACGTTACCGTTGTCATTTGCAAGTCTCAGTAGAAATATTTAATGTCTGTTTATACTTCGCATATTTGAGAAAATATATTTGTTACGAGGTGAAAATGTCGCAACAATTACCTCGTTCCAAGTCAACAACCAAACAAACTCAGTAACACAGTGCGTACATGTGCTACCTTTTCGACATTGTTTTACATGTCAGCGGCTTTACAAATACCAAACGCGTTGTGATAGTTTCCACGTACAAATAGTTGATAGTGATTGATAAACACATGCTCATGATCTATCTGTAATGTACAGTCGACACTGCTTTCCACATAGATTTCCTATGAATATGGAAAGGGTGTTTGGTGTGGGCTACAACCTTCGACAACTTTTTTTATGTGATATCTTTTGATGTAATCTGCTCATGTAACACGTGGTAGCTATGGCCAAATTCAACCCATGTAATCTGTGATAACTAATTGTGGATCCATGTTTTAAGTAATAGCTATATTAATGGATATAAGTAATAGGTATTGATGGATTAAACCCCTGTAATGCATGATGGATATTGATGGAATCAAGCCATGGAATGCATGAAGGATGTTGATGGATTCAACTCATGTAATCCATTATGGCTATTGATGGATTCAACCTATGTAATGCATGATGGATATTGATGGATTCTACCTATGTAATGCATGATCGATATTGATGAATTCAACCTACGTAATGCATGATGGATACTGATTTATTCAACCCATGTAATGCATGATGGATACTGATGAATTCAACCCATGTAATGCATGATGGATATTGATGAATTCAACCTATGTAATGCATGATGGATACTAATGAATTCAACCCATGTAATGCATGATGGATATTGATTTATTCTACCCATGTAATATATGATGGATATTGATGGATTCAACCTATGTAATGCATGATGGATATTGATGGATTCTACCCATGTAATGTATGATGGATACTGATTTATTTAACCCATGTAATGCATGATGGATACTGATGAATTCAACCCATGTAATGCATGATGGATACTGATGAATTCAACCCATGTAATGCATGATGGATATTGATGAATTCAACCTATGTAATGCATGATGGATACTGATGAATTCAACCCATGTAATGCATGATGGATACTGATTTATTCAACCCATGTAATATATGATGGATACTGATTTATTCAACCCATGTATTGCATGATGGATACTGATTTATTCAACCCATGTAATATATGATGGATATTGATAGGTTCGACCTATGAAACGCATGATGGATATTGATGGATTCAACCCTTGCAATGCACGATGAGTATTGATGGATGCAACCAATGTAATACGTGATGGATACTGATTGGTTCAAGACATGTAATACGTGATGGATATTGATGGATTTAACCTGTGTAACGCACGATGGGTATTGATGGATTCAACCCATGTAATGCACGATGGATATTTATGGATTCAACCATTGTAATACACGATGGATATTAATGGATTTAACCCGTGTAACACACGATGGATCTTGATGGATTCAACCCATGTAATGCACGATGGATATTAATGGATTTAACCCGTGTAACACACGATGGATCTTGATGGATTCAACCCATGTAATGCACGATGGGTATTGATGGATTCAACCCATGTAATACATGATGGATATTGATAGGTTCAACTCATGCCACACGTGTAAGCTATTCATGGATACAACCCAGGCAACAAGTGATAGTTGTTGATATATTCAACACATGTAGCATATGATAGGTATATATGGATTTTGACCAAGTAGTGAGTCCCCATTAGCTACAACATTTAAAAGTTGTGTGTTGGAGTTTTATCACTCATCATCTGAGCTTCATGCGCACACAGAGAGGTAGAAACACGTCTATGAAGGGTTAACTGATTATTGTAATCATAAAGTTAATCCGTTTCCGTCAAGAAGCCATATCTTTCATCAAGTGTGGTGCAGCTCTTGCTTAGGGGTTTTGATTGACATTGAAATGCACACAAGTATGGCTTTTTGACAGCATACAGTGTAAACACTGTGTCCTCAGGCTTGTGATATAGACATCCCTCTGAAATCAACATTGAAACATGTCCTTGGGTGGTGGCGTTACAGACATCTAGCCAGGACACCGTGGGAAAATGTGACAGTATGCACTGTCAAAGCAGTTTTATGTGGAACTTT
Organism: Haliotis rufescens; assembly: GCF_023055435.1. NCBI lineage: Eukaryota > Metazoa > Mollusca > Gastropoda > Lepetellida > Haliotidae > Haliotis > Haliotis rufescens. The sequence goes on from NW_025963802.1 coordinate 23,377,730, forward strand.
AAAATCATAAATCTACAATCTCTGAGGTAATCTCTTGTGGGTAAATCACTGTAATGAAAAACTGGCACTGTTAATAGTTGAACTTTTGAAGTTATATTTTCATAATACATTAATATTTTCTATGCGTTTTGTTGTTATAATTGTTGTTATTTTTTAATATAATATAAAGCGTGGGTCTGTTGTTGTTGGTGGTGTTGTTATTGTTGACGTCTTTGTCATTAGGCGACGCGGGGGGAAATAATTGTGTATTGCTGCATCTAACTTACTATTTAACAATGTGTCGCTATTGTATTCACCGTTAATACCATATACATGTGTATCATAGTACGTTTGCTGACTATAATACAAACTCCTACGTTTCTTCAACAGTGTAACCCCGGCAAACTACAGCCAACCCAGCCGTGCCCAGATAGCATCACGGCATCCTCATGACAATATTCATGATGCAATCAACAATCACAATTGACCAAATTGATGACTTGTCTCTTGCACATACTGTTAAGTATCCTGAGTTAATCGTTTCTCGCGCCATATAGTGGTCCTTGCGATGACCGGTACGGTTATTTCAGTCTAATGCACTACTTTTATCTACGTCATGCAGCAGATTTCACCTGAGGTGAAATGTATACATGTAGATGTCGTTAGGATAAGGCCCACATACAACGTGTATCTTGTCGATAACGAAATTGACATCCCTTAGGTGGAAGCTGAATACATTTTAACAATAACGTTACTGATAATGTATGTGGACCGACATAAATCTATTACTGATAAACAGTGTGACCAACGTGATAGGTTTATTGGTCCTTCCCTGGAGGTACAAAGCTCTGGTGGACATCGTTTAATGAAATACGTAAACATCAACATCAACGCATTCATCGTGTGCCAAAGTAACCTTCAAGATAATAAATTGTCCGTGTATGAAATTATGCTTAAAAAATATTTTGTGAGAATAATTCCGGTAAACGTTCCATGTGCAGTCAAGTGAGCTACATATGCACAGCTCGTCACCAGTTAGATCTCACCTGATCGGACACCAGCTATCCGGAATTCCCACCTTCCTGGCTATATTCATTGAAAATGAAAACAAAATTATGTCAAATTTATTTGATGAGATATCCTATCACCGGGTCCAGGCGGTCACATGTTGCTATCAAAATACTAGAATATTCACTTATCACTGATGCCGACAATCACAATGAGATACGACACCAGTGTCCCCATGAACAGACAGGTGCTGTATTCTTGTCGCTTTGAACAAATACAAGGATGCACGAGAATTACCTGTATTGAAAAATTTAATTCAACTAATTATTTGTTTACTAATTACTGGTTATTGATTACTGGTGTGTGTGTGGCTGTGTGTGTGTCCGATTTTATAGTGCAAGCCCACTGAGATACCATGCCGCAGTTTAACATGAATACCCCACTCAGACACAGTATGCTGACTCCGAACCGACCAGTCCTTGTTTTAGCCCCTTAAATGCCGAGCGCCAGGCAGGGTAACAACAAATACCATCTTCGAACGTCTTTTGGTAAGACGCGTTCGGGGAACGAACCCCGACCCCCGACCTTCCCCTCACCGGGCAGACGGTCTAATACCAGACCAGGGAAGGTCCCCTCTCCAACAACCTCCATGATTTCGCTAAAAGAAAACTAACAGAAGCAGTCATCATTCGCCGCCACAAGCCATCAAATCAAGGCTAAGGTTTTTCTCCCAGTTATCCCACCTAGTAATTTAATCCGGCTTAATTGGCTTCCTGTTTAATTGGCTTTCTCGTCGTGTGTTCTCTGTCCATCATATTTCTACAATATTATCTTTTTGTTGTTATTAGTTACTCATGTAAATCCCTCTCATGTATGATCATTGTTGTTACTGTTATACTGTTGTCACCATATATAATTGTTGCCATGTTCATTATTCAGGCTTGCTTGACAACGGATCTATCTGGAAATGTTACAGTATAAGTATACAGTATAAAGTGAGTGAGTTAAAATCGAACGTCGCATCGGCTTTATTCTTGCCATATAGCGACCAGTATCATAAAGAAGTTATAATTTCCATTCACTTACGTCCTCTTTAAGGGACAACAGAATATTCGATTCTCATGGTCTGTACAGCAATGATGACCACCATCAGGAAAAAGGGGCTTACCAATACAGCGTTGTATTACCTCAAAACAGCTTGTTCAAAATGGCTAATATCATAAAATAATTACTTTCATTTTCGTCTAATGCAGCATGGGTTGACGCCTAAACTAGCACTGCTGCTTAGCAGTCTCGCGTGAACAGATATTTCTCGCTTCATCACGTGCAGCATGTTGACATCCGCCACCCCTAAAACTAATTTTCGGATCAAGTCATCTGAAAGATTTGTGGAATAACATTTACAGTAATCTTACTTAGTCGTGTGGAAACCCGTATGCTATAATCGGAGATCTGCTTTCGCCGTGGTTCACCTCAAATTCATATTCTCTAATAGGAAATTGTTTCTATAGCAATAAAAAAAACGGCAATCAAGTCATATAAATTAATCTAAAGTTCTAAATGAGCGGATGTTTCCCTTCAAACTCGTGACCAGAAAGTAAGGAAATTTGCCTATCTAATATTCGAGCTCTCCCCGGGGCTGCGGGGGGTTGCCATAAAGAGAATCCTTTGGCCAATTTTTGAACAAAGGACGTGACGCAATCACACGACGTCATGGTGGGAGATCGCTTCAGGAATTTTATTGCTCTCGTATTAGCTCATTCGGCTACGCAGCGTGGTTCGCGAAATAAATACGGGAATTGTAGACGACAAATTTATTGTGCGAGGCCTAAGCCTCATTTACCAGTTAAGTCCAAAATTGAAAATTTATTGCTCCCGGACTGTAATGCAAAAATCAATATTCGACTAACCGGGGTTGTATCTGGATCCGTACGACTGCAAATGGCCCTCAAACTCACTGAGGTAGCCACTATGATTTATTCCGCTAAGTCTAATTGTCTGTGAAACCTTCTTCGTTCAAATTGAACCGTTTCCTTTCGCTCTATCCTATCATGCAGTTCTGAAACAATTTGCTCCATTACAAAGGAAATGACTAATTTTCGGGATCGTAATTTCTCACAAACAGTCTTCGTCGGTGCCATGGGGCGAGGCTACCTTGCTGTGTGTACCAGTCACCATCAGGTCTGTAGTGCAGAGAGAGACATAGATTTCGCTGGCTTCTGGGTAAATAACGATCAAGTCAATGTAGGAATCAAAACTATGTGTGACTGACGCTTTCAAAAGAATATACCCACCACGGTGGGCCAGCTTAATGTGGGGGTGGGATGCCATGATGCAGGTCTTAAACGCTCATTCGAGGAAACCGACGAGCACGGACATGTGCTGACAAACATAGAAACATAATCACGGTGAACCGGGATTCGAACCCAACATCATGGGTTTCTGACACACTTACAGGGACTGAACATACGCAGACAACATAGTAAGTAAACTCTGATTGAGATGTAACAATATCGAGATAAGGACAGCTGAACGTATTTGTATACATATCGGGATAACGATGGTTGATCATACCTATATACACATATTAAAATATCGATTAAAACGATAGTTGACCATACCTATATACACATATTAAAAGATCGATATAACGATAGTTGACCATACCTATATACACATATTAAAATATCGATATAACGATAGTTGACCATACCTATATACACATATTAAAATATCGAGATAACGATAGTTGAACGTACCTATATACACATATTAAAATATCGATATAACGATAGTTGACCATACCTATATACACATATTAGAATATCGAGATAACGATAGTTGACCGTACCTATATACACATATTAAAATATCGAGATAAAGATAGTTGACCGTACCTATATACACATATTAAAATATCGAGATAAAGATAGTTGACCGTACCTACATACACATATTAAAATATCGAGATAACGATAGTTGAACGTACCAATATACACATATTAAAATATCGAGATAACGATAGTTGAACGTACCTATATACACATATTATAATATCGAGATAACGATAGTTGAACGTACCTATATACACATATTAAAATATCGAGATAACGATAGTTGAACGTACCAATATACACATATTAAAAGATCGAGATAACGATAGTTGAACGTACCTATATACACATATTAAAATATCGAGATAACGATAGTTGAACGTACCTATATACACATATTAAAATATCGAGATAACGATAGTTGAACGTACCTATATACACATATTAAAATATCGAGATGACGATAGTTGAACGTACCTATATACTGCATGTAACAATATCGACAAAACTCCACATGCAAAAAAACAAATATGTGGGTTTGTTTAATGCATCACATCACGAAGTTATGAAAATATTGTTTACGGCCAGATAGCATATGTTGGTTAGATACCGTTCCATGCAGCACCATCGGTGTCGAGCCAGGAGGCTGATATTGCCCAAGATAAGCAAACATTGCATTATTCTCCCAGCGTTGTATCTGATGCTTTATTTCCCTGGTCCATCCACCTGCTGTTGGTTCTCTGGTATTGGCCGTCAAGACGATTTAATCGCCAGCTAGTTAGCATGTGTAACCTAACCAGAGACTAATCATTTGGCTGACCACTTGGCCAGTGGTCTGGTGTCCATCTTCCTCACTCTGACCGCCATGTCAGGCATGTGCTGACCACACTAATGATACAGATAACACAGTGTTGGTCTAGCAAACCATAAAGCTGTCAGCTTGTCAGATGTATATACTAAACAGAGATGCGTAGCGTACTGCACCAGGCTCCAGGCTCTCTAGATCTCGACACCGTGCAGCCTCACGTTCATGTACTGTCCTCGTAGATCCAATGTCTTCCCTCTCCCACAGACGAACCAGTTTTAGTCCTATTTCATGACGACTGGGTCGCCACTTTGTTGTAGCTGAGTTGAGTTTAATAGTAGTTTAGTTCCACCACGGTACGTCAGCCTGATTCGGAGGAGACAACAATGGCGCAGGTGGAGGACGCACTTTGGTAAACTAATGGTTACAGTGCTGACATACCAGGATATATAATCATGGTGGTGCATCTGGGATTCTAAACCACGATCATCGGATTCGGGCACAGCGATTTGCTACGATGTGTACGATACACGTATTCATAAACTTATGGCTATCATGTGCACCCGACATTCTTACGATCTTTATTCTCTTCCGACAAACTATGACCATATCAGGGTGTTCCATTATCTAAAGCACTTGTCAAAAAGGCATTAAACCCAACTCACTCACTCGTAGGGAATTTTTTATAGTGAAACATCGTAACCCCAAGACAAGTGGAGAACTGCTATAAGGATTCTGTCAGTTCAGTGCAGTTTATTTCTCTGAAAACTCGTCTCTAACAGCAGTTGAAGTGCAGAGTGTACAGACACGGTCTTCTCTCAGTAATCCTCGCCATCGGCCGGTTTCAATGGCAAATGATGATTCGGAAATAAAATATTATAATCGGTAAAGTAAATATGTTTTGGAAGTAATAGGAAATTTTCGAATTTAAAGTGTTGGTAATATAAACCTTCTGAACTTGATAAGATATATTCTCGTCACTGTTGAATAAATTTGTCTTTTAGAATTCTCGACCTTTGAAACCAGCTATTTGACAAATAGACGGGTTTATGAATACTTCTGACTGTCCGACTTATTTCAGTATTTCTTTACTGTTGCTATCCATTCAAACGATTTTGTATTTACATCATAATCTTGTATCAAATAATTATATAAAATATGAGATAACGTTGTTGGACCGTTAAAATTCGTTAATTTATGCAAGAAGAAGATCATCCGTTTAAATACTTTAATTTTCATGGGTTCCCTGCCAAATTCCGCCTAAAACCATAAATTTGGGTGTTGAATTATGCAGACCAGTTACTATTTTTAAAAGTCTCAGTTGCATTTTCTCTATTATTTCTATTATTTCTTCCTCCCATCCTGTTTCATATTATGTGAAGTCCCCAATGCAGCCTGTGGAGCAACTAAATTTCTGCGTGAAAAGACCAATGCCGTTGATGGCAGTTAGTTAGCATCGATTTATTCCCATTTACATGTGGTATGCGACAAGGTTGTTGGCTAGTATGCTTGTCGTCTATGGTGGAAGCGGGGTTCAGTCTTGAGTTATGGTTACGTGGAATGCGGAGCGTGTAAGTTATGCTTGCAACTGGGGGATACAGGGAAAGGGGGTGTTGAGAGACTGCCGGGGTGTCCGTGGGAGACTGCATCTAGCATGTCGAGTGTCGGAATAATCAGTCACTAACTCCTGTTGGTCGAGGATGTGATTATAACAATTCTTTTCCGGAAACATTAACTGTTCGCTATGAGTTGTTGTGTTTGAATATATACAACACTGACACAGTGAAGAACCCGTTATGTGTGTGTGTGTGTGTGTGTGTGTGTGTGTGTGTGTGTGTGTGTGTGTGTGTGTGTGTGTGTGTGTGTGTGTGTGTGTGCGTGTGTGGAGGGGTGAGCATTCATGTTTTCAGAATAATAAAACACAATTCAGCAAGCTTTTTTGTCATAAAATAACTTTGGGAGAGACTTCTGTACGATTGAGATTATTTGTCTTAATACGATGGTGACTGTTGTATTGCAGAATCTTGAATATCCCATTGCTTGGCTCACTCTTCTCATCAGCATCCCGATGAATGGGAGAATAATTCCATTAAACGTTTATTCATGACGACCTTCGCCGTGGGATATATAGCAATAAGCAGAAGATTTCACAAATCAGATCTAAAATCTTGAAACAGTTTCACTGCCCATTTAAGCTCATCAAAATTTCAAACGGCTTGCGTCACGTTCACAGCTCAGTAATTACACTCAAAGACGCCGGCTCCTAATTAAAAGGCATAATTCTAATTACCAAACAAAATAATTAATCCCCTCAATCCATTGGGGTATTCTTGCTCATCCCTAAGTCCCCACAGGTTGTACTTAGAGAGGATGGAGATCCCCGGAGACGGGACCAGATCCTGATTCAAAGAGCCATCATTGCGCGATTTGCAATGCTCACATGGGCAATTTGGCAATCAGGGTGTAGATCTGCCCCATGGGATTATACCAGGTTTACAGATAACGCCGGGCCCATTTACAGCCTTCTTGGTTCTACACGCACTAGTCTCCATTGCAACAGACCCATGGTTCATTTCTTTATCAGATTGTCCATTTACCCTTCGGGAATCTATTACGTTGCGGATATGTCTCGGATTTAGGGTTTAGTTATGGGGCTGTTTCATTTCGTTATAGTTGTTTTCATTTAAGGCCCCGTCGGCTGTGCACTGTCTTTGATCACCCAGTCAGTAGATGTGGAATAAATGTGCAAATAGCCAGCATGATATTTTGTTTTTAGTACTTGCTAAAACGTCAAGTGTCGGACATTATACAAGAGTGATTGTGTCCATATGTCTCATGGTCACGGTATTTTGAAAAGTGTATATTTTTTTACGTTCACTTGCCTCGATTACCTGTCAGGTATGGTTCATTGCATTATTAGGTATGGCAATTATCCGGGAAGTGTTGTCAATTTCATGTACATTTCTCCTATCAACTTGTAGATTTCCGGGCTTCTGTTGTACCTGTTCTCTTTGTGATTTCCAGGGACACTCCATGTGCAATTGCCCAGAAAAGCAAGCGATTGGTTTAAATGAGCCATGCAGAGAACTTTCCCCTGGGCCGACACCATGTTCGCTAATGGTGGGTTGGCGGGCCGTTGTCTGCCTCTTAGGGCTTTTTTCTCCCATTTTGGATTTGTTGCCATTGTTCATAAATTTATTAAAGTCCTTGTTAGCATGTGGTTTGTACTATAAATTTATCGGCGGGATTAACTCTGTTGAGAGGGTGAGAGTTATGTTCTTTATACCAAGACAAGTAAATCTAGCATGTTTTATGTTGCGTCTCATGTTTAGCTGACATAAAGGAAATAGAAACAACTTGGTCTCTTACCTTGGAGACCCACATATTTAATATACATGCATTGATTATTTAGAAGTTATAACGTTTTATTTTTTTGTGAACAAAGCTCGTAAAGTACAATTTTCTTCGATACAATATTATTGTCAGTTACTGTGTTTTACTGGTGTGGTTGTTTTTACAGTAGCTATGAACTATGGACAAAGTTTATCACAGACAGATATTTTATTTTCCTCTCATCGCTGTACATCATAAAAACATGCATAAAATAGGAGTTTATACATAAAACTAATAATACAACGCCACTTACATACAGTTATGAAAGACGAAACAAAACGGAATGATATATACAGATAAATATGTTTTATCCATATAAGAAATGCTTTATGCATTGTTATATTAAAAAGCAGGTTTCGGCAGTGGAGTATGCCTCATGTTAGAAAAGGACACGCAACATCCCATCATTTGACGGGTTGGAAAAATTGGACATTTTAGCCGTGATTCTCGTCAATAAGGAAAATAAAAAATAATTGTATTTCGGACATTGCGATAAAACATATTCTTCCTCTTCAATATGATCATTACAGCTATAAAAGCCATACCTTTATGTTTATATATTCCCCAGTTTCGATTCTTAAAGGTGCAATACCACATCTAAATTTTGCAAAGGCAGATAGGGAACTCTGGGGCATACAGATCTTGACATAGTTTTCACAGCAAAATCAATGTTTAAAAATCCTATACGTACGGAGTTGGCTTGTATCAGTATGAACATAACGGTCTCAACGTAAAATACATTCATGTTTCCATTGAATAATCACTCTTTAGTTCTCCATCAGAATAAGCCATCTCCCTAATTTGAATTTCAAACACACCGCTTGAATCTAAGGTCCTTAATCAGTGTTTATAATCAGTTGATTTTCAGACAAAACTGATACATAAACATGACTGCGTGGATGTGTTTCCTCAGTAACAGGCGAGACGTTGATTACCGAAAACAACTAATATCCCGAATCATTATGGACGAGACATCTCTAATTAGATTCATGATTGCTTTAATTACAATATCAATTTTGCCCCCTTTATACCCCAATGATAAAATCAGCGCTTCCTTTTATCTCAGTTCACCCCCCGGGGGCGAGAATTGGGAAGCGTCAACTGTGCGCAGGAGCGTCGGGGGTCAGAAGGAAGGGAGGAGAGCGGGGAGACGGGCGTCTCTTTGTTCATCTATATAAACAGATTTGGGACCATCCAATTGCGTTTGCACTTTGTTTGGCAAGTGATTAGTGTTTTCATTATTACCCGCTAACAACATTGTAATCCTTAAATTATTGTTGTGTAAACAATTAGGGATCGTAAAACATGTCTCTTTTAATAGTAAGACTCAGAGCTACGCCTCGCTTAACAATAAATAAACTTACAATACTTAACTCGTCTCGAGGTGGTTGTAAACGCATTAAACTGAAGTTACCTTAACCGATTTTATGACTGGTTTACAACCAGTGTGTACGAGTTTTCCTTTGAAAAAAAAGGAGTGAAGAATTGTAAACATTTACAAAGTGATAATTTGAAAATAATTACAGCTGTAAAATGTCATTTGACTGTACCGAAAGGCTAATTGTGTCTTGATGCAACTTTCTCACAACAACATTTGTATTCTAAATAAACGAAAATTTTGCAAAAACGTTGTTATATAGAAATGCTGCAAGTGGTAAAATTGTGTAAAAAAGGTTGAATCGTGAATACATGACTGAATCTTGTGCATAAAAGGTTGAATCGTGCCAATATTATTCATCATATACTATGTTCTATATTCCAAATTTCTATGTTTGTTATTTCCAAACATAAAGCATAGAGTTGACAATTATTTGTGTTGTTTGACAATTATTATAATGTAATTGTTTTTTTTACTGAAACAAATCTATCCAAATCTGCCCCTTTCAACATTTAACGTTTCATAGGAAAGTTGTAGTACGTATATAATGCTGAGTGGTTTAAGTCATTATAGTCCCATATTTGTATTCTTTCTTCTCTTTTGGCTTTTTGCTTTTGTTAAAATAAATCCTTTTCATCAGAAAGGAATTTACAGCCGACACAAGTTTTACACTGCGTGTTTATTTAGAAACTGCAGATGTTTATACTCCGACCGTTTAGTGGCTGGGGTGAATCAAATTTATCTTATCTTTATTTAAATTAATCAAATAACGCTAATATATATTACCACAAACGACAACGTAATTGTAGTCTCCTGGTATTCAAAGAGCAGAATGTGAATGGCGAACAGATATCAATAAACTTGTCAAGCCGTCTTAATACCGTTTTAATGTGTACACACTCGGTGTTTGGTAAACAATCGTATCAAATTATCAGATAAATTTCAGTTTCAAGAATTTCAATCGACCGGAAAAAGCAGACCAACAAATGTATAAGGGTGCAAGTGTAAAAAAATAAAAACATTTAAATTTGCACTATGGTCAGAATAATTGCAATTTGCCGGGTTTTTACGAGCCCTAATTCCACTCCAAACTGTAAATATTGACTCTAATTGTACCTTTTGAAATAATATATCTGTGATTGAATCGCGTGTACCACTGGTCGCCAATCCCCACACCCTGAATACCCCTTTGCTACCCCTTTCTGGCGCCTGTCTGTCATTAGGGGTCATCATTTAGCGTCTAGTGAGACTCGGGCCTCTATAAACTTTAATTTGTAATGGTGCTTGATAGATGAGCTAGCGCCCGTCTAAAGAGGACTGCCGGTTTACTTTGTTCAAAGGTTTCCAGTTAATGTCATTAGCAAAGCGAGTCAGCGATCCGCGGTGTATCTGACAGTGTTCATTTGTTAATTAATCGCGGCCCTATCACCCGTCACTTGCTGTCAGTCTATTCATTGAGAAGCAATCAGCACTCGTTTGGCGATGGCCATTTACAGCTATCAATTCATTTGCGTCGACCAATCAGATGCCGGCGGCCCGCGGTGACGTCATATCCGAGCTCGAGCGGCATGCGATATAAACACTACAGGAGATTTGTAATAGACATTACTCGTTGAAAAATAGACGTTGACAACTTGGAGAAAAGTGTGCAATTGTCATCGATTGTGTTCAATTTTGTTTGTACTGGTAAGAGAGAAGTTAATCATGGCAGATGTATCCTCAGACAGTGAATGCGAGCGACAGACTCCGAGTCCCTCGGATGTGAAAGACATTTCATATGAAATTGACAACACTAAGTCGGACGCTTCAGTGAAATTAACATTTGGTGTTGAATCTTTGATACGTTCTTCTGGGGAGAAGAAATCTGACTACAGTTCGAGTAGCGATGAGGAAGCTTTGCCAGTACGGGCAAGTGCAGTTCAAACTTCTCCCAAATCCCTAAACCCGTTTGGAATGGACTGTATATTGAATCGCGCTGGGCCCACCCCGTCGAAGGAGAACACCTCCCCAACTGCCGACCGCCACCCCAACCCCATCTCCCCCGTGTGGGCCACAGAATGTGTTACAAAACTACCGTGGCCCTTGAAACCAGGCGCTTTCACACCAAGTAAGTACAGTTTATTAATGCTTGTTCTTACACATTTGTTTTAGAAACACACAATTCTATTATTTGAAAATTCAAACTTATTTTTTACCCCGAAAAAAACAATTTTAAAAATGTAAAAAATATTAGATAGTGATAATGCTACTGATAAACGAATGCGTATTTTCTAGAAATTATTTCATCTTATTTTCTTTCTTCTGCTATGCTGAAAACTCCTACAAGGTATATGGAAAGACCCGAATTTGTCACAAGCTGACATGTACAGAATTTATTTTAAAAAATCACAGCTCCCTAATAATACTCGAATTATTTAAATAAGCAGATGATATTTCTTATGAACAATATCGAATTCACTACTGGGTTGTGTTATAAGTTATGAGAACTGCTATTTCACATCTCTCATTTGTGAGCTTATACACACACACCGTTTCAAATATATCAATTTTCAATCTAGAAATATCTGAGATTTGGTCGTACAAAAGTAATACATATGTTCCAGAGATTTATGTTGTCAGTAGTTAAAACAAACTGTTCACAGATTATTGTTAAATGTGTGTTTAGGACAATACCCAAATATATGTACAATAATTAGTAAATAACGCTGAAACAGCTTTGCAAAGTCAGCAACGGCGCCACGCAGGGTACCGGGCAAGTCCCTACATTTTTTTAAAACCTTGAGTTGGAACTGTTTCTGCCAACAATGCTCCAGACTCATCATTTGCCTCTCCCCAGTAAATTTCCTGTTTGTCTTTTTATATTTTCCTTAAATTGATAACATCTGTCACACAACTAATTTACTTAAATACCTTTGGCGTTCTCTCTTTATTGCGCCTTGTGATTTCTGATTGTTTTCGTCAGGGGGCGCCTAGCTTGCGGCGTGGGTATTTCTTTTGGAGAAGTGTAGATAAAAGACACAAGACGGGAGCATGAGCCGTCCGCTAGATATTTACTCATAATCCGATTGATGCTATGAAAGATTCATAACATCAAAAAGCGATCTGTTTTAATGATAAGCTTGATTTATTTTGGGGATTTATTATGTAGCATTTCTTGTCATATATTTTAAAGAATAGTGTGGATCTCTAAAAAATTTAAAATATCATAATATCTTAATTCAGATTTCAAATCTAGTTGTTTTTGTGTATTTCTATTCTATTTTGTTAATACTTTACAACCTACTATTAGAACTCAAACAGTTCCAGTATTGAAATGTGTTTTTATTAAAATCTGATTTATGCCACTGAACATATTTTTCTGAATAATAAAATATAAATTTTATGATTTCATAACAAAATATCATTTACTTATGTATACATTTTTCTTTTTCAGAGCATGTATCTCACCCCCCTATCACACCTCCAAAAGTGATGACATTGAGGAAACACAAGCCCAACCGAAAACCAAGGACACCGTTCACCACAGCCCAGCTTCTCGCACTGGAGAGGAAGTTCCGACAAAAACAGTACCTCTCCATAGCAGAACGAGCCGAATTTTCAGCCTCTTTGAACCTAACCGAAACTCAAGTTAAGATCTGGTTCCAGAACCGCAGAGCCAAGGCTAAGAGGCTCCAGGAAGCTGAACTTGAGAAGATGAGGTTTGCTAGTAAACCTATGCTACCTCCTGTATTCGGGGTCGCTATCCCCGCCTCAACCAGCATCTACGGTTCCCTGTTAAATTATTCCGGTATGGGCGGCCAGAGTGTTGTCTCGCCGTTTGGACTTTTTAACCCCATGCATGGCTCGGTGTATACGAACTGATCGTCATTATTTACGATATTCCAAATGTGCTATATTTATTCATAAGAAGGTGTGTCTATGTTAACCACAGGCGCAATGCACGTGCATCTTCAACTGGTGACCCGACGAAGGTACTTACAGCGTCATTCAGTGCTGATATGAACTGGCTCGATTGTCTAGCTGACATTTCTTGTGAATGTCCATGTTAACATAGGAAATGATATCCAGTTTTGTTCAAACAAGATGCTTTAAACAGAGCATTTTAATTGTTTTGTAAATTATTTTATTGTGAAATGTTTAAAATATTGTTACGATTTGTATATAAGATAAAACAGTAAAAGTCAAAGGACTCTAAATATATATTATGTTTGTTGTTTATTGACAATTGAATCCACATTACTACAAGAATTACTCTCTGTGTGTGTGTGTGTGTGTGTGTGTGTGTGTGTGTGTGTGTGTGTGAGCGAGAGAGGTCACAAAGGTCGCACTTCTTTAAAGCAAGTCCAATACTAGTCCGTCCACTCAACACCTACTATACACTAAGGTAGAAAGCGGCCCCAGAACGGCTTTGTGACGGCGGACCTAGTATCCCCCCACATAATCTCACCCAGCATCTCTTATCTCTCCTGATATGCATTTCTCCTGTGAATCATTTCATTCTTAAATCTACATAATTTCTCCGTCTATCACCGCCATGACATCGCACGGGTGATGTATGACTATTGTACTGATAGCATCAAACGTAAACCACCCAAAGACGTTCCAAACCGCTATAATGTAATCTCATCACGCGAATCACTAACTCAACTCTCTTCATTCTAACGCTTAGCTAATTTTGAGTCAACATACCTGTTTACTCAAACCACATCTAAATGTTCTGTGCCTTATTAAAATGTATAAGCTACTTTGGTTTGGAGATTAATGATGTTATACGCGACTAAAGAATAATATTTCACTTAAAGGATGATTCCAGGCCAAGCTATGAGGGGTTTAGAATGCGGTATGAAATTGAAAGTATTAAGTAAAATCAAACGAAATCATTTAGTTTCTTTCTCCTCAGACCGAATTAGATTTTAATATTGAGCTGTGTGTCGCTGTCTTTGATAGGAGCAATCACATTGCCCCTGTGCTGCCGTGAGTAACTAACCAAGACGCTTTATATTAACCTCTAATGAGCTTGTATTTCACCACGGCAGGGATATTAACTCGATTTCATAGTCAGGCAAAGGGCTAAAGAGCTAAAAATGCAATATGATTGACCGCGATGTGAAATTGACTACAAGTTGCTCATTTCTGTTAAATCAACATGCAATCGGTACCTCTCCTATGCATACCAAACAGGCGTAATGTCCTACAATGATTGAAAATGGCAAGCGAAATTGAAACCTCGATTCCTGGTAACTCGCGAGCATGCCCCGTTCAGTCACAGGGCGCGGTAATGGAGAGTATTGATTCGGAGGGGGGTTTTATTTGAAACAAATCGCCAATGTTTTGCTCCAACGGTCAAACCGGACACGGACGAAATAAGAGTAAAATGGCATCCTGGCACGTGAAGTCTGGATATGAGCGGCGTGTTATAGACAGCTCGGCCTAACCACCATATCTGCATACATGTGGATTTTAATAGGGGTGTTCATTCATGGCGATCTGGTGAAGAAAGCGGTAGGGGCGCACATCAGACATCACTACACGCAAATACATTCATTTGGGTACTTAAATATATTTAATATTCAGGATCACTTGAGATAACACAACTCATAAAACAACACGTGGACGTCAACGACATCTGGTAATCACAGAACTAGTCTCTATTACAGTCCCAGAACATAATCACAACCATTCCATCCCACGCCTCATGCCATCCTGAGCTTGTCAGTCTATCCACATCCCATTCGCAAGAGATGTGAGGGTTCTCTTTCAGATGTATTTTATCTCACCCAAGACTCTCATACCCTCCCAGAAATATAGTTACAAAACCTATGTAGAACCTTAATAAATAGTCAATTTCGTAATTGTGTTTTAAAGGATAATTTTAATATGCTTTACGGAAGAAACGAATACACCAAGAGTTGCTTTGTTCCAAATTATTATACGTATAATATATTCAATGTATAAGTATTTATTATGTTTACGGACATTATATACCGACTGTATGCAGTCCATGCATAAGTCATTGCTGTTTTGCGAGGAACATTGTATCCAACGTGGCACTGGCAATACACATGAAATAGACAACCTTATTCAGCTGTGAAATACGTTCCCGCCAACAAATGTTTAATTACAGTTATAACTGTTTGATATGCCCGCCAGTGACATAACGTTGATGTAGACTGTCCCCTGGTCATCACTGGACACGATATTATCTGACCCTGGGCAACAGGTGGCCATTGTTTACAACCTCACTGGTCGGCACGTTTATAAATATTGCCACGGGTTATTTTGACTGGGGTGATGACGTGTATTGACGCTTGTTATCTTATGTTTTGATACACGTGACGTAAGCTAAGTGTTTGATGAATAATGCTAATCAGGTCTCTTCAGCAGAAAGGGATCAGCTCTGTTGTGAATTCAGTCTTGATAGATTTCACAATTACAAATCTTTACAGCTCTAATTATTTTCGACCCGCACCGTTTTCTTTGTCTTCTTCTGTGGACTAGTAACCGAAAATAGTCACCTTTGATTTCCAGTTTATTTTTACATAACACAAAAAAAGGAAATGTACAGAGCTTTGATTACGATTGGAATTTGCTCCACATAATTATTTAATCTTTGGTTAAATGGAATATATTTCACATATATCCCAGCAGGATTCCTAGTGTTAAGGTCAGTAGAGCTGTGTCGATCTCTAGACACTAAGGCACGACAAGGGAGAAACTATCCGCTTTTTTAATTACTATTCATTAATGACTTAACTTGGTATCTACTAGTCAGCGACGGCAATGGAGTTTTCTCAGTGACGAGTTGGCAGATTATTACACGTGCAGAGGAGATACGGCGGGGCTCCGGGGTGAGGATACTTCGATCTGTGAACACGTGACAAACACCCAATTTTCATTTGTATCAGTTTGTATCACTTCTGTTCTTGGTGTTTTATATGGAAACGATAACAAATAAATTCGAATACCTCATTCTAGGTACCGATTAATATATAGCTGCGACCTTTGAGGTTATAAAGTTTTGTTTTAATGAAATATAAATTAAATTTCTTCGAAACTAACACCAAATATGCAAAGAAATCATGAATGTGTTATAACAGGTAACTGGATAGAAACCATTATTGTCGACATTGGTTCTCTACGACCTGCATTAGACCTCGTCTTGCGGCAAATAAATATCACATTTATGTAATAAAATCTGTATTCCCAGTTATACCATAACTATTTTAACAAACGATAACTATCTCCTGTATCACAATATGCCGTTACTGTTAGCGGCTGTGGGTGGACGGTTATACCTGATGCCAGGGACTCCACACCCTCTGGGGATTCCGCGGTCCGGTAGGCACTCAGTATCACACCCTTGCCAATACCCGACTGAAGAGTGTGTGAGTGAGGGACTGCTGTTTCCCAGTATGTAACTGATCGAGCCTGTTAATCAACGCCAATGTCCCGTATGTAATGTAAAAAACCTCCAGCCCAAACCTGTTTTCTTATACTGACTAAGAAATGTACATAAAGTGTCTGTAACGTCTAAATATTAAAGTCTCTCATAATTCCAAGAGGAATGGCTTATGTCCCCTATCTCATTGTTATGTATTTTAGTAACTTATTTATGTTGTACATAAGGTTTTGACTGCCACCGGTGGGGCAGGATACACTCACATTTTCGCGAACGCCTGGTGTATTTGATAGTTATTCATCGACGCATGCTAATGATATAGTCGGAATCGAAAAATCGACTCTTATGAATATGGAATGGGTTTTGTCGCTTTTATTTATCGAAATAAATTATCTGTCTGTATATTATCGAGTTCGGAACAGACTAAATATTCGGGGATTTTTAGGCAACGGCCCACTCAAGGCGGTGAAGTGACACACAGTCAACCAAATCACCGTCTCTTACCATGCGATCCATTTTAGTCTACGAATACATTCCCTCCCTCACTACAGGAAGCGAGGACCGTGATGCCATGAAGTTCAATCCGGGGTGAAGTAGCTGCTCTCCTTGTCACCGTGAACAAGCAAATGTCCAAACTGTTCAAAGTAGCCTAGTTAGTATTCTGGGCAAATCTTAGGTAGGTAAAAAAAACACCCTTTCCCCTTAGTGCCGACTAAATTTGTAAACTTAAGGTTACAATTTGGTTGTCATGGTACCTATATATAAACTGAACCCTTTTGTTTTACAGGTTGTCTGTGATCGGGAGTCCAGCCTTAAAGACCTGTTACATGTATATGCTTCTTAAAACGTATTTGTTTACTTTTTGCCAAGTAAATGGTAAAATGTTTCGGTTTGAGATTAAGCTTTAACCAGTACATATCCTTTCCAATAGACACGTCACCAGTTATTGAAATGAATTATGGGATTTTGGTAATCGATAAATGCCCAGACGAAAGGTGTATTATCAGTTATTGCTTAAAACACATGGTGACAGTTCGTCGTCTTTTGTTCAAGTGACGCACCTACAGTCTGATGTCACCAGCTACATCAGTATCCCGTGGAAAGATTGAAATCTAATTGACCCGACATGTACCCAGAGATAT
Organism: Haliotis rufescens; assembly: GCF_023055435.1. Lineage (NCBI taxonomy): Eukaryota > Metazoa > Mollusca > Gastropoda > Lepetellida > Haliotidae > Haliotis > Haliotis rufescens. The sequence goes on from NW_025963802.1 coordinate 23,395,668, forward strand.
TGTTCAAGCTGTTGTTTAGTCATCATTTAGAATGTTCATATCCAGATTAAATGACATCTATTTACAAAACCTGCAATGTGGCTCACAAATCAGACTCACGACATTGAGTGCATTTAGATTCAGTGCTTTCCAATAATCATGAATATGTGTTTTATATGTTATCATTCTATCAACGAGTCACGTTTGTTTTTTAAACCTTTTGTATCTGATAATAACAAGTGCGTTTTTGACAGAATAATTAAACAGAACTCTTAATTAGTGCACAATGATAAAATAGGCACAGAGATTACACTTATCTAAAAACTAAACATTTACATGTAAATGATAAAGTTACAATCTCTAGACGCATTCATACACAAATAGACACGCTTAAAAACTTAATCACCTGTGCAAATACGATAGGAATGTATCAGGCCAATCAGCGGTCCAAATCGCGAAGTACACAATCGACTTGCATGTCTTGTAATAGACATCGAGTGACAGCTGTCGATCATCAATGGACCCGTTACAGATCTCGCCGAGTCCGTACGTGCATTTGCATAGCACTATGTCAAGCGTTAAAAAGAGCTCACTGATAAAGCATAAATTACCCTTTGAATTGTCCCAAATATTTTACTAGTACCAGAAATATGTGATTATACCCATTGCGTGTTATCAAAATACAGCGTATGCAAATATTGCGATGTAACGAAATTGCGGAAAATTCATAATTCAAATGTATGCTAATTTTCTCGAATCAGCTGGTCACAAAGCGTATTCAATGTCGATACATATCTTCATGCTGCATGACTCGCTTAAGCTAGGATTCAAATTTAGTAAGTTCCATTCTTTTACCACCATCATATTTATTAATGTTCAAACTAATCTAGTCAATTAATTTCACTTTTCGATTTTGGTAGACAGATCTTGAATTAATATTAAAAAATACAGTGGTATTGGTATTGAGTGATAACGATAAAAGCTTGTGTATGACAGTCAGTTCAAACTATTATTCATCATGATAAAACAAGAATAATAATAAAAGGATTTAATGTGTTACCACGCGTTCGGGCTAGAGTGGGGCAGTTTATGTATAATCTCATGTAGTCAATATGCAAGGTGTTTTGGGTTTGTTTAAATGTGCACGTAAGCAAAGATATCAGTGAAGAAGAAAATAGGATTCATCGATAAATGATGTCAGGCAACTGAGTCTTTGGGACGTCCATATTTAATTAGGAATGTATATGTACTCGCGAGAACTTTTAATACAATCAGAGTTAAGAGAAGCATACCGTATGACACTAAACGGACATTGATGGTCATGACGCAAGGGAAATGGATGCATGTTATGATATGAATAAATCACCAAATGGCAACGGGAATTGTAAATATATTTTGGATGTATTATTTTGTCAATCCTGCAAAATCGCAAAAACATTGTATCGAATGGAAATTAGTTGTACACATTATATCGCTATTGTGAAGGAGGCGGTCAAGCTATCACTGAATGTGAGAGAAAAACCTGAAAGTAAATATCTGTACAGAGCGGTGAACACACTTAGAAAACCTAGTCTGCAGTAAACATACAATACACCAAAATGAACACCTAGTCTGTAACAAACATACAATGCACCCACAGAACACCTAGTCGGCAGTAAACATACAATACACCCAAATGAACACCTAGTCTGTAGCAAACATACAATGCACACACAGAACACCTAGTCTGTAGCAAACATACAATACACCCAATGAACACCTAGTCTGTAGCAAACATACAATACACAAACAGAACACCTAGCCTGTAGCAAACATACAATACACCCAAATGAACACCTAGTCTGTAGCAAACATACAATACACCCATTGAACACCTAGTCTGTAGCAAACATACAATACACACAATGAACACCTAGTCCGTAGCAAACATACAATACACACACAGAACACCTAGTCTGTAGCAAACATACAATACACACACAGAACACCTAGTCTGTAGCAAACATACAATACACCCAATGAACACCTAGTCCGTAACAAACATACAATACACACACAGAACACCTAGTCTGTAGCAAACATACAATACACCCAATGAACACCTAGTCCGTAGCAAACATACAATACAACCACAGAACACCTAGTCTGTAACAAACATACAATACACCCAATGAGCACCTAGTCGGTACCAAAAATACAATACACTAAATGAACACCTAGTCTGTAGCAAACATACAGTACAGCCAATGAACACCTAGTCCGTACCAAACATACAATACACACAATGAACACCTAGTCTGTAGCAAACATTCAATACACACAATAAACACCTAGTCCATAGCAAACATTCAATACACACAATGAACACCTGGTCCATAGCAAACATACAATACACACAATGAACACCTAGTCCATAGCAAACATACAATACACACAATGAACACCTAGTCCATAGCAAACATACAATACACACAATAAACACCTAGTCCATAGCAAACATTCAAAACACACAATGAACACCTGGTCCATAGCAAACATACAATACACACAATGAACACCTAGTCCATAGCAAACATACAATACACACAATGAACACCTGGTCCATAGCAAACATACAATACACACAATGAACACCTAGCCTGTAGCAAACATACAATACACACAATGAACACCTAGTCTGTAGCAAAAATACAATACACCTAATGAACACCTAGTCTGTAGCAAAAATACAATACACCCAATGAACACCTAGTCTGTAGCAAACATACAATACACCCAATGAACACCATGTCTGTAGCAAACATACAGTACAGCCAATGAACACCTAGTCCGTAGCAAACATACAGTACAGCCAATGAACACCTAGTCCGTAGGAAACATACAATAAACCCAATGAACACCTAGTCCGCAGCAAACATACAATACACCCACAGAACCCCTAGCCTGTAGCAAACATACAATACACCCAATGAACACCTAGTCCGTAGCAAACATACAGTACAGCCAATGAACACCTAGTCTGTAGCAAACATACAGTACAGCCAATGAACACCTAGTCCGTAGCAAACATACAGTACAGCCAATGAACACCTAGTCCGTAGGAAACATACAATAAACCCAATGAACACCTAGTCCGCAGCAAACATACAATACACCCACAGAACCCCTAGTGTGTAGCAAACATACAATACACCCAATGAACACCTAGTCTGTAGCAAACATACAATACACACACAGAACACCTAGTCTGTAGCAAACATACAATACACACACAGAACACCTAGTCTGTAGCAAACATGCAATACACACAATGAATACCTAGTCTGTAGCAAACATACAATACACACAATGAACACCTAGTCTGTAGCAAAAATACAATACACCCAATGAACACCATGTCTGTAGCAAACATACAGTACAGCCAATGAACACCTAGTCCGTAGCAAACATACAATAAACCCAATGAACACCTAGTCCGTAGGAAACATACAATAAACCCAATGAACACCTAGTCCGCAGCAAACATACAATACACCCACAGAACCCCTAGTCTCTAGCAAACATACAACCCAACCACAGAACCCCTAGTCTGTAGCAAACATACAATACACACACAGAACACCTAGTCCGTAGCAAACATACAATACACACACAGAACACCTAGTCTGTAGCAAACATACAATACACACACAGAACACCTATTCTGTAGCAAACATACAATACACCCAATGAACACCTAGTCCGTAACAAACATACAATACACACACAGAACACCTAGTCTGTAGCAAACATACAATACACCCAATGAACACCTAGTCCGTAGCAAACATACAATACAACCACAGAACACCTAGTCTGTAACAAACATACAATACACCCAATGAGCACCTAGTCGGTACCAAAAATACAATACACTAAATGAACACCTAGTCTGTAGCAAACATACAGTACAGCCAATGAACACCTAGTCCGTACCAAACATACAATACACACAATGAACACCTAGTCTGTAGCAAACATTCAATACACACAATAAACACCTAGTCCATAGCAAACATTCAATACACACAATGAACACCTGGTCCATAGCAAACATACAATACACACAATGAACACCTAGTCCATAGCAAACATACAATACACACAATGAACACCTAGTCCATAGCAAACATACAATACACACAATAAACACCTAGTCCATAGCAAACATTCAAAACACACAATGAACACCTGGTCCATAGCAAACATACAATACACACAATGAACACCTAGTCTGTAGCAAACATACAATACACCCAATGAAAACCTAGGCTGTAACAACCATACAATTTACCCTCAGAACAACTAGTCTGTAGCAAACATACAATACACACGAAAAAACACCTGGTCTGTAGGAAACATACAATACACCCACAGAACAACTAGTCTGTAGCAAACATACAATACACACACACAGAACACCCCGCCTGTAGCAAACATACAATACACCCACAGAACACCTAGTCTGTAGCAAACATACAATACACACCCAGAACACCCAGTCTGTAGCAAACATACAATACACCCACAGAACACCTAGTCTGTAGCAAACATACAATACACACACAGAACACCTAGTCTGAAGCAAACATACAATACACCCAATGAACACCTAGTCTGTAACAACCATACAATACACCCACAGAACACCTAGTCTGTAGCAAACATACAATACACACACAGAACATTTAGTCCGTAGCAAACATACAATACACACACAGAACAACTAGTCCGTAGCAAACATACAATACACACACAGAACAACTAGTCTGTAGCAAACATACAATACACACGAAAAAACACCCCGCCTGTAGCAAACATACAATACACCCACAGAACACCTAGTCTGTAGCAAACATACAATACACCCACAGAACACCCAGTCTGTAGCAAACATACAATACACCCACAGAACACCTAGTCTGTAGCAAACATACAATACATTCACAGAACACCTAGTCTGAAGGAAACATACAATACACCCAATGAACACCTAGTCTGTAACAACCATACAATACACCCACAGAACACCTAGTCTGTAGCAAACATACAATACACACACAGAACATTTAGTCCGTAGCAAACATACAATACACACACAGAACAACTAGTCTGTAGCAAACATACAATGCACACACAGAACACCTAGTCTCTAGCAAACATACAATACACCAACAGAACAACTTGTCTGTAACAACCATACAATACACCCAATGAACACCTAGTCTGTAACAATCATACAATACACCCAATGAACACCTAGTCTGTAGAAAACATGCAATACACCCACAGAACAACTAATCTGCAGCAAACATACAATACACCCAATGAACACACATAGCCTCAACCAAACAAACAATACACCCAATGAACACACATGGCGTCTGACGCAAGTTTGTGTGTTCACAAGCTTGGACATGTGACTGGCAAAGTGCACGCAAGAATATACCACATACACCACTATACTGCCATTTGTACGGCGCTCCTTCAGTTGGACGAGTCTGAAGTCAATGACCTGACCTGCAGTCAATGATTGATGTAACATGGTACTGATAGATGCTGCCCAAGTCTAATAATCTCATACAGCTGGAACAAACAAACAAGGTTGATAATCGTGCTGAGTCCTGGCACAACTAAGGGAAGTAACACTGTACTCCGAGCTGAGGGACCACTCCCCCTTGGCCCACCTGTATCTGCTCATTACTCTGTAGGCATTACTATTACACAGCTGAATATCTCCGTACAACACACCACGAATATGTGTCTGATTATGGATACCTCGAGAGTTTCACGAAACCAGTCTCTTCATATTTCATATTTCAGTATCATCCAATATGGGTTTAAATATTACGGCTATATCTTATTAAGTTTCATTTTTGAGGTAAAATCAAGATTTCTTATGCATACTAACTGCGTGCTACATTGTATCAATGCCCATGTTTGCCCGTGCAGCAGTTAGATGGTAGATTGGGCTACCACGGGTTGTGATGTGATAAAATGGCAATACTTGAATTAGTCTACCTGTGGACATCAAAGGAGAAGCACAACTACCCAAAGTAATGTTTAGGCTACCGTGAAATAGATCGTTAGTGTTGGCTAATTACAACTAATGAACTGTAAAATAGGAAATTAAACATGCTTCATAATTAGAGATTGATTTCTACCGTCTCAGGACATTTTTATGTTCAAGTTCCGAAACATATTTTACCGGAGAGGTATTGTCAAACGATTGCTAGCAGCAATAAGCAGTTTGGAAGGAAATGGCCAATTTGGAATTGTGGCAGCCCTCTGGTGTAAAGTAATACCGAAACAGTTGTATCATTCCCCGGCACACATTACCTCCCATACCGAGAGGGGATCTGTATAATAATCCACTTATGAAGGGATTTGAAAGGATGTGGGAATAAACGGAATTTGACGATGTTGGCTATTTCATTGGGTAATTTTGTTCAAGATTCAATAACGTGCCATTACATAACGCATTATTAGTTTCTAAATCACCAATATCCCCCATACGCTTGTTATTTTGTAATTATATTTATTATTGGCGAAGATAAAACGAAATGTTATTTTAATCGGAGAGAGAAATGAAAAGGTCACATGTTACCTGTGCAAAGAATGACGCGAAGCAGTTTGACCATCGTAGACCTATATCACTGAGCAGTGCAGCAATCAAGCACCCCAAACATCGCGACGTTACCACGGTATAACGAACCTCCGTGCATCACTACAATATACGGTATAACGTAACCACCGTGCATCAATACAATATACGGTATAACGTTACCACCGTGCATCAATACAATAAACGGTATAACGTAACCACCGTGCATCACTACAAAAAACGGTATAACGTAACCAACGTGCATCACTACAATATACGGTATAACGTAACCACCGTGCATCACTACAATAAACGGTATAACGTAACCAACGTGCATCACTACAATAAACGGTATAACGTAACCAACGTGCATCACTACAATATACGGTATAACGAACCTCCGTGCATCACTACAATAAACGGTATAACGTAACCACCGTGCATCACTACAATAAACGGTATAACGTAACCAACGTGCATCAATACAATAAACGGTATAACGTAACCACCGTGCATCACTACAATAAACGGTATAACGTAACCACCGTGCATCACTACAATAAACGGTATAACGTAACCAACGTGCATCACTACAATATACGGTATAACGAACCTCCGTGCATCACTACAATAAACGGTATAACGTAACCAACGTGCATCACTACAATAAACGGTATAACGTAACCACCGTGCATCACTACAATAAACGTATAACGTAACCACCGTGCATCACTACAATAAACGGTATAACGTAACCAACGTGCATCACTACAATAAACGGTATAACGTAACCAACGTGCATCACTACAATAAACGGTATAACGAACCTCCGTGCATCACTACAATAAACGGTATAACGTAACCACCGTGCATCACTACAATAAACGGTATAACGTAACCAACGTGCATCACTACAATATACGGTATAACGTTACCACCGTGCATGAATGCAATAAACGGTATAACGAACCGCCGTGCATCAATACAATAAACGGTATAACGAACCACCGTGCATGAATGCAATAAACGGTATAACGTTACCACCGTGCATGAATGCAATAAACGGTATAACGAACCACCGTTCATCACTACAATAAACGGTATAACGAACCGCCGTGCATGAATGCAATAAACGGTAAAACGTAACCACCGTGCATCAATACAATAAACGGTATAACGTAACCACCGTGCATCAATACAATAAACGGTATAACGAACCACCGTACTCCAATACAATCAACGGTATAACGTAACCACCGTACTCCAATACAATAAACGATATAAAGAACCGCCGTGCATCACTACAATAAACGGTATAACGTAACCACCGTGCATGAATGCAATAAACGGTACTACGTAACCAACGTGCATCACTACAATAAACGGTACAACGTAACCACCGTGCATGAATGCAATAAACGGTAAAACGTAACCACCGTGCATCACTACAATAAACGGTAAAACGTAACCACCCTGCATCACTACAATAAACGGTACTACGTAACCACCGTGCATCACTACAATAAACGGTATAACGTAACCACCGTGCATGAATGCAATAAACGGTACTACGTAACCACCGTGCATTACTACAATAAACGGTACAACGTAACCACCGTGCATGAATGCAATAAACGGTAAAACGTAACCACCGTGCATCACTACAATAAACGGTAAAACGTAACCACCGAGCATCAGTACAATAAACGGTATAACGTAACCACCGTGCATCAATACAATAAACGGTACAACGTAACCACCGTGCATGAATGCCATAAACGGTATAACGTAACCACCGTGCATCAATACAATAAACGGTATGACGTAACCACCCTGCTCCAATACAATAAACGGTATAACGTAACCTCCGTGCATCAATACAATAAACGGTATAACGTAACCACCGTGCATCAGTACAATAAACGGTATAACGTAATCACTGTGCATCAATACAATGACCGGTATAATGTAACCACCTTGCATCGGTACAATAGACGATATAACGTAACCACCTTGCATCAATACAATAGATGATATAACGTAACCACTGTGCATCAATACAATGAACAGTATAACGTAACCACCGTGCATCAATACAATGAACAGTATAACGTAACCACCGTGCATCAATACAATGACCGGTATAACGTTACCACCGTGCATCAATACATTAGATGATATAACGTAACAACTGTGCATCAATACAATAAACGGTAAAACGTAACCACCTTGCATCACTACAATAAACGGTATAACGTAACCACCGTGCATGAATGCAATAAACGGTACTACGTAACCGCCGTGCATCACTACAATAAACGGTACAACGTAACCACCGTGCATGAATGCAATAAACGGTAAAACGTAACCACCGTGCATCACTACAATAAACGGTAAAACGTAACCACCGAGCATCACTACAATAAACGGTATAACGTAACCACCGTTCATCAATACAATAAACGGTACTACGTAACCACCGTGCATCACTACAATAAACGGTACAACGTAACCGCCGTGCATCAATACAATAAACGTACTACGTAACCACCGTGCATCAATACAATAAACGGTACAACGTAACCACCGTGCATGAATGAAATAAACGGTACAACGTAGCCACCGTGCATCAATACAATAAACGGTATGACGTAACCACCGTGCTCAAATACAATAAACGGTATAACGTAACCTCCGTGCATCAATACAATAAACGGTATAACGTAACCACAGTGCATAAGTACAATAAACGGTATAACGTAATCACCGTGCATCAATACAATGACCGGTATAACGAAACCACCTTGCATCGGTACAATAGACGATATAACGTAACCACCTTGCATCAATACAAAAGATGATATAACGTAACCACCGTGCATCAATACAATGAACAGTATAACGTAACCACCGTGCATCAATACAATGAACAGTATAACGTAATCACTGTGCATCAATACAATGACCGATATAACGTAATCACTGTGCATCGGTACAATAGACGATGTAACGTAACCACCTTGCATCAATACAATAGATGATATAACGTAACCACTGTGCATCAATACAATAAACGATATAACGTAACCACCGTGCATCAATACAATGACCGGTATAACGTAACCACCGTGCATCAATACAATTTGAATTCGTCGCCCAAAGGGCATGCTCGATTGTAGCTAAACAAAAATTGTGAAATGTAGACATCAAAGACTGGAGATATCCTTCTTGTCATAAAGTCTTGTGTAGAGTTGTGTCACTATGCATCTTTATGCTTTGATCAGTATGTAACGGATCAGGCGGTTTCACTGGTTCATATCAAGTAGTTTCAATGGCCAACCTGCATCACTCCATCTCCAGTATCTTGAGTAGACAACCTGCATCACTTCATATCCAGTATCTTGAGTAGACAACCTGCATCACTTCATATCCAGTATCTTTAGTAGACAACCTGCATCACTTCATATCCAGTAGCTTCAGTGGACAATCTACGTCACTTCATATCCAGTAGCTTCAGTGGACAATCTACGTCACTTCATATCCAGTAGCTTCGATAGACAACTAGACTGACTGCACATTCAGTAGCTTCAGTAGACACCTGCATCACTCCCTATGCAGTAGCTTCAGGAGACAATCTACGTCACTTCATATTCAGTAGCTTCAGTAGACAATCTCCTTTTCAGTAGCTTCAGGAGACAATCTACGTCACCTCATAAACAGTAGTTTCAGTAGACAATCTCCTTTTCAGTAGATTCAGTAGACAAGCTTCATATATCCATATACAGTAGCTTCAGTAGACAATCTCCTTTTCGGTAGACTCAGAAGACAACCTCCATATCTCCATATTCAGTAGCTTCAGTAGATAACCTTCATCACTCCATTTCCAGTATCTTCAGTAGACAATCTCCTTTTCAGTAGTTTCAGTAGACAATCTCCTGTTCAGAAGCCTCGGTAGACAACCTGCATCTCTCCATATCCAGTAGTTCAGTAGACAACCTGCATCTCTCCATATCCAGTAGTTCAGTAGACAACCTGCATCTCTCCCTATCCAGTAGTTCAGTAGACAACCTGCATCTCTCCATATCCAGTAGTTCAGTAGACAACCTGCATCACTCCCTATCCAGTAGTTCAGTAGACAACCTGCATCTCTCCATATCCAATAGTTCAGTAGACAACCTTCATCTCTCCCTATCCAATAGTTCAGTAGACAACCTGCATCTCTCCATATCCAATAGTTCAGTAGACAACCTGCATCTCTCCATATCCAATAGTTCAGTAGACAACCTGCATCTCTCCCTATCCAATAGTTCAGTAGACAACCTGCATCGCTCTATATCCAGTAGTTCAGTAGATAACCTTCATCTCTCCATATCTAGTATCTTAAGTAGACAGTCTCCTTTTCAGTAGCTTCAGTAGATGATCTACGTCACTTGATATCCAGTAGTTCAGTAGACAATCTCCTTTTCAGAAGCTTCAGTGGATAATCAACATCACTTCATATCCAGTAGCTTCAGTGGACAATCTACGTCACTTCATATCCAGTAGCTTCAGTAGACAACTTGAATGACTGCATATTCAGTAGCTTCAGTTGACACCTGCATCACTCCCTACGCAGTAGCTTCAGGAGACAATCTACGTCACATAATATCCAGTAGCTTCAGTAGACAATCTCCTTTTCAGTAGCTTCAGTAGACAATCTTCTTTTTAGTAGCTTCAGCACATAATCTCCTTTTCAGTAGATTCAATAGAAAATCTATGTCACTTCATATCCAGTAGCTTCAGTAGACAATCTCCTTTTCAGTAGCTTCCGTAGACAACCTTCATATCTCCTTATACAGTATCTTCAGTAGACAATCTCCTTTTCGGTAGCTTCACTAGACAACCTTCATATCTCCATATCAAGTATCTTCAGCAGACAATCTCCTTTTCAGTAGCATCAGTAGACAATCTACGTCACTTCATAAACAGTAGTTTCAGTAGACAATCTCCTTTTCAGTAGATGCAGTAGACAATCTACGTCACTTCATATCCCATAGCTTCAGTAGACAATCTCCGTTTCAGTAGCATCAGAAGACAACCTGCATCTCTCATTATTCAGTAGCTTCAGTAGATAACCTTCATCTCTCCATACCCAGTATCTTCAGTAGACAATCACCTTTTCAGTAGTTTCAGTGGACAATCTCCTTTTCAGTAGCACCAGAAGACAACCTGCATCTCTCCATATCCAGTGGTTCAGTAGACAACCATCATCTCTCCATATCCATTATCTTAAGTAGACAATCTCCTTTTCAGTAGCTTCAGTAGACAATCTCCGTCATTTGATATCCAGTAGTTCAGTAGACAATCTCCGTTTTAGAAGCTTCAGTATACAATCAACATCACTTCATATCCAGTAGCTTCAGTAGACAATCCCTTTTTCAGTAGCTTCAGTAGACAACCTGCATCACTTCATATCCTGTATCTTTAGTAGATAATCTCCTTTTCAGTATCTTCCGTAGACAATCTACGTCACATAATATCCAGTAGCTTCAGTAGACAATCTCCTTTTCAGTATCTTCCGAGACAATCTACATCACTTCACATCCAGTAGCTTCAGTAGGCAATCTCCTTTTCAGTATCTTCCGAGACAATCTACATCACTTCAGATCCAGGGCCTTCAGTAGGCAATCTCCTTTTCAGTATCTTCCGAGACAATCTACGTCACTTCAGATCCAGGGCCTTCAGTAGACGACTTGCATCACTCCATATCAAGTAGCTTCAGTAGACAATCTCCTTTTCAGTAGCTTCAGTAGACAATATACGTCATTTGATATCCAGTAGTTCAGTAGACAAACTCCGTTTCAGAAGCTTCAGTAGACAATCAACATCACTTCATATCCTGTAGCTTCAGTAGATTATCTCCTTTTCAGTATCTTCCGTAGACAATCTACGTCACTTCACATCTAGTAGCTTCAGTAGGCAATCTCCTTTTCAGTATCTTCCGAGACAATCTACATCACTTCACATCCAGTAGCTTCAGTAGGCAATCTCCTCTTCAGTATCTTCCGAGACAATCTACGTCACTTCAGATCCAGGGCCTTCAGTAGACGACTTGCATCAAGTGCCTTCAGTAGACGACTTGTATCACTCCATATCAAGTAGCTTCAGCAGATAATCTACATCACTTCATATTCAGTATCTTCCGTAGACAATCTACGTCACTTCAGATCCAGTAGTTTCAGTAGAGAACCTGCATTACTTCATATCCAGTAGCTTCAGTAGACAACCTACATCGCTTCATATCCAATAGCTTCAGTGGACAATCTACATCACATAATATCCAGTAGCTTCAGTAGACAATCAACATCACATAATATTCAGTATCTTCATTGGACAATCTTCTTTTCAGTAGCATCAGTAGACAACCTGCATCTCTCCATACCCAGTAGCTTCAGTAGACAATCTACATCACTTCATATCCAGTAGCTTCAGTAGAAAACCTGCATCACTTCATATCTAGTAGCTTCAGTAGACAATCTATATCGCTTCATATCCAGTAGCTTCAGTAGACAACCTGCATCTCTCGATATCCAGTAGCTTCAACAGACAATCTATATCGCTTCATATCCAGTAGCTTCAGTAGACAACCTGCATCTCTCCATATCCAGTAGCTTCAGTAGACAATCTATATCGCTTCATATCCAGTAGCTTCAGTAGACAACCTGCATCTCTCCATATCCAGTAGTCTCTGTAGACAATCTATATCGCTTCATATCCAGTAGCTTCAGTAGACAACCTGCATCTCTCCATATCCACTAGCTTCAGTAGACAATCTATATCGCTTCATATCCAGTAGCTTCAGTAGACAACCTGCATCTCTCCATATCCAGTAGCTTCAATAGACAATCTATATCGCTTCATATCAAGTAGCTTCAGTAGACAACCTGCATCTCTCCATATCCACTAGCTTCAGTAGACAATCTATATCGCTTCATATCCAGTAGCTTCAGTAGACAACCTGCATCTCTCCATATCCACTAGCTTCAGTAGACAATCTATATCGCTTCATATCCAGTAGCTTCAGTAGACAACCTGCATCTCTCCATATCCAGTAGCTTCAGTAGACAATCAATATCGCTTCATATCGAGTAGCTTCAGTAGACAACCTGCATCTCTCCATATCCACTAGCTTCAGTAGACAATCTATATCGCTTCATATCCAGTAGCTTCAGTAGACAACCTGTATCTCTCCATATCCAGTAGCTTCAGTAGACAATCTGCATCTCTCCATATCCAGTAGTTTCAGTAGACAATCTATATCGCTTTATAACCAGTAGCTTCAGTAGACAACCTGCATCTCTCCATATCCACTAGCTTCAGTAGACAATCTGCATCTCTCCATATCAACTAGCTTCAGTAGACAATCTATATCGCTTCATATCCAGTAGCTTCAGTAGACAACCTGCATCTCTCCATATCCAGTAGCTTCAGTAGACAATCTGCATCTCTCCATATCCAGTAGTTTCAGTAGACAATCTATATCGCTTCATATCCAGTAGCTTCAGTAGACAACCTGCATCTCTCCATATCCAGTAGCTTCAGTAGAGAATCTGCATCTCTCCATATCCACTAGCTTCAGTAGACAATCTATATCGCTTCATATCCAGTAGTTTCAGTAGACAACCTGCATCTCTCCATATCCAGTAGCTTCAGTAGACAATCTGCATCTCTCCATATCCAGTAGTTTCAGTAGACAATCTATATCGCTTTATATCCAGTAGCTTCAGCAGAGAATCTGCATCTCTCCATATCCAGTAGCTTCAGTAGACAACCTGCATCTCTCCATATCCTGTAGCTTCAGTAGACAACCTGCATCTCTCCATATCCAGTAGCTTCAGTAGAGAACCGTAATTGAGGTAGTGTTGTTGTAGCTGTGGAAATGACAGTAATTGTAAAAGTGGTAGTTGGAGCAGTATTTGTGGTAATAGTAGCCTGAAGAGAATTTAGCTTTTGCGTTATTTACATGATAGCCCTGCGTACAGGATCGATAAACAGTTGATAAAGGGTCGACCAAGGAGAGAAACAATGCAAAACTAAGTTTACTAATTCCCTAATAATGTGTGGGTTTTCAGGAAGGCAAGGAGCAAAACCTGCACCATTACCACGTGAGAGTGGCCGCGAGGACTGCTGACTGTCCCCGAGTGGAGTAGCCCTGGGGGGCAGGCACTTATTGAGGCCCCCCGTTGATCCAGACAAAGTCAAAAGAGCCGCGCGCCAAATTGTGAAAAGTGATAGCATTAACATGATGAGGAAGATCATTTCCTGGCTTGAGTGTAATACATTTTCTTCTTTTATCGCCTCCACGCTTATCGAGTTCTTGTGTGATAAATGTCGTATTTAATATTGCCTCAAGAACAGAGACATCGGGGCAATAGCGAGCTCCAACTGGAAATTATTCTCGCCAGTCTATATCGCGATTAACATCTTATCATTTCAACCGAAATTCTTTATTAATATCCGCCGAAAACGCTCATTCTGCAATGAGTTGGCATATTGAATAGAAATCTCAGGGTAGGGAGGGCGATAAAAACTGGTTGAAAACCTCGAGGGCTAAGCAAGAGTTTTATCATTTAGGAAGAGCTCCCAACGAGAAGGAGAGGCCTTTAAGACGCTATTTTCTCTTCCATTTAACTGGTTCATTTCGCGTTATCTTAATTCATTTGGGCAATAAATTGATATTTACACGCCTTCAGAAAGATAAGGATTGGGACAATTTCTCTAGCGAACCTTGTTTAGAGAAGACGTCAGATTATCTGTTTGGTGTTCCCAATCGAGTAATTTCTCCTTTCCAATTTCGTTCAAGCTTTGGTCGATTTTTTGCTTTAATTTCCCTTTCTGGATTGACGTGCTGGCGACGCAAGATTGCCCGATACACGCAAACCTCTAATTGACGTTATAACGATAATTCTCGCATAACCAATAATACTAGCCAATGCGCATCGGTAAGGATCCCAATAATTGGATAAATTGTCGGCGATTATTTTCCAGTAAACAGTGTAATTGACAACGCGACGGGCATATCGCTCTTCCCGGATGATTGACTTTTGAAATCGACAATCGACTTGGTCATTTCCTCCATCCCACAATTCCTTTTCAAACATTTTGCACACAGCCGGACGCAGCGATCGGACCGTACCATAAATCATTATTGTGTAGCTACTAAAGTTAAGTCGATCGGAAAGCAAAGGCGCTGGCATAGGGGAAATGTAGAAAGCCGAAACGAAATCTACCGGTAGAGTTGTTATTTAAAACGGACAAAGAACGTGTGCGATTGACAAGCCAGTCATTATTAATCACTGTCGAAAGATGCAAATATCTTTGACGGTCGCTAACAAATTGTAAGTGTCTTTCACAATCCGGACAAAACCGGGAAATTAATAGTGGCCTTAATTGAATTGTCTTAACAGTTAATTGATCTAGTCCCCGAGGAACACACCTTATCTCTCAATCGGTAAAGCGCTATTTTCAAATGCAAGGCTAGACCCTTTGGCAATAGCACCCAAATGGATCACTTTGAAGAGATAATTTCTATCGTTTGCTTGAACCGCGACTTTTTTATTATGCAAGGTTCCCATTTCGTTTGAATCACATGTATAAATTTCTACAAACCTGAAACTAATGAAGGCTGATAGGCATTGTAATGACATTGAAATTCGGTGTCACCGTTAAAAAAACACGAATCATGATGCATGACCTTGTGAAATTTGAAATCGGATAAACATTGATTGAAGGTCACACGCTATTGAAAAGTTAATCTCAATTTCCATAGTTTCAAAATGACTGATGGACAAAAAATATACAAAAATGGCAAGATATTTGTTTAAAGTTAGGTGACATGACTCCAGCTGTTACAAGTACTGGCGTCGGGATAACTGTTGCAGAACCCGTCACTGATAATGTAATAGCGGTATTATCATACTTATATTCAGCTATAAGCAGTCGTTTTGTATATGATCAATTCTGACTAATATCGGAGAAATAAACTTAATGATGCTAATTAATTTAGATGCTTAATTATTTATTTTTGGAGTATCACGTTACGTAACGTGTCGTTGTTCCAATCCAATGGGTCGCTAACATGGCTGTCATCACGGCGAATAGTTAGCAATCGAGTCTGGGTCTCATACAAAAAATGCATAGCTCACGATCCACGTCATAGAGTTAGATGACACACAATCAACACATCGACACCACCCGATACCAATTTTATGCGACGATAAGGTCAAGCGAAAAACATAAGATATTTGAGATCTCTCCTGGGTCGAAATACCCATATGGAGACCGACGAGAGGAATCTCCACTGTTTGTTTGTTTGTTCTTTAACGCCTCACTCAGCAATAGTCCACCTAGAAAACGGCGGTCTGTAAATAAATTATCAGACAATCAAGTGGTTGACATCATGAGCATCGATCTACGCAATCGGGATACGATGACATGCATCAACCAAGTCAGCGAGCTTGACCGCCCGATTACGTCAGTCACCATTTACGAAAAGCATAGTCGCCTCTTACCGCCATCATCGATCTTCACGGATGGTATCTCCGCTGAGGCAACGACGGAAGGGACCCCCACTGAATACCGCTATTTTTGTAGCTTTGCTGAAATATCACGACGGGGGACACCAACAAGGGCTTATACATATAAAGAATCGAACCCCTCTATTTAGCGAAACTTACGAACACTTCAACCGGCTACCCCCATCGTTCCTATATGTGTTGAAAGTTTAACACGAATAGTTGACATTTGAACATATGTAGCATAAAGTCGTTTCTTTTAACCCATCTTGGTCGAACTATTCACTACTAGACACTTTTTCAGCAGTTTTTTTTCAAACAAAAACATGACAACATAGACGGTTGTTACTGATCACTGGGCCCAGACAATGAGCCTGTATGTAAGTCAGACTGCGGTATGGAATACGATAATCGATGCTGATGCCATTAAACAATTTTCTTATACGCAACAGTCAGAAAGATTAATAACACGGGATAGTTTTTGAATATAGAGCTGTTATTAGGAATTTGTTGGCTTTCGTGTCGAGTACGCGTAAATCACATTCTATGTGCTCATAAATTTGTTATTGTCAAATTCAAATAAATATTCATCCCAAATCTCGGGAGAAAATTATCCCTCACATTATTTCTCCTCTGCAGTGAATCAACTACCCCAGTTTTCTTGTCAAAAGTATTTTCCAGACAATTTATTTATCATTTTAGTGGGTAGAGATTTATTGTTTCTTTCAGTGAAGTAATTAGAAAACGAGTTTAAATGGGTACTTTGGGTAATCGTAGCAATTTGGATCCAGGCTTTTGAAGGACTGCCGAACTACCATTCATGTTGCTGCAAGTGATATGCATTTTTCTGTTTGTGATTTAGGTAAACGCTATCCTTGAATAAACAGATAAAGGATGGAACTAAACGTCTGTAAATATTCTTTTGCCTTTAACATTTCCCTTGAACTTCCCATGACGTGGTAGCATGTGGGAGAGAGACTGGCTTTGGTGAAAACCATCATCTTTGATATTGCCAGTAACAGTATTTTTCATTTACTAATTATTGACAGACAAATGACGTGAGAGTGAAAAATGAGACGGCCGAAATCTTTGTGTAAATGGTGCTGGTAGATGCGCATAAATAAATGTTACTTTAGCCTAATTTGGAGACGTATTCCCACTGTCCAACTGGAAGAACTGCCACGATCTACCCCATGGCTGGCAGACACAACACACCGGGGGGAGGGGAGGGGGTGTAGGGGCATAAGCTGTACTCAGATAGCGAGATAGATGTGTGTTGTGTCTGTGACCACCACATGAAAGGCCTGGTCTCGGAAGTGGAGTTAGTTGTGTGTAAGAAAAATGAAACCGATCAACGACTCAAGAATAGACCTCCGCCCAAAACCCAAACTGTTGTAGTAAGTTAATCCCTGAAACATCCATGTACCAGTGATCGTATCGATGTTATATCATTTCAATCTGTTTAGAGGTTTCGATAATCGCGCGATAATATTTTTTACTCTATTTTATTGTTTTGATTTATTTATTCGTTCCGTGTGTGTGTGTGTGTGTGTGCGTGCGTGCGTGCGTGCGTGCGTGCGTGCGTGCGTGCGTGCGTGCGTGTGTGTGTGTGTGTTAATGTACTCACCGGCGACATCTTCCCGAGGCAAGAGAGTCGACTGACTATAAAAGTCCAGTTTCCACCCTTCCCGAACTAGGCTGGTATTATGGAGTTACATTTTGGCTGTAAAACGAGACTATGCATCAGTCGCTCGCGTGATTTGATGCTCTTCGCGATGTGAGACCAGTTTTATCACAATATAGATCTTGATTATCGATCAGATCGTCTTGACTGGGCGCCGCCATTTTGTTTGAAACAAATGCCAGGAATCTGATTGGTCCATAGGAGAGGCTTAGAAGGGACACAACTCGTAATATCCCCTGGCGGCGCTAAGACCGAGCCCAGGAATTCCAGCCAAGTTCGACAAGGGTGGAAACTGGACTTTTTAAAGTCAGTTAACTCTCTTGCCTCGGGAAGATGACTGGCGAGAGTTCTGTCCGAGTTGACCCGAGCAACGCACGTGAGTGTCGTAAAGCACAGGTGCGATCTCTGAGCGAATTATATGATGAATAGCTTCTAATAAATGTTGTAAGCTCTAAATTCAGCATGTTTATTAATTACCTTTATATTACTTGCGTATACTACCGGCCTGTTATGAATAACGAGATCCCTGTGCAATATAACTTTACTTTCGTGAGTCTCTTTTTACCAAGAAATCATCAAATTCCTTGAACCTCAACACGATTGCATTTTACGTTAGTTTACAAGCAGAACAGCACATATATTTCCCATAAAATGGATTAACTCTTGTTGTCTTGATTGTCGTTATATTTATCTGGTGTTTTATTATGTTCTCTATTCGATTTCCTTTGCAGGTTCGAGTGAGTGAGCATTAAGCTGCTTTTAACAGTATTCCAGTTATATCAGGGCGTGTCAACTTAATGTTGAAAAAATATATTTTTTGATGATAGAGTTAGATTGCGGATAAAAACAGTTGTTCCATACCGTTTAAACTAAACGTTTCCCTAAAATTAAAAGATAATGAGAAATTATTAGTAAATTGCATTTATTCAAACACAATTCTGAGTCTACAGTAGAATTGTGTGTTGCACGACACATTTTATGGACTGGATATGAAATTGAAATGAAGCCGAAATGAGGAAAACAATAAACAACGCTGCTAACGGTCTTTGAGAATTTAGAAACATAAAGGGATTGAAGGAAGCGACTCTGTTTTAAAACCTTGGATTTCTCCTCCATTTCGTCATTTGTCTTTCAAATGTGTAACTCACACCAACAGGTGTGCGGTATTCTTGTCAGGAACGAGAAAATAATTCCAGCATTGTTCAATCCACCAGAGTAGAAGCACAATATTCATCCACAAATGACCCTTTGACGCTATAAATGTTCGCAGAGTAACTCTAGATCGTAACACGGTGTTCTCTGACAACAAATCAACTGCTCAAGTCTCTAATTTTTGTTTCAGAGATTGATTCAATCCCATATCATCGATCACTCATGACACAACGTGATTGAGGGAGTTGAGGCAGCCATTACGCTCAACCAGGGACCAGTCATTCAACTAAAACGGCCGTTCAATCACAGCCGCTTTCTAAGGCAGCGCGATACTGACTTGAGCATGTAATAAGATTGAGCCAGATGTTTCCACGTAATGGTGGAGTTTAGCAACTCGGGGCGGTGTTGCAGTATCAGCTTACACTCATTAAACACTGTATGAAAACGTTCTGTCTGTATAAACAAATAGAGTATCGCTCCATTAGCACACGGGGCGGTCGGCACGTGGCGCGCGGGAGCATTGAAATTGCGAAACATAGCAGAGGCGGACTGGAAACTAGCATTGTCTCGCTCAGGATCATCCCTCGATCCGGTTTACCGAAAACTTGACCCTTGTTGCGGAACAAAAATTAATAGGGTATTTCGCTAACAAATTTGGCTTGGTTGAAAATTTGAATTTGGATGTTCCCCATCTTGTCTGTTGATTAGGAAGTCGTCTGCTTTTGTTCCAGATGCATTGTGGGTAATTAAAATCGAATGAGGCAATTCTGGCAGAACGCATGTTTGAAATTAGGTTGAGTTACATATAATTGATAGTCAGCCATTTTGATGCTTCGTCGGTAACAGGGTGCCTCGTGTTGAGGCTCATGCCGCCATCTTGTCGTAATGGCAACTGACAGATATTGCCCCACATTATAGATGAGACAGAGCAGGTTCTAATTATCGCTGTGGAGGTATACGTTCGCTAGAGAGGTTGTGCTGACGAGAAAACACTCCAATTAACAATATGGAAATTACTTACTAATTGTACCTTTAAGAGATTTTCAAGAAACCCATTTAAGTGCAGCCAAAAGTCATTATTGTTAAGTACTTCTCGGCAAGCCAAATCGCTCTGTCTCGTGCTTTCACTTCTCCCGTTGAAAAAAGAGAGTTGTTTCCATTTAAGCACACCTACCTGACAAAAAGCTAAATACTTGTAGGTCGACGACTTTCGAAAACTTTATGAGGGAGATCTGTAGCGTTTGGTTGATTTAAAAGAAACTCCAGTTCGAATGAAGTGTTAAGAAGAGCTTCGTGCTAGATGCTTACCCCAAGTAGGTCTTCACGAGATTGCACTGGAGGAGTGATAAGGGTGACCCAAAACACCGACAGTTGGTTGAGGGCAATTTTGCTGAAGGTGCAGAGCGCTATTTGAAAAAAAAGGTCGAGACTGTATCATTTTGGATATAATAGTGATCTTTCATATTTGGAGCACTGCTGATCATTCTTTGAAGAAACTATACTTTTCGTTCTGAATTACTCTCGCTTGTCATGACGCGTTTTTAAGCACACGCAATAGTTAAAAATATTATTTATGTTCAAATTACTTTAAGCGTTTAAGTAGGTTAATTACAAAACGTCATTTTTCGAAATGGATCTAGAATAGACCTTTTGGAAACTTTAGTTAAAAAACTCAGAATTGATTAACTTATATTTCTAGTTTAAACTTTGCGAGTTTTGAAATATCGATTACGTCTGACGAAAATAAAACGTTTCTTATAATTCTGACTGCACGATATCTCACGATAATACTTTCTGCAAGTTAATTTGATGAAACAAAAAATGTGTAAGGTAATTGTCACATAATTTCGACGCAACATGGCGGAAAGATATCACGTATCACCGATAACTCGCCGAAATGTTTAGATGATCCACAGCACTGGAGGAACTGGCAAACATCGAATTTTAGGAGAAACAATAAATGAGTAAACGAGTTTTAAAAAGTAAATGTGTAAAGAAATAATGTTCCAGGTAAACATTTGTGATGCCATAAGGAATAAACGATACATATACATGTATTTAGCTGGTACGGCAAGCAGTAGAATGAACGGAATCTTTTTATAAATACCTCTACAGAGACCTCCCCAGACCAGTCCCAATCAACGTAGTGGTACGCGTAAGATTAGCAGTGGTATAAGTAAGATCAGCAGTGGTATATGTAAAATAAGCAGTTGTATATGTAAGATCAGTAGTGGTATATGAAAAATTAGCAGTGGTATATGTAAGATCGGTGGTGGTATAAGTAAGATCAGCAGTGGTATATGTAAGATCAGCAGTGGTATATGTAAGATCGGTGGTGGTATATGTAAGATCGGTGTTGGTATATGTAAGATCATCAGTGGTATAAGTAAGATCAGCAGTGGTATATGTAAGACCGGTGGTGGTATATGTAAGATCGGTGGCCGTATATTTAAGATCAGTGGTGGTACATGTAAGATCAGCAGTGGTATAAGTAAGATCAGCAGTGGTATATGTAACATCAGCAGCAGTATATGTAAGATCAGTAGTGGTATATGTACGATCAGCAGTGGTATATGTAAGATCAGTGGTGGTATATGTAAGATCTGTAGTGGTATATGTAACATCAGCAGCAGTATATGTAAGATCAGCCGTGATATATGTAAGATCAGCAGTGGTATATGTAAGATCAGTGGTGGTATATGTAAGATCTGTAGTGGTATATGTAAGATCAGCAGCAGTATATGTAAGATGGGTAGTGGTATATGTAAGATCAGTGGTGGTATATGTATGATTTGTAGTGGCATATGTATAATCAGTGGAGGTATATGTAAGATCAGCAGTGGTATAAATAAGATCAGCAGCAGTGTATGTAAGATGAGTAGTGGTATAAGTAAGATCAGTCGTGGTTCATGTAAATTAATAGTATATATGTAAATTCATTATTAGTACTTGTAAGATCAGTAGTGACATGGCTGTCTCCAAATGTTCACTGTAGCAGTTAATGGCGCACTGATATTGGAATACTCAATCTATTCTCTTTGATCTTGTTAATGTTCGGATAGAACTTGCTAGTTTGTTTAAACGATTGTCAATTAATATAAAACTGAATGCAAGGTACACAAGAAGACAGAACAAGTTAAGATCCAGTATATTCTATACACAGTTCAGAATATATAGGTTGCTGGAAACACACGTCAAGTGGTATGATTAAAAGAAGACTTTTCAAATAATAACTAAGACTCCACTGCCACTAGAAAACAAGCGACAAATATTATTCCTCTAACTTGGATGTGCGTTGACGCAAGGGGATAGTTGGTGTTTGGTAAGTCTCCTGCAATGCCCTGTTCGTGATAGAGTCGTGTTATTTTGTGGGTTCACCTTGACTTCTATAAGTATTCATGGTCCGAAGTCCAATACCACAACAGACCGGATACATGCACTTCCACCTGTCTCCCAGCCAAGTCGTCTGACCGTCTTTTCACTCAGTACTGTGAATGACCTATTTTTACGTACAAATTGTATTTCACCTTACACAATTAATACAAACACCCCTTAAAACATCCTTGCATGTTCAAGGCAGTGGGAACGCCCGTTGAAATTACAAGTAATTAATCTGACCGATAGACTGAGAGAATGGATGGCGTTCTACGCTTCCATTGACAAAGTCTCGTCCTAATCGTTAAGGTCGCACGAGTTTCTCAAGCTACACGTAATGCTGTGCGAAACACGAATGCAATATGTAAACAACGTCTGAATTGAGGTTAATCTTTTTTGGACGAAATTTATTTTTCCTATTTTTCAGAAGTAATACTAGTATATCATTGGGTTTGATCTGTTTGAAAATGATAGTGCTCGTGAACTCAATGAGGGTGAACTTGTTTGATGTAATTTAGATTTATCTCTAGATAAAAGAAATATTTAATCATTTTTATAGTTTGCGATTTACGACATGTATCTTGCGTATTTGCATCTAAGAAAGGTTTTATTAGGTACTTTTGTGCATATGCAAGACCAGCTGGTCAAGCACTCTAAAACAATGTTTGGCCGCGGTTTTCTCGAGTCAGCTGGTAGGTTAGTATATGAAGATCAAATTAAGAATAATAGTTATATGACGTATCTAAAGTACAACATAAAACACCCTGTATGTGTAATACACTTGAAACTAGAAAGCTTTGCTCGTCGGGTGACGTGGTTTATTGCCATATTGTAGACCCATACTTTTGAACATCTCTGATAACGCTTGTGGTTCGGGGGAGTAGCGTTTCAGAGGTTGGGGATAATGGCAGAAAATACCCGATAGAGATCTCGGCATTTAACGTCTCACAGACGAGACAGAACGAGAACATATCTTCTCCTTGGTATCAATAGCTTTCTTGACTCGATGGGGGCAAGATAACCTCCTACTTTGAAGCGAGTTTGTCGCCACAGAAAGAGATCGTAATGGAAAATCAGCATTTAGCATGGCAGGCGTGTCTTGGATAATTCTACTCGCCTCGATAGATCTTAACAGATCCGATAATTAGAAATTCGCATGGATGTCAATCAGCAACTCATCAAAGGCCATAGACAACTCACCTCAACCTGTCCTTCATTTGTCAGCGTTAGTTTTAGGCCGTGTTGGTAGGTAATTTGTAACCATTTCAAACCAGACTCAACATCAATAGGTAATTACAACTTCCGACGAGACGGTCGTCTGAGGTTTTCTTCAACATCGACCGACTCGTTATCTGTCGAAAGGAAATACGTTTCAGCCAAATTCAAGATGGCAGTCTAGTCGGAAATAGGCTGCCATAATGGCGATATTCTGATGTCCCAGTTGTTTAATACTGACCGGATGCGAGAGTGTAAGATAGGTAATATAATGAATGGTTTTGGCAGCACTTTCCTGGAAATAAGGCACTTACATATTCCTGTTTTGCGAATATACATCTGCGAGACGGCTACTACCCATACCGTAACAACTGCAGCCACTACCACCACTACTGTACTTACACCTTCACAACTACTGCCACCACTACTATACCAACACCTTCACATCTACCGGCACCCCTACCGCCACTATTATACCTTCACCTTCACAACTACTGCCACCACTACTATACCTACACCTTCACAACTACTGCCACCACTACTATACCTTCACCTTCACAACTACTGCCACCACTACTATAACTTCACCTTCACAACAACTGCTGCCACTACTATACCTTCACCTTCACAACTACTGCCACCACTATTATACCTTCACCTTCACAACTACTGCCACCACTACTATACCTTCACCTTCACAACTACTGCCACCACTACTATTCCTTCACCTTCACAACTACTGCTGCCACTACTATACCTACACCTTCACAACTACTGCTGCCACTACTATACCTTCACCTTCACAACTACTGCCACCACTACTATACCTTCACCTTCACAACTACTGCCACCACTACTATACCTACACCTTCACAACTACTGCCACCACTACTATTCCTTCACCTTCACAACTACTGCCACCACTATTATACCTTCACCTTCACAACTACTGCCACCACTACTATTCCTTCACCTTCACAACTACTGCCACCACTATTATACCTTCACCTTCACAACTACTGCCACCACTACTATACCTACACCTTCACAACTACTGCCACCACTACTATTCCTTCACCTTCACAACTACTGCCACCACTATTATACCTTCACCTTCACAACTACTGCCACCACTACTATACCTTCACCTTCACAACTACTGCCACCACTACTATACCTTCACCTTCACAACTACTGCCACCACTACTATACCTACACCTTCACAACTACTGCCACCACTACTATTCCTTCACCTTCACAACTACTGCCACCACTATTATACCTTCACCTTCACAACTACTGCCACCACTACTATACCTTCACCTTCACAACTACTGCCACCACTACTATTCCTTCACCTTCACAACTACTGCTGCCACTACTATACCTACACCTTCACAACTACTGCTGCCACTACTATACCTTCACCTTCACAACTACTGCCACCACTACTATACCTTCACCTTCACAACTACTGCCACCACTACTATACCTACACCTTCACAACAACTGCCACCACTACTATACCTACACCTTCACAACTACTGCCACCACTACTATACCTTCACCTTCACAACTACTGCCACCACTACTATACCTACACCTTCACAACTACTGCTGCCACTACTATACCTTCACCTTCACAACTACTGCCACCACTACTATACCTTCACCTTCACAACTACTGCCACCACTACTATACCTACACCTTCACAACTACTGCTGCCACTACTATACCTTCACCTTCACAACTACTGCCACCACTACTATACCTTCACCTTCACAACTACTGCCACCACTACTATACCTACACCTTCACAACAACTGCCACCACTACTATACCTTCACCTTCACAACTACTGCCACCACTACTATACCTACACCTTCACAACTACTGCTGCCACTACTATACCTTCACCTTCACAACTACTGCCACCACTACTATACCTACACCTTCACAACTACTGCCACCACTACTATACCTACACCTTCACAACTACTGCCACCACTACTATACCTTCACCTTCACAACAACTGCCACCACTACTATACCTTCACCTTCACAACTACTGCTGCCACTACTATTCCTTCACCTTCACAACTACTGCTGCCACTACTATACCTTCACCTTCACAACTACTGCCACCACTACTATTCCTTCACCTTCACAACTACTGCTGCCACTACTATACCTTCACCTTCACAACTACTGCTGCCACTACTATACCTTCACCTTCACAACAACTGCCACCACTACTATACCTTCACCTTCACAACTACTGCCACCACTACTATACCTACACCTTCACAACTACTGCCACCACTACTATAACTTCACCTTCACAACAACTGCTGCCACTACTATACCTTCACCTTCACAACTACTGCTGCCACTACTATACCTTCACCTTCACAACTACTGCCACCACTACTATTCCTACACCTTCACAACTACTGCCACCACTCCTATACCAACACTTTCTAGTAAAAACTCTACAACCAACACTTTCTACTACAAACTCTACAACCAACAATTTCTAGTACAAACTCTACAACCAACACTTTCTACAACAAACTCTACAACCAACACTTTCTACAACAAACTCTACAACCAACACTTTCTGGTACAAACTCTACAACCAAGACTTTCTACTACAAACTCTACAACCAATACTTTCTACTACAAACTGTACAACCAACACTTTCTACTACAAACTCTACAACCAACATTTTCTAGTACAAACTCTACAACCAATACTTTCTACAACAAACTCTACAACCAACACTTTCTACTACAAACTCTACAACCAACACTTTCTACTACAAACTCTACAACCAATACTTTCTACTACAAACTCTACAACCAATACTTTCTTCAACAAACTGTACAACCAACACTTTCTACTACAAACTCTACAACCAACACTTTCTACTACAAACTGTACAACCAACACTTTCTACAACAAACTGTACAACCAACACTTTCTACTACAAACTCTACAACCAACACTTTCTACAACAAACTGTACAACCAACACTTTCTACTACAAACTCTACAACCAACACTTTCTACAACAAACTGTACAACCAACACTTTCTACTACAAACTCTACAACCAACACTTTCTACAACAAACTCTACAACCAATACTTTCTACTACAAACTCTACAACCAATACTTTCTTCAACAAACTGTACAACCAACACTTTCTACTACAGACTCTACAACCAACACTTTCTTCAACAAACTGTACAACCAACACTTTCTACTACAAACTCTACAACCAACACTTTCTGGTACAAACTGTACAACCAATACATTCTACTGAAAACTCTACAACCAACACTTTCTTGTACTAACTTATCTTACCACTAAAATTACCGCTTCAACCAGAACAACAGGGACATCGGCCCTCCACTAAACACTTCAACCAGAACTAGAGAGGCACTACAGCAATATGACACTCAACACGCCAACCAGAACTTGCTCAAAACGGCGTAAATCTATACTTAACCAGCCAGAACTACACTAAACACTTTAGCCAGAACTTCAGCGGCACTACACTATATACTTCAACCAGAAGTACAGCGACACTACACTACACTAAACACTTTAACCAGAACTTCAGCGGCACTACACTATATACTTCAACCAGAAGTACAGCGACACTACACTACACTAAACACTTTAACCAGAACTACAACAACACTACAAAGGCACAACTGTACTACACTGAAGACATCAACCAGAGAAGAACAACGTCACTACAGTGGCACTACTGATGGACTTCACTAAACAGATCAACCAGAACTAAAGCGGCACTACACTAAACACTTCAACCGGAACGAGAGTGGCAATACAATAAAACTACAACGACTCTGCACTAAACACTTCAATCCTAACCAGAGGAACGTTACAGTGCCACTGAAGTGGCACTACAGAGGAACTACACTAAACACATCAACCAGGACTACAACGGCACTACACTGAACACGCCCAACCAGAAGTACAGCAACACCATGCTAAACACTTCAACCAGAACTACAACGGCAAAACCCTTAACACTTCAACCAGAAATCCACTGGTTTAATGATTGTACAGTTTATTGGCAGCTTTGCACTTCTATATATAACATAAGCAGAGAATTATTCTCATCATTCAGGAACAAAATCGGCTTCTATCTACAATGTTAAACCAGCATCTTAGCATGTTTTGTCGTCATTAAACCAGACGCGTTATTCCACGGGATTTTGGGTTAGTCTCACGGAGCTCTAACGATAATATTTGAACAAGTTAAACGATTTTTTATCTTAATGTGTTTATTGAGTACAGTAATCAAACTGCAAGGTAGAGGGCATAAGTGGCTTATCAGTAATGGTTCGCTTGGCGGATTCCCAAAACGCTTCCTGCCAAATTATGACAGGGTACATCACGAATGGCGCGCGATGCTCCCAGACAATATTTCCGCCACCGAAGAGGCGAGCTCTTAGTTAGTCAAACAATGAAAGAGAGACGTCCCAATAGGGCTGTTAGAAAATTACTTTCAGTTCGAGTGGCTCATGACTGGCAAGTAACATCTATCTTGGCAGCTATTTGCAAACTAAGCGTCAGGAAGATTCATCAGGAGCCATAATCTTCTGCCAAAGAAGTGCGAATAATGATTCGTGCGACACCTCGTGCGAAATACAAGACCATTTCGAGCACCTCCGGTCGCATATAAAAATGACTGGTCCCTTGCCGTGACAGTGTCACGCGACCGTCACGTGTGACCAAATTATCAAGTTTGCCCTGTGTCTCTAAGAAAATTGCGAAAAAGTCTACGTTCAAAGTGAAGTAGTGTATCATCCTATTATGGTTTAATGGAAGCAACGCAATTACAGAACGATGCTGGGAAACCAATTGACAGAGCGCTGCGCATTGTGAACTGCAACCGCCGGAAAAACCTAAGCTAACAACCACTGATGAAGATTTAAAGGCTAATTAAATCGCTTAAGCTGAAGCCCTGTATTCAGCGGTAATACACGGCCGCCCAACGATCGTAATTTCTGACAAAAGACTCTGTAGTCGAGAATTCATTTGGGTTTAATGGCGCCTTAATTTGGTCTTTCGTTTCACGCACTTCACATTAGCCTTTTTAGAACCGCGAATTTAGAGTTTCGGGGAGGCTTCATTGTTCTAATCCGTCGGTTGATGTTTTCGCTCTCCGATTCCATGTAATGACCGATGAATTGTTTTGGATTGAATATCCAGTTAAGCTGAACTAATCAACCGGTTGACCCCTAAGACGAGGAATTAGGGGCTTTGAATGATTCGACAAAGGGGATTTACAAAAAACACATAAAACTTTTGAAAGGGAGCAATCGTTTAGAGCCGTGTGCGTTTGGGGTCAAGTTACAAGGATGGTAAACCAGCTAGTGGGATATTGTTCCTGTGACCCTTGGATAGGCTGGTGGGTCACTTTACACTGAACTTGACCTGCGGAGCTGGTGTCCCGTTACGAAATAAACAAATAGGGATACAGTTTAGCACTTCTCTTAAATATCTTAAAATTGTGAAGCTTCATTTGTCATGCTCACATTAAAGATTTAATGGTAAACCATTGTCGGATATTAATGATGGTCTTCTGTCGGTTCCAGAGGCGAGATAATGTTGGTAATGTCCCTGCTTTGAAATAAAAACATGACTAAGATAAAATCACCCAAATATATTGATTTGGCCATAATTCTAATAGGGTAGAAATAAATGTTGTAAATGCTTCAAGAAAAAATATAAAAACCAAATGCGTAATAAATTACATTTATTGTTCTGATATTGAAGATTGATAACACAAAATTATTACCTCGAGGTCGCGTTGGCACCAAGATTTCAAACAGTGGTCCAGTGTGATGTACCTGGGTTTTTTGTCATTGAATGTGGACAACTCCTTTTTATAACGAGTTTTCAAGTACATGTAATTCGTAAATTATTTTAGCAATTAATGTCAGCTGT
The DNA here is from genome assembly GCF_023055435.1 of Haliotis rufescens. Lineage (NCBI taxonomy): Eukaryota > Metazoa > Mollusca > Gastropoda > Lepetellida > Haliotidae > Haliotis > Haliotis rufescens. The sequence continues at coordinate 23,426,257 of NW_025963802.1, forward strand.
GCGAGTCTCTATCCAGGGTGTTTATTGACCTATCAACTGTTGTACTGTTTCATCAGATAACACTGATCGTTATTAATTAACCTTCACCACACCCCGAGTCGTTATCCTACCGTGCACTTTGTGTTGATAAACAAATGTTTAATATATAATCAAAATCTCCTATCATCGTTGCAATTGACAACAAAACACGCGCTGCACGAAGGTGTAATTGATAACGACATTAACAGGTACTTTTCAAAGGCACCGCAAACAGGTTCAATTATGGTAAATAACTTCCTTTTGTTTGAGGACGAACCCATCCGTTTTAAATGCAGGGTACTATAGGAAGCGATTTTTGGATCTTTTTGGAGGCACTTTTAGCCTCGAGGAATGTTCTCACGCAGGTAGGACATTATCGTCTGTGTGGAAAATCCTCAGATGTGTTGGTGATAGCGGGCGACACTATGAACAGCCAGTGCTGATTATACAGGTGTGATAGGACATTTACCTGCAGGCTCCAGCAATGAAACGCCATGACGTGGCCGCCGCATCTATTGTCACAAAAAAGATCTAAAGGGATATAGGTCTGTTTTACTGATGCGGAAAACAACTTTGTTAGATATTCCGTTTATCAGTATCGTCAAGAGGAATAGTTATTTTCTGATAAAACCATACTTAATATTAGCTGGCGAAAGACTGTATTGTTAATGGTTATGTTTCTATAGTGACTCATTTCATATAAAAAATCTCATACTAAATTCCATCTAAATCTAGGCTTCGCTTATACCTATCGCTCTTGGCAGACATAACGTATATGTGTGTTTTGTACACAGAAAGCTCTAAAATCATATATACCAAATGCCACACGTGGAAAGTGTTTCCCTTCATTTTAGAGTTGAGTCGAAAGGGTGCAGTCGCACCAAAACCAGCAAATATGGTGATCTGGATTAAATTAAATTAAATTGTCTTGTTAAAATGTTTAACGTATAATACGCTACTATTCTAAAAGTAAATAAAAGCGACAAACCCATTTCCATAATCCTAAGTAATCTCCATTAAAATCAGCGTCCATTGTACGATTCCGACTATATCATGAGCACTCGTCACAAACACATGCAAATGCAAGTCAATTGTTGGCCGTCGGCATGGGTATACTGTCTCCAAATAGTTAATACTTTGTTGTTGGTTTATGGAACAATTAACCTCAATGTTTCTCTTACCTCCAACATTAAGTTTTGGAATGGATTCTGATTTGTTTCCGACATTGAAAATGAAATTGGCCATACCATTTCACAACTAAACCAATACTCGTCCTATACCATACATTGTCACAATAATACGTCGTACTAATATATTTCCCACATGAGAGCCCGTCAACAAGGTAGGGTAGAAAACATGTATTGTTTATTACTTTCAGCCTGCTTGGGTGAGTCTGGTACAGTTGTCGATTTCAGTATCGGGACATAACTTAGTTACCGCTACATATCGACGTATTAATTACTTATTATTCCAGCAAGCTAACTCTCGACATACGTAGTGTGACCTACTTGTGAATGACGTACTCTGCTGGTGTATTCAGGGATGTCAGGTAGCCGTTGTCTTAGTAACTCTTAGTCAGTACAATGTGATTCCTTTCCACAAGTGACATTATGACTTAGTTTCAAGTGTGTATTTATCGCGTAAAATCAACATAATTAGCGATGATCAACGGTTAAATGTTTTCTCCAATAATATGAGTATATAAGTGGTTACTTAAGAACCAAACTGGATTTCTAAAAACCTTCCTTGAGTCTTAATTACGAACCGTTGAGGGCCAACGTATGTGCGTTTCTGAAGAATGATGGCTAAAGTAGAATTATTGCCTTAATAAAACTGTCTATTTTTCAAACTCTGTCCCAAACGGCATTTGTTAGGGGTAATCAACCATTTCTTTCGTCAATAAACGTTTAAATTGTGTATTATGCTACATGGGCGGGCTGTCATAATTTGATATGAGATTTATCGTGATATAATGGTATTAAGTCATAAATCTAAGATTAAAAGGACCTCTTGCCACCCATATTGAATACCAGGGGTATAATTGAATGATATGAAATTGAATTACTTGTAATAAACCTCCAATTATTATGCTTTCTCCTTTTTTATAATTCGGATTTGAGAGTTCGGTAACTCTCATTAACCAGGTTTTTATGGAAAAACGTTCAGAGGAAAAAATGTACCATATATTGTGATGTTTATAAGGTCTATTACTTTCGTGAAATAACACCTACAAGACCATACATAATACACTGTTTTGTAAGGCTTATAGTTTATTCACGATAACATCAATTTAAATCTATCTGCGTTTTATTGGTGCTTTCTTATCCCAACGGTGTCAAGGCAATTTAAAATGCCGTTATTGCGGAGGCCTCAATTCCTTACTGTCGTGCCTAGAAAAGATTTTTGTATTAAAATGCACCCATAAAACACCCAATTTATTTATATAGACGTAGTTATTGTCAGAAATGGAGATGCACTGAATAGTAACATGGTATCGGCTATCACCGCTTTGTGGGTTGTCGTAAAACGGAAGGGGGCATAACATTACGTCATGTTGGTGTCGTAAAGCAACTCGGACATGCGTATCGAAAGCCTACCTATCATAGATTGATGGGACAGGCGATTGACTTTTGAATTACCTCAACACCTCTATGGAAGTTACCTGTGGGGCGGCAAGTCTTTGATGTCATTATCTACTTTAAGGGATCCCGACTGACAGAATCGACCCCTGGGAAGATTCTGAAGGACTGCAGTAAATCAGAAACTATCCCGTTGTTTCATATTGCACATCTATTTTAAACAGGGACTTTTTTCTTATATCAATTACCTTTATCCCTTTGTTACAGTGACATTTAATAGCACACATCGACTTTGGATGGATATACAATGTGTAAATGAAATTCAAATGAGAATTCGGGCTTATTTAGTTGACTAGATCAAGGATGTAAGGATTATTGGAGTTTCCCCGGATATAATACTGCAAACGCCTCCAGACCGTTACCCCCTGGAAACCCAGAACTGGTTTTAAGGTGACTCTGACGGTTTGGGAAGATCGAGTGATTTAGGCAATGACCACAACAGTAGGGAGGGCACCCAGCAGTTGTATCAGTTCCTTTGTGTTTCATGTTATTTGAAAAACGACACACTCCTCTTCCTGACCTTCCCAACTGTACATCGACCCACCCTGCTGAACAGTTATATACAGGTGAACATGTCCATATGTCGATTAAAGGGGGGCATGTCAGTTGTAGGATTAAACTGTCTCCAAAAAAGTTTTTTTTTGTTATTACAATCTGACTGTGGATTAATGCATGAAGTGTCTTACATATTTTTTTACACACACATACCGTATAAGCATGTGTGAAACGTGATGAAAGACAACATATTGTTTCTCCGCTCGTTAAAACAAACAAACATCCTTTGATTTCCGCCATTATATATGATAAAAACATTTTTAGCTATTTAGTCTTAAAATACTCGACACGGATCACTGCACTTATTTCAAATATCGCAGCACGTTTTATCGCCTGGGATCAGGTGGTACGCGGTGTGCCTGGAGATATAGCTTCTTTTTTTAATTATTGCTGGATATCAAATACTTCAAACAATAGTTCAAACACTATATTTTCCCACGAACAACGTAATTAGTTGTGTGATCCGCTCAGATCACCAATGACATTACATTATGTATGTGCATTGTTTATTTGGTTGTATTACAGAGGGGGATACGATGCCGTGTTTTAAATATGATTTATTTTAATTCTGCTCACATGACCAGGTTTATACAGAGCTGGATGTTCATATTAGTTCGCCAGCTGTTTATAATATGATGCAATGTAATGGCGACAGAATCAAACTCGGATTATAATAAAGGTCGTTTAAAACAAGGGTTAGACACCGTCAAACTTGAGCGAGGTGGTGTGTTCCCTGCACGGGTCCTATCACTATAAAACATTAAACATGATTTTCGATACGTGATTTATTGTGGATGTGCTTCAGCCGTAACTATTGGCTCAATAAAAGTAAGCGGTGTGACATTTATTCATGGATATTCTTATAATATTCATTTTAATTAAAACAAGTATTTCTATAACTCTCGTGATACGGCCTGTCCTTTGTTTCATGGTGTTTGCGGATAAGAGCATATGAAATTATTATCATATTGGGAATTTTTTATAGCTTTTCACTCAACTCATTTCAGGATTTTTTTATACATTTGATCTTTGTGTTCAGTTGATCAGGGGATGGGCCGTTTGATCAATATAGATCCATATCATCAAAATAAATGATTAGCGTATGATTAATTATATTGGCGCTGTTCATTCCTGTACAACACAACATTCTTATCCAACAATATGATGGAACCCCGCTACAATATGTCCAACAGTGAACCACACAACAAAATGTCCATTAGTGAACCACACAACAAAATGTCCATTAGTGAACCACACAACAATATGTCCATCAGTGAACCACACACCAATAGCCATAAGTAAACCACACAACACTATGTGAATATGTGAGCAACAAAACAATATGTGAACCAGGGAACCACACAACATTATGTGAATCAGTAACCCACAGAACAATATGTGAATCAGTGAGCCACAAAACAATAGGTGAATCAGTGAGCCACAAAACAACATGTGAACCAGGGACCTTACAACATGTGAATCAGTAAACCACACAACAATATGTCCATAAGTGAACCACACAACAATATGTTCATCAGTGAATCACACAACAATATGTTCAGCAGTGAACCACACAACAATATGTGAATCAGTGAGCCACAAAACAATATGTGAACCAAGGAACCACACAACAATATATCCATTAGAGAACCACACATTTGATCTTTGTGTTCAGTAAATCAGGAGATTGGCCGTTTGATCAATATGGAGCCATATCATCAAAATAAATGATTAGCGTATGATTAATTATATTGGCGCTGTTCATTCCTGTACAACACAACATTCTTATCCAACAATATGACCAACTCTGAACCCCGCTACAATATGTCCAACAGTGAACCACACAACAAAATGTTCATAAGTGAACCACACAACAATATGTCCATAAGTGAACCACACAACAATATGTTCATCAGTGAATCACACAACAATATGTTCAGCAGTGAACCACACAACAATATGTGAATCAGTGAGCCACAAAACAATATGTGAACCAAGGAACCACACAACAATATGTTCATCAGTGAACCACACAACAATCTGTCCATCAGTGAACCACACAACAATATGTCCACCAGTGAACCACACAACAATATGTCCACCAGTGAACCACACAACAATATGTTCATCAGTGAACCACACAACAATATGACCATCACTGAAGCCCGCAACAATATGACCATCAGTGAACCCCGCAACAATATGATCATCGTTGAAGCCCGCAACATGTCCAGGTTATGTGCAAGAACTGGCAATTGACATATTAGATTCTCCAATCACCAGATCTGAACTTTTTGAAAGCATCAGTGCCCTGAAAAATAACAAAACAGCTGGTCTTTACGACATTCTGAGTGACTATCTAAAATATTCGTCCGCTGTTATAATACCTTATTTAGAAATCATATTTAACAGCATTTATCAAAACGGTGTCTTTCCTGAACGTTGGGCTATTGGGATAATTATCCCATTACATAAGAAAGGGAACGCCTCTGTTCCTGATAATTATGGGTCTAAATTCAGTACCAAACTGACTCGTTTTCGGCTCAATTCTCACAATTTAGAAATTGAACATGGACGACATTATTATATTCCTCGTGAATTTAGAAAATGTAAAGTTTGTAACTTAAACCATATCGTAAATGAATATCACTTAATTTGTCCAGCTTATAGCCATCTTAGGCAAAATTACATAGAATCTAAATCGTACATCTTTCCAAATGTTCTGAAGTTTAATATACCACTGTCATCGCAATACCCTATTATCAGTATGAATACGGCAAGGTACTTGTTTCATGCCAATGCTGTAAGAACACAAATAATCCAACATGGAAAATATGTAATATCGTATACTGTTTGCACCTCAATTGTATTTCGTCTGTACAAAAAGGCCCGTCGCCTACAAGTACTGAATGAAGTGAAGAAGAAGCCCGCAACAATATGTGTATCAGTGAAGGCCGCAACAATATGTGTATCAGTGAAGCCCGCAACAATATGTCTATCAGTGAAGCCCGCAACAATATGTGTATCACTGAAACCCGCAACAATATGTGTATCAGTAAAGCCCGCAACAATATGTGTATCACTGAAGTGCGCAACAATATGTCCATAAGTGAACCCCACAACAATATATCATCAGAGAACCCCACAACAATATGACCATCAGTGAAGCCCGAAACAATATGTCCATCAGTGAACCCCACAACAATATGTGTATCAGTGAAGCCCGCAACAATATGTTCATAAGTGAACCCCACAACAATATATCATCAGTGAACCCAACAACAATATGACCATCAGTGAAGCCCGCAACAATATGTCCATCGGTGAAGCCCGCAACAATATGTGTATCAGTGAAGCCCGCAACAATATGTCCATAAGTGAACCCCACAACAATATATCATCAGTGAACCCAACAACAATATGACCATCGGCGAAGCCCGCAACAATATGTCCATAAGTGAACCCCACAACAATGTGTCCATCAGTGAACCCAACAACAATATCACTATCGGTGAAGCCTGCAACAATATGTCCATCAGTGAACCCCACAACAATATTATCCATCAGCGAACCCAACAACAATATGACTATCGCTGAAGCCCGCAACAATATGTCCATAAGTGAACCCAACAACAATATGTCCATCAGTGAACCCAACAACAATATGACCATCGGTGAAGCCCGCAACAACATGTCCATCAGTGAAGCCCGAAACAATATCTCCATCAGTGAACCCCACAACAATATGTCCATCAGTGAACCCCACAACAATATGTCCATCAGTGAACCACACAACAACCAGTCCATCAGTGAACCCCGCAACAATATGTCCATCAGTGAACCCCACAACAAAATGTCCATCAGTAAACCCCACAACAATTTGTCCATCAGTGAACCCCGCAACAGTATGTCCATCAGTGAACCCCACAGCAATATGTCCATCAGTGAACCCAACAACAATATGTCCAACAGTGAACCCCACAACAATATGTCCATCAGTGAACCCAACAACAATATGACCATCGGTGAAGCCCGCAACAATATGTCCATCAGTGAACCCCACTTCAAAATGTTCATCAGTGAACCACGCAACAACCAGTCCATCAGTGAACCCCACAGCAATATGTCCATCAGTGAACCCCGCAACAATATGTCCATCAGTGAACCCCACAACAATATGTCCATAAGTGAACCCAACAAAAATATGACTATCGGTGAAGCCCGCAACAATATGTCCATAAGTGAACCCCACAACAATATGTCCATCAGTGAACCACGCAACAACCAGTCCATCAGTGAACCCCACAGCAATATGTCAATCAGTGAACCCCGCAACAATATGTCCATCAGTGAACCCCACAACAATATGTCCATCAGTGAAGCTCGAAACAATATGTCCATCAGTGTAGCCCGAAACAATATGTCCATCTGTGAAGCGCGCTACAATATTACCACCAGTGAACCCCGTAATAATATGTCCATCAGTAAAGCCCGGAACAATATGTCCATCAGTGAAGCCCGCAACAATATGTCCATCAGTGAAGCCCGCAACAATATGACCATCAGTGAAGCCCGCAACAATATGACCATCAGTGAACCCCACAAAAATATGTCCATCAGTGAACCCCGCAACAATATGTCCATCAGTGAACCCCGCAACAATATGTCCATCAGTGAACCCCACAGCAATATGTCCATCAGTGAACCCCACAGCAATATGTCCATCAGTGAACCCCGCAACAATATGTCCATCAGTGAAGCCTGCAACAATATGTCCATCAGTGAAGCCCGCAACAATATGTCCATCAGTGAACCACACAACAATATGTCAATCATTGAGACACGCAACAATGTGTCCATCTGTGGACATATTGGTTGGTTCGCATCCCATATCCGGCCTGATTATGTTTCTAGGTTTGTCAGCACCACATTAGTGTTCATGGGTTTCACCAAAGGGGTAAAGACCTGTCTAAGACCTGCATCACATTAGGCTTCCCTCTCAAAATATAACTGAAATCCGGTTCGAAACCGGCGGGAAACAATAATTATAACATTATTCGTTTCGCTCAAAACATTTCTCATGGAAGCTCCTCTTTAAGCTCTTATAAAACCAGAGGCGAAAATTGTGTGTCCGCAGAAGAGGGATTGATCAACAGTGAAACCTCCTTAGTCCGAACACTGTTTGCCCGAGATCTCGTCACCTGATCTCGTCACTTTTTGGAACGTCGACATAACCCATGAATCGAGTCTTAACCGTATCTCGCTGTATTTAGTTGGACATCAGACCATGTCATAACCGTATCTCCCTGTATTAAATTTGACATCAGGCCATGTCATAACCGTATCTCGCTGTATGTAGTTGGACATCAGGCCATGTCGTAACCGTATCTCGCTGTATTTAGTTGGACATCAGGCCATGTCGTAACCGTATCTCGCTGTATTAAATTAGACATCAGACCATGTCGTAACCGTATCTCGCTGTATTAAATTGGACATCAGACCATGTCGTAACCGTATCTCGCTGCATTAAATTGGACATCGGACCTTGTCGTAAACGTATCTCGCTGTATGTAGTTGGACATCAGGCCTTGTCGTTAACGTATCTCGCTGTAAGTATTTGGACATCAGGCCATGTCGTAAACGTATCTCGTTGTATTTAGTTCGACATCAGGCCACGTCGTTACTATATCTCGCCGTATTTAGTTGGACATCAGGCCATGTCGTAAACGTATCTCGCTGTATTAAATTGGACATCAGACCATGTCGTAACCGTTTCTCGCTGTATTTAGTTGGACATCAGGCCATGTCGTAACCGTATCTCTCTGTATGTACTTGGACATCAGGCCTTGTCGTAAACGTATCTGGCTGTTTTAAATTGGACATCAGACCTTGTCGTAAACGTATCTCGCTGTATGTAGTTGGACATCAGGCCATGTAGTTTACATATCTCACTGTAACTATTTGGACATCAGGCCATGTCGTAACCGTATCTCGCTGTATTTACTTGGACATCAGGCCATGTCGTAACCGTATCTCGCTGTATTTAGTTGGACATCAGGCCATGTCGTAACCGTATCTCACTGTATGTAGTTGGACATCAGGCCTTGTCGTAAACGTATCTCGCTGTATTAAATTGGACATCAGACCATGTCGTAGCCGTATCTCGCTGTATTTGGTTCGACATCAGGCCTTGTCGTAACCGTATCTCACTGTGTGTAGTGGGACATCAGGCCATGTCGTAAACGTATCTCGCTGTAAATTGGACATCAGACCTTGTCGTAACCGTAACTCGTTGTATTAAATTGGACATCAGACCATGTCGTAACCTATCTCGCTGTATTAAGTTGGACATCAGGCCATGTCATAACCGCATCTCGCTGTATTAAGTCGGACATCAGGCCATGTCGTAACCATATCTCGCTGTATTTAGTTGGACATCAGGCCATGTCGTAACCGTATCTCGCTGTATGTAGTTGGACATCAGGCCATGTCGTAAACGTATCTCGCTGTATTAAATTGGACATCAGACCATGTCGTAACCGTATCTCGCTGTATTAAATTGGACATCAGACCATGTCATAACCGTATCTTGCTGTATTAAATTGGACATCAGGCCTTGTCGTAACTGTATCTCGCTCCATTAAAGTGGACATCAGACCTTGTCGTAAACGTATCTCGCTCCATGTAGTTGGACATCAGGCCATGTCGTTAACGTATCTCGCTGTAAGTATTTGGACATCAGGCCATGTCGTAAACGTATCTCGCTGTATTTAGTTGGACATCAGGCCACGTCGTTACTATATCTCGCCATATTTAGTTGGACATCAGGCCATGTCGTAAACGTATTTCACTGTAATAAATTGGACATCAGACAATGTCATAACAGTATCTCGCTGTATTTAGTTGGACATCAGGCCATGTCGTAACCGTACCTCGCTGTATGTAGTTGGACATCAGGCCTTCTCGTAAACGTATCTCGCTGTTTTAAATTGGACATCAGACCTTGTCGTAAACGTATCTCGCTGTATGTAGTTGGACATCAGGCCATGTCGTTAACAAATCTCACTGTAACTATTTAGACATCAGGCCATGTCGTAAACGTATCTCGCTGTATTTAGTTGGACATCAGGCCACATCGTTACCGTATCTCCCCGTATTTAGTTGGACATCAGGCCATGTCGTAACCGTATCTCACTGTATAAAATAGGACATCACACCATGTCGTAAACGTATCTCGCTGTATTTAGTTGGACATCAGGCCATGTCGTTACCGTATCTCACTGTGTGTAGTTGCACATCAGGCCTTGTCGTAAACGTATCTTGCTGTATTACATTGGACATCAGACCATGTCGTAGCCGTATCTCACTGTATTTGTTTGGACATCAGGCCTTGTCCTAACCGTATCTCACTGTATGTAGTTGTACATCAGGCCAAGTCGTAAACGTATCTCGCTGTATTAAATTGGACATCAGACCATGTCGTAACCATATCTCGTTGTATTAAATTGGACATCAGACCTTGTCGTAACCGTATCTCGATGTATTTAGTTGAACATCAGGCCATGTCGTAACCGTATCTCGCTGTATGTAGTTGGACATCAGGAGATGTCGTAAACATATCTCGCTGTATATTGGACATCAGGCCATGTCATAACCGTATCTTGCTGTATGTAGTTGGACATCAGGCCATGTCGTAAACGTATCTCGCTGTATTAAATAGGACATCAGACCATGTCGTAACCGTATCTCGCTGTATTTAGTTGGACATCAGACCATGTCGTAACCGTATCTCACTGTATGAAGTTGTACATGAGGCCATGTCATAACCATATCTCGCTGTATGTAGTTAGACATCAGGCCATGTCGTAAACGTATCTCTCTGTATTAAGTCGGACATCAGACCTTGTCGTAAACCGTATCTCGCTGTATGTAGTTGGACATCAGGCCATGTCACAACCGTATCTCGCTGTATTAAATTGGACATCAGGCCATGTCGTAACCATATCTTTTGCTGTATGTAGTTGGACATCAGGCCATGTCATAACCGTATCTCGCTGTATTTAGTTAGACATCAGGCCATGTCGTAACACGTATCTCTCTGTATTAAGTCGCACATCAGGCCATATCGTAAACGTATTTCGCTGTATTAAATTGGACATCAGACCATGTCATAACCGTATCTTGCTGTATTAAATTGGACATCAGGCCTTGTCGTAACTGTATCTCGCTCCATTAAAGTGGACATCAGACCTTGTCGTAAACGTATCTCGCTCCATGTAGTTGGACATCAGGCCATGTCGTTAACGTATCTCGCTGTAAGTATTTGGACATCAGGCCATGTCGTAAACGTATCTCGCTGTATTTAGTTGGACATCAGGCCACGTCGTTACTATATCTCGCCATATTTAGTTGGACATCAGGCCATGTCGTAAACGTATTTCACTGTAATAAATTGGACATCAGACAATGTCATAACAGTATCTCGCTGTATTTAGTTGGACATCAGGCCTTGTCGTAACTGTATCTCGCTCCATTAAAGTGGACATCAGACCTTGTCGTAAACGTATCTCGCTCCATGTAGTTGGACATCAGGCCATGTCGTTAACGTATCTCGCTGTAAGTATTTGGACATCAGGCCATGTCGTAAACGTATCTCGCTGTATTTAGTTGGACATCAGGCCACGTCGTTACTATATCTCGCCATATTTAGTTGGACATCAGGCCATGTCGTAAACGTATTTCACTGTAATAAATTGGACATCAGACAATGTCATAACAGTATCTCGCTGTATTTAGTTGGACATCAGGCCATGTCGTAACCGTACCTCGCTATATGTAGTTGGACATCAGACCTTGTCGTAAACGTATCTCGCTGTATGTAGTTGGACATCAGGCCATGTCGTTAACAAATCTCACTGTAACTATTTAGACATCAGGCCATGTCGTAAACGTATCTCGCTGTATTTAGTTGGACATCAGGCCACATCGTTACCGTATCTCCCCGTATTTAGTTGGACATCAGGCCATGTCGTAACCGTATCTCACTGTATAAAATAGGACATCACACCATGTCGTAAACGTATCTCGCTGTATTTAGTTGGACATCAGACCATGTCGTAACCTATCTCGCTGTATTAAGTTGGACATCAGGCCATGTCATAACCGCATCTCGCTGTATTAAGTCGGACATCAGGCCATGTCGTAACCATATCTCGCTGTATTTAGTTGGACATCAGGCCATGTCGTAACCGTATCTCGCTGTATGTAGTTGGACATCAGGCCATGTCGTAAACGTATCTCGCTGTATTAAATTGGACATCAGACCATGTCGTAACCGTATCTCGCTGTATTAAATTGGACATCAGACCATGTCATAACCGTATCTTGCTGTATTAAATTGGACATCAGGCCTTGTCATAACTGTATCTCGCTCCATTAAAGTGGACATCAGACCTTGTCGTAAACGTATCTCGCTCCATGTAGTTGGACATCAGGCCATGTCGTTAACGTATCTCGCTGTAAGTATTTGGACATCAGGCCATGTCGTAAACGTATCTCGCTGTATTTAGTTGGACATCAGGCCACGTCGTTACTATATCTCGCCATATTTAGTTGGACATCAGGCCATGTCGTAAACGTATTTCACTGTAATAAATTGGACATCAGACAATGTCGTAACAGTATCTCGCTGTATTTAGTTGGACATCAGGCCATGTCGTAACCGTACCTCGCTGTATGTAGTTGGACATCAGGCCTTGTCGTAAACGTATCTCGCTGTTTTAAATTGGACATCAGACCTTGTCGTAAGCGTATCTCGCTGTATGTAGTTGGACATCAGGCCATGTCGTTAACAAATCTCACTGTAACTATTTAGACATCAGGCCATGTTGTAAACGTATCTCGCTGTATTTAGTTGGACATCAGGCCACATCGTTACCGTATCTCCCCGTATTTAGTTGGACATCAGGCCATGTCGTAACCGTATCTCACTGTATAAAATAGGACATCACACCATGTCGTAAACGTATCTCGCTGTATTTAGTTGGACATCAGGCCATGTCGTTACCGTATCTCACTGTGTGTAGTTGCACATCAGGCCTTGTCGTAAACGTATCTTGCTGTATTACATTGGACATCAGACCATGTCGTAGCCGTATCTCACTGTATTTGTTTGGACATCAGGCCTTGTCCTAACCGTATCTCACTGTATGTAGTTGTACATCAGGCCAAGTCGTAAACGTATCTCGCTGTATTAAATTGGACATCAGACCATGTCGTAACCATATCTCGTTGTATTAAATTGGACATCAGACCTTGTCGTAACCGTATCTCGATGTATTTAGTTGAACATCAGGCCATGTCGTAACCGTATCTCGCTGTATGTAGTTGGACATCAGGAGATGTCGTAAACATATCTCGCTGTATATTGGACATCAGGCCATGTCATAACCGTATCTTGCTGTATGTAGTTGGACATCAGGCCATGTCGTAAACGTATCTCGCTGTATTAAATAGGACATCAGACCATGTCGTAACCGTATCTCGCTGTATTTAGTTGGACATCAGACCATGTCGTAACCGTATCTCACTGTATGAAGTTGTACATGAGGCCATGTCATAACCATATCTCGCTGTATGTAGTTAGACATCAGGCCATGTCGTAAACGTATCTCTCTGTATTAAGTCGGACATCAGACCTTGTCGTAAACCGTATCTCGCTGTATGTAGTTGGACATCAGGCCATGTCACAACCGTATCTCGCTGTATTAAATTGGACATCAGGCCATGTCGTAACCATATCTTTTGCTGTATGTAGTTGGACATCAGGCCATGTCATAACCGTATCTCGCTGTATTTAGTTAGACATCAGGCCATGTCGTAACACGTATCTCTCTGTATTAAGTCGCACATCAGGCCATATCGTAAACGTATTTCGCTGTATTTAGTTGGACATCAGGCCATTTCAAAACCGTATCTCGCTGCATTAAATTGGACATCAGACCATGTCGTAACCGTATCTTGCTGTATTAAATTGGACATCAGACCTTGTCGTAAAAAATTATCTCGCTGTATGTAATTGGACATCAGGCCATGTCGTTAACGTATCTCGCTGTATTTAGTTGGACATCAGGCACAACCTTACCATATCTCGCTGTATTTACTTGGACATCAGGCCATGTGGTAAACGTATCTCGCTGTATTTAGTTCGACATCAGACCATGTGGTAAACGTATCTCGCTGTATTTAGTTCGACATCAGACCATGTCGTTCACGTATCTCGCTGTATTTAGTTGGACATCAGACCATGTCGTAACCGTATCTCGCTGTATGTAGTTGGACATCAGACCACATCGTTACCGTATCTCGCTGTATGTAGTTGGACATCAGGCCATGTCGTAAACATATCTCGCTGTATTTAGTTGCACATCAGGACACGTCGTTACTGTATCTCGCCGTATTTACTTGGACATCAGGCCATGTCGTAAACGTATCTCGCTATATTAAATTGGACATCAGACCATGTCGTAACCGTATCTCGCTGTATCTAGTTGGACATCAGGCCATGTTGTAACCGTATCCCGCTGTATGTAGTTGGACATCAGGCCTTGTCGTAAACGTATCTCGCTGTATTAAATTGGACATCAGACCTAGTCGTAAACGTATCTCGCTGTATGTAGTTGGACATCAGGCCATGTCGTTAATGTATGTCACTGTAAGTATTTGGACATCAGGCCATGTCATAAACATATCTCGCTGTATTTAGTTGGACATCAGGCCACATCGTTACCGTGTCTCGCCGTATTTAGTTGGACATTAGGCCATGTCGTAACCGTATCTCGCTGTATTAAATTGAACATCAGACCATGTCGTAACCGTATCTCGCTGTATTTAGTTGGACATCAGGCGATGTCGTAACCGTACCTTGCTGTATTTAGTTGGACATCAGACCATATCGTAACCGTATCTCGCTGTATGTAGTTGGACATCAGGCCATGTCGTAAACGTATCTCGATGTATGTAGTTGGACATCAGACCACATCGTTACCGTATCTCGCTGTATGTAGTTGGACATCAGGCCATGTCGAAAACGTATCTCGCTGTATTTAGTTGCACATCAGGACACGTCGTTCTGTATCTCGCTGTATTTACTTGGACATCAGGCCATGTCGTAAACGTATCTCGCTATATTAAATTGGACATCAGACCATGTCGTAACCGTATCTCGCTGTATCTAGTTGGACATCAGGCCATGTTGTAACCGTATCTCACTGTATGTAGTTGGACATCAGGCCTTGTCGTAAACGTATCTCGCTGTATTAAATTGGACATCAGACCTAGTCGTAAACGTATCTCGCTGTATGTAGTTGGACATCAGGCCATGTCGTTAATGTATGTCACTGTAAGTATTTGGACATCAGGCCATGTCATAAACATATCTCGCTGTATTTAGTTGGACATCAGGCCACATCGTTACCGTGTCTCGCCGTATTTAGTTGGACATTAGGCCATGTCGTAACCATATCTCGCTGTATTAAATTGAAAATCAGACCATGTCGTAACCATATCTCGCTGTATTTAGTTGGACATCAGGCGATGTCGTAACCGTACCTCGCTGTATTTAGTTGGACATCAGGCCTTGTCGTTACCGTATCTCACTGTATGTAGTTGTACATCAGGCCATGTCGTAAACGTATCTCGCTGTATTAAATTAGACATCAGACCATGTCGTAACCGTATCTCGCTGTATTAAATTGGACATCAGACCATGTCGTAACCGTATCTCGTTGTATTAAATTAGACATCAGGCCATGTCGTAACCGTATCTCTCTGTATTTAGTTGGACATCAGGCCATGTCGTCACCGTATCTCGTTGTATGTAGTTGGACATCAGGCCATGTCGTAAACGTATCTCGTTGTATTAAATTGGACATCAGACCATGTCGTAACCGTATCTCGCTGTATTAAATTGGACATCAGACCATGTCGTAACCATATCTCGCTGTATTTAGTTGGACATCAGACCATGTCGTAAACGTATCTCGCTGTATTTAGTTCGACATCAGACCATGTCGTAACCGTATCTCGCTGTATTAAATTGGACATCAGACCATGTCGTAACCGTATCTCGTTGTATTAAATTAGACATCAGGCTATGTCGTAACCATATATCGCTGTATTAAGTCGGACATCAAGCCACGTTGTAAACGTATTTTGCTGTATTAAATTGGACATCAGACCATGTCGTGACTGTATCTCGCTGTATTTAGTTCGACATCAGACCATGTCGTAACCGTATCTCGCTGTATTTAGTTGAACATCAAGCCATGTCGTAACCGTATCTCGCTGTATGTAGTTGGACATCAGGCCATGTCGTAAACGTATCTCGTTGTATTAAATTGGACATCAGACCTTCTCGTAACCGTATCTCGCTGTAGTAAGTTGGACATCAGGCCATGTCATAACCGTATCTTGCTGTATGTAGTTGGACATCAGGCCATGTCGTAAACGTATCTCGCTGTATGTAGTTGTACATCAGGCCATGTCGTAAACGTATCTCCCTGTAAGTAGATGGACATCGGCCATGTCGTAAACGTATCTTGCTGTAAGTAGTTAGGAATCAGACCATGTCGTAAAAGTCTCTCGCTGTATGTAGTTAGACATCAGACCATCTCGTAACCCGTATCTCGCCGCATTTAGTTGGACATCAGGCCATGTCATAACCGTATCTTGCTGTATGTAGTTGGACATCAGGCAATGTCGTAAACGTATCTCGCTGTATGTAGTTGGACATCAGGCCATGTCGTAACACGTATCTCTCTGTATGTAGTTGTACATCAGGCCATGTCACAAGCTATCTCGCTGTATTAAATTGGACATCAGGCCATGTCGTAACCGTATCTTTTGCTGTATGTAGTTGGACATCAGGCCATGTCATAACCTTATCTCGCTGTATTTAGTTAGACATCAGGCCATGTCGTAACACGTATCTCTCTGTATTAAGTCGCACATCAGGCCATATCGTAAACGTATTTCGCTGTATTTAGTTGGACATCAGGCCATGTCAAAACCGTATCTCGCTGCATTAAATTAGACATCAGACCTTGTCGTAAAAAATTATCTCGCTGTATGTACTTGGACATCAGGCCATGTCGTAAACGTATCTCGCTGTATTTAGTTGGACATCAGGCACAACCTTACCATATCTCGCTGTATTTACTTGGACAACAGGCCATGTCGTAATCGTATCTCACTGTATTAAATTGGACAACAGACCATGTCGTAACCATATCTCGCTGTATTTAGTTGGACATCAGACCATGTCGTAAACGTATCTCGCTGTATTTAGTTCGACATCAGACCATGTCGTAACCGTATCTCGCTGTATTTAGTTGGACATCAGACCATGTCGTAACCGTATCTCGCTGTATGTAGTTGGACATCAGGCCATGTCGTAAACGTATCTCGCTGTATTTAGTTGGACATCAGGACACGTCGTTACTGTATCTCGCCGTATTTACTTGGACATCAGGCCATGTCGTAAACGTATCTCGCTATATTAAATTAGACATCAGACCATGTCGTAACCGTATCTCGCTGTATATAGTTGGACATCAGGCCATGTTGTAACCGTATCTCACTGTATGTAGTTGGACATCGGGCCTTGTCGTAAACGTATCTCGCTGTATTAAATTGGACATCAGACCTTGTCTTAAACGTATCTCGCTGTATGTAGTTGGGCATCAGGCCTTGTCGTTAATGTATGTCACTGTAAGTATTTGGACATCAGGCCATGTCATAAACATATCTCGCTGTATTTAGTTGGACATCAGGCCACATCGTTACCGTATCTCGCTGTATTTAGTTGGACATCAGGCCATGGCGTAACCGTATCTCGCTGTATTAAATTGGACATCAGGCCATGTCGTAACCGTATCTCGCTGTATTAAATTGGACATCAGACCATGTCGTAACCGTATCTCGCTGTATTTAGTTGGACATCAGGCGATATCGTAACCGTACCTCGCTGTATTTAGTTGGACATCAGGCCTTCTCATTACCGTATCTCACTGTATGTAGTTGTACATCAGGCCATGTCGTAAATGTATCTCGCTGTATTAAATTGGACATCAGACCATGTCGTAACCGTATCTCGCTGTATTAAATTGGACATCAGACCATGTCGTAACCGTATCTCGTTGTATTAAATTAGATATCAGGCTATGTCATAACCATATATCGTTGTATTAAGTCGGACATCAGGCCACGTCGTAATCGTATTTTGCTGTATTTAGTTGGACATCAGGCCATGTCACAACCGTATCTTGCTGTATTAAATTGGACATCAGGCCATGTCGTAACTGTTTCTCACTGTATGTAGTTGTACATCAGGCAATGTCGTGATCGTATCTCGCTGTAAGTAGTTGGTGATCAGACCATGTCGCAAACATATCTTGCTCTAAGTAGTTAGGCATCAGGCCATGTCGTAAACATATCTCGCTGTATGTAGTTAGACATCATGCCATGTCGTAACCGTATCTCGCTGTATTGAGTTGGACATCAGCAAATATCGTAACCATATCCCGCTGTATTTAGTTGGACATCAGCAAATGTCGTAACCATATCTCGCTGTATTAAATTAGACATCAGACCTTGTCGTAACCGTATCTCGCTGTATTAAATTGGACATCAGACCTTGTCGTAAACGTATCTCACTGTATGTAACTGGACATCAGGCGATGTTGTTAACGTATCTCGCTGTATGTATTTGGACATCAGACCATGTCGTAAACGTATCTCGCTGTATTAAATTGGACATCAGACCATGTCGTAACCGTATCTCGCTGTATTAAATTAGACATCAGACCATGTCGTAACCGTATCTCGCTGCATTAAATTGGACATCAGACCTTGTCGTAAACGTATTTTGCTGTATGTAGTTGGACATCAGGCCATGTCGTTAACATATCTCGCTGTAAGTATTTGGACATAAGGCCATGTCGTAAACGTATCTCGCTGTATTTAGTTGGACATCAGGCCATGTTGTAACCATATCTCGCTGTATGTAGTTGGACATCAGGCCTTGTCGTAAACGTATCTCGCTGTATTAAATTGGACATCAGACCTTGTCGTAAACGTATCTCGCTGTATGTAGTTGGACATCAGGCAATGTCATAAACATATCTCGCTGTATTAAATTGGACATCAGGCCATGTTGTAACCGTATCTCGCTGTATTAAATTGGACATCAGACCATGTCGTAACCGTATCTCGCTGTATTTAGTTGGACATCAGGCGATGTTGTAACCGTACCTCGCTGTATTTAGTTGGAGAACAGGCCTTGTCGTAACCGTATCTCACTGTATGTAGTTGTACATCAGGCCATGTCGTAAACGTATCTCGCTGTATTAAATTGGACAACAGACCTTGTCATAACCGCATCTCGCTGTATGTAGTTAGACATCAAGCCATGTCGTAACAGTAGCTCGCTGTATTAAGTCGGACATCAGGCCATGTCGTAAACGTATTTCGCTGTATGTAGTTGGACATCAGGCCATGTCACAACCGTATCTCGCTGTATTAAATTGGACATCAGGCCATGTCGTAATCGTATCTCGCTGTATTTAGTTGGACATCAGGCCTTTTCGTACCTGTATCTCGCTGTAAGTAGTTAGGGATCAGGCCATTTCTTAAACTTATCTCGCTGTATGTAGTGAGACATCAGACCATGTCATAACCGTATCTCGCTGTTTGTAGTTAGACATCAGGCCATGTCGTAACAGTATCTCGCTGTATTAAGTCGGACATCAGGCCATGTCGTAAACGTATTTCGCTGTATTAAGTCGGACATCAGGCCAAGTCGTAAACGTATTTCGTTGTATTTAGTTGGACATCAGGCCATGTCACAACCGTATCTAACTGTATTAAATTGGACATCAGGCCATATCATAATCGTATCTCGCTGTATGTAGTTGTACATCAGGCCATGTCGTAAAGGTATCTCGCTGTAAGTAGTTAGACATCAGGCCATGTTGTAACCCATATCTCGCCGTATTCATTTGGACATCAGACCTTGTCATAACCATATCTCACTGTATTAAATTGGACATCAGACCATGTCGTAACCATATCTCGCTGTATTTAGTTGGACATCAGACCATGTCGTAACCGTATCTCGCTGTATTTAGTTGGACATCAGGCCATGTCGTAACCGTATCTCACTGTATGTAGTTGTACATCAGGCCATGTCGTAAACGTATCTCGCTGTATTAAATTGGACATCAGACCATGTCATAACCGCATCTCGCTGTATGTAGTTAGACATCAGGCCATGTCGTAACAGTATCTCGCTGTATTAAGTCGGACATCAGGCCATGTCGTAAACATATTTCGCTGTATGTAGTTGGACATCGACCATGTCACCACCGTATCACGCAGTATTAAATTGGACATCAGTCCAAGTCGTAATCGTATCTCGCTGTATGTAGTTGTACATCAGGCCTTGTCATAAACGTATTTCGCTGTATGTAGTTGGACATCAGGCCATGTCACAACTGTATCTCGCTGTATTAAATTGGACATCAGGCCATGTCGTAATCGTATCTCGCTGTATGTAGTTGTACATCAGGCCATGTCGTAAACGTATATCGCTGTAAGTAGTTAGACATCAGGCCATGTTGTAACCCATATCTCGCCGTATTCTTTTGGACATCAGACCTTGTCGTAACCGTATCTCGTTGTATTAAATTGGACATCAGACCATGTCGTAACCGTATCTCGCTGTATTTAGTTGGACATCAGGCCTTTTCGTAACCGTCTCTCGCTGTAAGTAGTTAGGCATCAGGCCATTTCGTAAACATATCTCGCTGTATGTAGTGAGACATCAGACCATGTCATAACCGTATCTCGCTGTATGTAGTTAGACATCAGGCCATGTCGTAACAGTATCTCGCTGTATTAAGTCGGACATCAGGCCAAGTCGTAAACGTATTTCGCTGTATTAAGTCGGACATCAGGCCACATCGTTACCGTATCTCGCTGTATGTAGTTGTACATCTGACCATGTCGTAAAGGTATCTCGCTGTAAGTAGTTAGACATCAGGCCATGTTGTAACCCATATCTCGCCGTATTCATTAGGACATCAGACCATGTCGTAACCGTATCTCGCTGTATTTAGTTGGACATCAGGCTTTTTCGTAACCGTATCTCACTCTATGTAATTGTACATCAGGCCATGTCGAAAACGTATCTCGCTGTATTAAATTGGACATCAGACCATGTCGTAACTGTATCTCGATGTATTAAATTGGACAACAGACCTTGTCGTAACCATATCTCGCTGTATGTAATTGCACATCAAGTCATAACGTATCTCGCTGTAAGTAGTTAGGCATCAGGCCATTTAGTAAACGTATCTCGCTGTATGTATTGAGACATCAGGCCATGTCGTAACCGTATCTCGCTGTAAGTAGTGAGACATCAGGCCATTTCTTAACCGTATCTCGCTGTATGTAGTGAGACATCAGGCCATGTCGTAACCGTATCTCGCTGTATGTAGTGAGACATCATGCCATTTCGTAAACGTATCTCGCTGTATTAAGTCGGACATCAGACCATGTCGTAAACAGATTTCGCTGTATTTAGTTGGACATCAGGCCATGTCACAACCGTATCTCGCTGTATTAAATTGGACATCAGACCATGTCGTAACTGTATCTCGCTGTATTAAATTGGACAACAGACCTTGTCGTAAACGTATCTCGCTGTATGTAATTGGACATCAGGCCATGTCATAACGTATCTCACTGTAAGTAGTTAGGCATCAGGCCATTTCGTAAACGTATCTCGCTGTATATATTGAGACATCAGGCCATGTCGTAACCGTATCTCGCTGTATGTAGTGAGACATCAGGCCATTTCGTAACCTTATCTCGCTGTATGTAGTGAGACATCAGGCCATGTCATAACCGTATCTCGCTGTATGAAGTGAGACATCAGGCCATTTCGTAACCGTATCTCGCTGTATGTAGTGAGACATCAGGCCAATTCGTAACCGTATCTCGCTGTATGTAGTGAGACATCAGGCCATTTCGTAAACGTATCTCGCTGTATGTAGTGAGACATCAGGCCATGTCGTAAACGTATCTCGCTGTATTAAGTCGGACGTCAGGCCATGTCGTAAACAGAGTTCGCTGTATTTAGTTGGACATCAGGCCAAGTCGTAACCATATCTCGCTGTATGTAGTGAGCCACAGGCCATTTCGTAAACGTATCTCGCTGTATGTAGTGAGACATCAGGCCATGTCGTTACCGTATCTCGCCGTACTTAGTTGGACATCAGACTATGTCGTAACCGTATCTCGCTGTATGAAATTGGATATCAGACTATGTCGTAACCGTATCTCGCTGTATCTAGTTGGACATCAGGCCATGTCATAACTCTATATCGCGCTGTATTAAGTGAGACATCCGGTCATGTCGTAAACGTATCTCGCTGTAAGTAGTTGTACACCAGGCCATGTCATAACCGTATCTCGCTGTATTAAGTGAGACATCAGGCCATGTCGTAAACGTATTTCGCTGTATTAAATTGGACATCAGACCATGTCGTAACACGTATCTCGCTGTATTTAGTTGGACATCAGGCCATGTCCAAACCGTATCTCGCTGTATTAAGTCAGACATCAGGCCACGTCGTAAAGGTATCTCGCTGTATGTAGTGAGACATCAGACCATGTTGTAATCGTATCTCGCTGTATTTTGTTGGACATCAGGCCATGTCGTAACCATATCTCACTGTATTTAGTTGGACATCAGGCCATGTCATAACGCTATATAGCGCTGTATTAAGTGAGACGTCAGGCCATGTCATAACCGTATCTCACTGTATTAAATTGGACATCAGGTTATGTCGTAAACGTATCTCGCTGTATTAAGTCAGACATCAGGCCTTGTCGTAAACGTATCTCGCTGTATGTAATGAGACATCTGACCATGTCGTAACCGTATCTCGCTGTATTTAGTTGGACATCAGGCCATATCATAACGCTATATCGCGCTGTATTAAGTGAGACATCAGGCCATGTCGTAACCGTATCTCACTGTATTAAAGTGGACATCAGACCATGTCGTAACCGTATCTCGCTGTATTTAGTTGGACATCAGGCCATGTCCAAACCGTATCTCGCTGTATTAAGTCAGACATCAGGCCATGTCATAAAGGTATCTCGCTGTATGTAGTGAGACATCAGACCATGTTGTAACCGTATCTCACTGTATTAAATTGAACATCAGACCATGTCGTAACCGTATCTCGCTGTATTCAGTTGGACATCAGGCCATGTCCAAACCGTATCTCGCTGTATTAAGTCAGACATCAGGCCATGTCGTAAAGGTATCTCGCTGTATGTAGTGAGACATCAGACCATGTTGTAATCGTATCTCGCTGTATTTTGTTGAACATCAGGCCATGTCGTAACCATATCTCACTGTATTTAGTTGGATATCAGGCCATGTCATAACGCTATATCTCACTGTATTAGGTTGGACATCAGGCCATGTCGTAAACGTGTCTCGCTGTATTAAGTCGGACATCAGGCCTTGTCGTAAACGTATCTCGCTGTATGTAGTGAGACTTCAGACCATGTCGTAACACGTATCTCGCTGTATTTATTTGGACATCAGGCCCTGTCGTAACCGTATCTCGCTGTATTAAGTCAGACATCAGGCCTTGTCGTAAACGTAACTCGCTGTATGTAGTGAGACATCTGACCATGTCGAACCGTATCTCGCTGTATTTTGTTGGAGATCAGGCCATGTCGTAACCATATCTCGCTGTATTTAGTTGGACATCAGGCCACATCATAACGCTATATCGCGCTGTATTAAGTGAGACATCAGGCCATGTCGTAACCGTATCTCACTGTATTAAATTGGACATCAGGCCATGTCGTAAACGTGTCTCGCTGTATTAAGTTGGACATCAGGCTATATCGCGCTGTATTAAGTGAGACATCAGGCCATGTCGTAACCGTATCTCACTGTATTAAAGTGGACATCAGACCATGTCGTAACCGTATCTCGCTGTATTTAGTTGGACATCAGGCCATGTCCAAACCGTATCTCGCTGTATTAAGTCAGACATCAGGCCATGTCGTAAAGGTATCTCGCTGTATGTAGTGAGACATCAGACCATGTTGTAATCGTATCTCGCTGTATTTTGTTGGACATCAGGCCATGTCGTAACCATATCTCACTGTATTTAGTTGGACATCAGGCCATGTCATAACGCTATATCTCACTGTATTAAGTTGGACATCAGGCCATGTCGTAAACGTATCTCGCTGTATGTAGTGAGACATCAGACCATGTTGTAATCGTATCTCGCTGTATTTTGTTGGACATCAGGCCATGTCGTAACCATATCTCACTGTATTTAGTTGGACATCAGGCCATGTCATAACGCTATATCTCACTGTATTAAGTCGGACATCAGGCCTTGTCGTAAACGTATCTCGCTGTATGTAGTGAGACATCAGACCATGTCGTAACCGTATCTCGCTGTATTTTGTTTGAGATCAGGCCATATCATAACGATATATCGCGCTGTATTAAGTGAGACATCAGGCCATGTCGTAAACGTATCTCACTGTATTAAATTAGACATCAGGCCATGTCGTAACCATATCTCACTGTATTTAGCTGGACATCAGGCCATATCATAATGCTATATCGCGCTGTATTAAATGAGACATCAGGCCATGTCGTAACCGTATCTCACTGTATTAAATTGGACATCAGGCCATGTCGTAAACGTATCTCGCTGTATTAAGTTGGACATCAGGCCATATCATAACGCTATATCGCGCTGTATTAAGTGAGACATCAGGCCATGTCGTAACCATATCTCACTGTATTAAATTGGACATCAGGCCATGTCGTAAACGTATCTCGCTGTATTTAGTTGGACATCAGGCCATATCATAACGCTATATCGTGCTGTATTAAGTGAGACATCAGGCCATGTCGTAACCATATCTCACTGTATTAAATTGGACATCAGGCCATGTCGTAAACGTATCTCGCTGTATTAAGTTGGACATCAGGCCATGTCGTAAATGTATCTCACTGTATTAAGTCGGACATCAGGCCTTGACGTAAACGTATCTCGCTGTATGTAGTGAGACATCAGACCATGTCGTAACACGTATCTCGCTGTATTTATTTGGACATCAGGCCCTGTCGTAACCGTATCTCGCTGTATTAAGTCAGACATCAGGCATTGTCGTAAACGTATCTCACTGTATTAAATTAGACATCAGGCCATGTCGTAAACGTATCTCACTGTATTAAGTCGGACATCAGGCCTTGACGTAAACGTATCTCGCTGTATGTAGTGAGACATCAGACCATGTCGTAAGACGTATCTCGCTGGATTTAGTTGGACATCAGGCCCTGTCGTAACCGTATCTTGCTGTATTAAGTCAGACATCAGGCCTTGTCGTAAACGTATCTCGCTGTATGTAGTGAGACATCAGACCATGTCGTAACCGTATCTCGCTGTATTTTGTTTGAGATCAGGCCATGTCGTAACCATATCTCGCCGATTTAGTTGGACATCAGGCCATATCATAACGCTATATCGCGCTGTATTAAGTGAGACATCAGGCCATGTCGTAAACGTATCTCACTGTATTAAATTAGACATCAGGCCATGTCGTAACCATATCTCACTGTATTTAGCTGGACATCACGCCATAACATAACGCTATATCACGCTGTATTAAATGAGACATCAGGCCATGTCGTAACCGTATCTCACTGTATTAAATTGGACATCAGGCCATGTCGTAAACGTATCTCGCTGTATTAAGTTGGACATCAGGCCATGTCGTAAACGTATCTCACTGTATTAAGTCGGACATCAGGCCTTGACGTAAACGTATCTCGCTGTATGTAGTGAGACATCAGACCATGTCGTAACACGTATCTCGCTGTATTTATTTGGACATCAGGTCCTGTCGTAACCGTATCTCACTGTATTAAGTCAGACATCAGGCCTTGTCGTAAACGTATCTCGCTGTATGTAGTGAGACATCAGATCATGTCGTAACACGTATCTCGCTGTATTTATTTGGACATCAGGCCCTGTCGTAACCGTATCTCTAGTTTTAAGTCAGACATCAGGCCTTGTCGTAAACGTAACTCGCTGTATGTAGTGAGACATCTGACCATGTCGTAACCGTATCTCGCTGTATTTTGTTGGACATCAGGCCATGTCGTAACCATATCTCACTGTATTTAGTTGGACATCAGGCCATATCATAACGCTATATCGCGCTGTATTAAGTGAGACATCAGGCCATGTCGTAACCATATCTCACTGTATTAAATTGGACATCAGGCCATGTCGTAAACGTATCTCGCTGTATTAAGTTGGACATCAGGCCATGTCGTAAACGTATCTCACTGTATTAAATTAGACATCAGGCCATGTCGTAAACGTATCTCACTGTATTAAGTCGGACATCAGGCCTTGACGTAAACGTATCTCGCTGTATGTAGTGAGACATCAGACCATGTCGTAAGACGTATCTCGCTGGATTTAGTTGGACATCAGGCCCTGTCGTAACCGTATCTCGCTGTATTAAGTCAGACATCAGGCCTTATCGTAAACGTATCTCGCTGTATGTAATGAGACATCTGACCATGTCGTAACCGTATCTCGCTGTATTTTGTTGGACATCAGGCCATGTCGTAACCATATCTCGCTGTATTTAGTTGGACATCAGGCCATGTCCAAACCGTATCTCGCTGTATTAAGTCAGACATCAGGCCATGTCGTAAAGGTATCTCGCTGTATGTAGTGAGACATCAGACCATGTTGTAACCGTATCTCACTGTATTAAATTGGACATCAGACCATGTCGTAACCGTATCTCGCTGTATTTAGTTGGACATCAGGCCATGTCCAAACCGTATCTCGCTGTATTAAGTCAGACATCAGGCCATGTCGTAAAGGTATCTCGCTGTATGTAGTGAGACATCAGACCATGTTGTAATCGTATCTCGCTGTATTTTGTTGGACATCAGGCCATGTCGTATCCATATCTCACTGTATTTAGTTGGACATCAGGCCATGTCATAACGCTATATCTCACTGTATTAAGTTGGACATCAGGCCATGTCGTAAACGTATCTCGCTGTATTAAGTCGGACATCAGGCCTTGTCGTAAACGTATCTCGCTGTATGTAGTGAGACATCAGACCATGTCGTAACCGTATCTCGCTGTATTTTGTTGGACATCAGGCAATGTCGTAACCATATCTCGCTGTATTTAGTTGGACATCAGGCCATATCATAACGCTATATTGCGCTGTATTAAGTGAGACATCAGGCCATGTCGTAACCGTATCTCACTGTATTAAATTGGACATCAGGCCATGTCGTAAACGTATCTCGCTGTATTAAGTTGGACATCAGGCCATGTCGTAAACGTATCTCACTGTATTAAATTAGACATCAGGCCATGTCGTAACCATATCTCGCTGTATTTAGCTGGACATCAGGCCATATCATAACGCTATATCGCGCTGTATTAAATGAGACATCAGGCCATGTCGTAACCGTATCTCACTGTATTAAATTGGACATCAGGCCATGTCGTAAACGTATCTCGCTGTATTAAGTTGGACATCAGGCCATGTCGTAAACGTATCTCACTGTATTAAATTAGACATCAGACCATGTCGTAACTGTATCTAGCTGTATTTAGTTGGACATCAGGCCAACATTCAGTCTTTTGAAATTGTTTCGTACGCATTTCTCTTAAAAACGATCATACTTCTAATGCTGGTGTTACATGTGGAATACATGACTTTTTTATAATCTACACATTCTACATATATCCCACAGTCATGGTGCAGGACTATTCACCCATGGGCTCGACATGAAAGAACCTCTTTGACCAAAATGCTTTCCTTGAATGAAAGCTGGAATCCCCGATTAACCCACTAAACAACAATGTGTATCACGTCACATACCCACATTTTATAATAAACTGATACTTACATTCACGTCCTTAAAACAAATAAATAAAGTACCTTTGTCACAGGTAGAGTCGACACCCCAGCGCGGGGGCTTGAGAGACCATTCATATTTATGAAAGTGTTGAAAGATTCTTGAAGGGTGACAATCTTAAGAGGAACAGTTGCAATGTTCAAAGGGGCGTTAAACTCCACTCACTCACTCACTCACTCACTCACTCAGGAATGTCGACGATTGTGTAACTGATGGACTGGTAGCAGGTGATCCGAACAAGCACAACCCATGCCTTGAAGTTGTGTTGAGCCAAGTGTTGTGCTTATCATGTTTAAATAACATAAACTTACATTACACTGTCCTAGATTAAACGCGTGAGTGTAATGTTTCACCTATGTGAATTGGCAGGGTAATGATTACGCTTTTTTCAAAGAGTGTGGGTGAGTGAGTATGGTTTTAGGATACATTTAGCAATATTCCAGCAATACCATGACGGGGAACACAAGACATGGGCTTCACACATTGTACACGTGTGGGTAATCGAACAAGGGTCTTGGTCGTAACGAGCGAACGCTTTAATCACTAGGCGACCACACCGTCCCTATTTTAAGGAGACAATGCCCAGTTTCAAACACGGCGCGTAGACTGGACTGAAGCTGGACACCAAGTCGTTGGCAGTGGTCTCTGTTTCACTGTCAGTGGTAACGTTTTCCACTCTCAAGATAACCCCTACCCATCTTCGTATCCCCAAATCTACCCCACTTCGGACTGCATACAGTTCATCCCCCTGAAAAAAATCATTCAACTTTTCCGCGGTACAATTTATTCCGTCATAATGTTCCCATCCCGAGGTCGATACTGAAATACACAGAGACTAGTACACTCAATGATTTAACAATGAAAAAACATGAAATACATACATTATAATATCCCAGAGACGAACTGATTGTCACGACAAGTCAGCGCTTCATTGAACCCAGGACGCCACCTAACAATGAATACTTTAACAAATAGACAGCATTTGTCTGCAATCCCCACAGTTTACAGAAGTGTTAATCCTCGAAACTCAAGTCATGAGGAATCCCGGGACTTATAAACTTATAAACAGACTCCAAACAGTTGAATACATATATAAGTTTCATTAAGTGTTGTATGTGTCCTTTATGGCAATGCCACTTATGAACGCTAATGTTTAACGTTTATGTGGCGGAATTTGACTACAATGAAGACGATAGTGAGGGACGCCGACACCTATGGCCCAGAGAGACGCTGAGGAATCAACAACTTGAGATTTTTATCGAGCGTGTTGCGTTTAATTTCTCACTTTTGTTACTTTTGTAATACAAACTGAATAGAGAAAATCCTAGCAATTAAATTGCCGACACATATTAGCAAGTATATAGGCACCCATACATACCCGCCTATGAACACCATATGCAAGGGAGCAATAGGGCTAAAGCTTTAATGGAGAATAAAGCTCACCTACCCTCTTTAACTGTTTCGATACGGAGCCACTTTGACGACGGGGAATAATTTATCTTAAACGGTTGCGTGCTCTTGAAAGAGGTTTCTTCAAGATTAATTAGCAAGTAGTTCGCACCCATTTGTACTAGCCTAATGATATGCCGTGTGCAGGGTTTTCCATTGTTCGTTAAAGGGTCTATTTTAATACAGTGACACCCAGTATTGACCTCAGAAAGGTTCCATGCATGCTCATTGATCCATATCCGTATGTCCAACCCGTGTAATCCACGATACTCTAAACATTTGTGATAAGTAGCAGTTCAGTTTATGCATCATTTCAAATACTGTGATTATTTATATATCGATACGTGTTAAAATACATTTTATTATATAAAATTGAAATTTCGACTTTGAATTCAAAGCGCCAAAAAGAATATCATTTATCAAAGGGAGATAACTCCATGTGGTGAATTGTTTGGCAGCCCTCGCCCTCGTCCAAAGTGTTGTGATTGTATCGGAGCCGAAATTTTACAAATACACCCGTTTCTCCGTAATTACCCTATCTAACTTTCCATCCAGCCAACATGGGGGGAATACATTACAATACAAAATCCAACTTGATGAATTGGCTAATTTAGGATAGGGGAACATTATACTTCTCGTGATAGAAGTCAGGTTATTCGCCACCGTCTCACATAATAGACAGGCTCACTGACGTGAATCACTCGTTAATTCAAGTAGCTACGTTCTTTTTATATTTCAGACACCTATCTTTTTTCAGACATGCGCACTGACAAGAATCTATGTATGCAAATGACACCCATTCTGTCAGCGTATCGCCAGGTACCAGATATGGCGGCGAGTGTTTGAAGTGTAGATTGATGATTTATTTATCGTGCGATCATAGACCGTATGTGTTTGATATGAGCTGAAACTGTTCTCGTGATATGCAATTATCCAAGAAATTAACCCTATCTTTTGGCCTGACGTCTCACATCGCTGAGTGTCGGACTTGGTCTGTGGTGGACGTTTCCGTCTGCCTCTGGAAACTTACAGTTACTAATGGGGGGATACTTCTTGTATTTATCAAAAGTCAATGTTTCTTTTAACTTCTTAGTAAATGGCTGCGTTACGTCTGTCTATAAGGAAAGGTATATGGTTGTCTGAAGGGAAAGGTATATGATTGTCTGAAACGAAAGGTATATGGTCGTCTGTAAGGAAAGGTATATGGTTGTAGGTAATTAAAGGTATCTTGTTTTCTGTAAGGAACGGTATATGGTTGTCTGTAAGAAAAGGTATATGGTTGTCTGAAAGGAAAGGTATATGGTTGTCTGTAAGGAAAGGTATATGGTTGTCTGTAAGGAAAGGTATATGGTTGTCTGTAAGGAAAGGTATATGGTTGTAGGTAATGAAAGGTATCTGGTTTTCTGTAAGGAACGGTATATGGTTGTCTGTAAGAAAAGGTATATGGTTGTCTGTAATGAAAGGTATATGGTTGTCTGTAGGAAAGGTATATGGTTGTAGGTTATGAAAGGTATCTGGTTTTCTTACACACCTGTGGGTGAGAAACCCATTTGAGATAACTGGTATCAAACATATGTGTGAGATCGAATTCCAGGCACGTGATTGGCTACTCCGTGGTGATGAAAAGAGGTCAGATGATGACGGACTACTTTCCTTAGTGAAAGTCATTCATAAGTTGCTCGTGCTTCAGTCGAATGTTCACCAACGTCTGGATTGAACAACAGGACCGTGTAGATCTAATTAATAATAAAAATAAACAAACTCGTCCTCGTCTGCGAGTTTGTTTGTAATTATGATCAGTTACATCATCTGTTGTTATGTCAACGTTATCGTTTTTCAGAGTGTAAACCCCCTGGATGC
Organism: Haliotis rufescens; assembly: GCF_023055435.1. Lineage (NCBI taxonomy): Eukaryota > Metazoa > Mollusca > Gastropoda > Lepetellida > Haliotidae > Haliotis > Haliotis rufescens. Next base: position 23,457,857 of record NW_025963802.1, read on the forward strand.
CACAGCGACACATATTTCCCTCCTCTTCAACCCTTACTACGAAGTCGAATAAAATTTTAAAAAAACATCACGCAAACTAATACACTTCACAGTTTTAAATCACCCCTTCTGTTTATCATTTACTGTCATTTTAGGCAAAGCAAAATTACTGAAAGTAACTTCTGAAAATTGGGTACATTGTAAATCTCGCCAAATCACTAATAACGGCGTTATTTACTGTGTGTTTAAAAATCTAAATATCGGATATTTACTCAAATAATTAAAGTAGAAAAATAGCATATTAGTGATCACGGGTATCAAATCTAATGACAATTCTGCAACGTCGCTGATAAGCCTAGAATCGTTTAGAATGTTTTGGAAAATACGCAAACACGAAGGCCGAAGTGTTCGTTCCGCCATATTGGATTGTGTTTACAAAATGCCGGTTATGAGACGCCTATTAGATATTAGGTATATTTCAAACTCAGCTGCTATACATGCATCCCTGAATTCCTCATACATTTTAGAAACAAATGACAAATTGTCTTTGTCACCAATGCAAATGATCTAGATGAAATCATGTAAAGTAAATTAGGTATGAAAACGAAAACTGTTCTTGCTGAAATGTAAACAAAGCAAAATTCAGATTTTACACTGTGTAGCATTAATTGTTAGAGGTATTTTCGTCTAATTGTTGCATACATCGCGCGTTTGAGAATATTCATGGGAAGAGTATCGTTGCACTAATTATGGAATTACACATTACATTATACATTACAACGATGTGGTAAATTCAACAGAAGCCGTAAAGCTTTCCGTCCTGTGACGCTAAAGCACGAACAACGACGACGGTACTAGTTATCTGCATTTCTGATTAATTCCCATTGCCACATTGGAAAACATGGTAAACAAATAACAGTACGCAGATTGTCAGAATGTTCTGATTACTTACGTGACACATTTATGTATATACGATCCCTCAATCAACGAAAATCCTCCTCTGGAAATCCCGCATACTGTTGTCAGTGAACACGCCATTTTGTAAAAGTCGGTCACCGGTAGTGATGTCATACGGAAGTAAACATTGTTGTACGTATTTGGTAATTTCTTTGAGGTGTAAATATTTTACTCGGCACCCAGAGTGTTCTTTGTTTTTGTACAGGTTTGCATTACCATCGCCTTGATAATCTACAGATATGGCGGAAACCTTTTTGCGTAGGGTCACATTATTTATGAGCAGTAAGCAGCACATAGGATGACGTCACTTATGACAGCGGTGTTATGTATTAATGCGCTACTGCAATCATGAGAATAGACAAAATGCATCGGTTCGATGCTAAAAAGGTGCGATTTTAGGGTGTGTAAGAAACAGATTACTGCACTCGTGCCTGTCAGATACCATTGGTCTTACAACTCGTTGTTACAAAGCGTATCTAACTCTAGCTTTCGCACGTTAGATACGTTTTGAAACAACTCGTTGTAAGATCAATGGTATCTGACAGACACTCGTGTAGTAATCTCTATGTCCGTAAGGTGAGTGAGTTAAATTTTAAGCTAACTCACTCACCTTACGGACATAGAGATTACTACACGAGTGTCTGTCAGTCCAGAAAGGTATATGGTTGTCTGTAAGGAAAGGTATATGGTTGTCTGTAAGGACAGGTTTATGGTTGTCTGTAAGGAAAGGTATATGCTTGTTTGTAAGGATAAGTATGGTTGTCTGAAAGGAAAGGTATATGGTTGTCTGAAAGGAAAGGTATATGGTTGTCTGAAAGGAAAGGTATATGGTTGTCTGTAAGGAAAGATATATGATTGTTTCTGAGGAAAAGTATGGTTGTCTGAAAAGAAAGGTATATGGTTGTCTGTAGGAAAGGTATATGGTTGTCCCGTCGGTTGACTGTCCTGCATGTAGGCATTTCCCATCTGTTCACTGTCCTGCATGTAGGCATTTCCCGTCTGTGAACTCTCCTGCATGTATGCATTTCCCGTCTGTTGACTGTCCTGCATGTAGGCATTTCCCATCTGCTAACTGTACTGCATTTGGCATATCACGTCTGTTGACTGTCCTGCATGTAAGCATTTCCCATCTGTTCACTCTCCTGCATGTTGGCATTTCCCGTCTGTTGACTGTCCTGCATGTAGGCATTTCCCATCTGTTCACTGTCCTGCATGTAGGCATTTCCCGTCTGTGAACTCTCCTGCATGTATGCATTTCCCGTCTGTTGACTGTCCTGCATATAGGCATTTCCCATCTGCTAACTGTACTGCATTTGGCATATCACGTCTGTTGACTGTCCTGCATGTAAGCATTTCCCATCTGTTCACTGTCCTGCATGTAGGCATTTCCCGTCTGTACACACTCCTGCATGAAGGCATTTCCCTTCCCTTCGCTGTTCTTCATGTTGGCATGTCCCGTCTTGTTCACTGTCCTGCATGTAGGCATTTCCCTTCCCTTCGCTGTTCTTCATGAAGGCATTTCCCGTCAGTACACTCTCCTGCATGTTGGCATTTCCCATCTGTTCACTGTCCTGCATGTAGGCATGTCCCGTCTGTACACACTCCTGCATGTAGGCATGTCCCGTCTGTACACTGTCCTGCATGTAGGCATTTCCCGTCTGTACACACTCCTCCATGTAGGCATGTCCTGTCTGTACACTGCCCTGCATGTAAGCATTTCCCGTCTGTACACTGTCCTGCATGTAGACATGTCCCGTCTGTACACTCTCCTGCATGTAGACATTTTTCGCCTGTTCACTCTCCTACATTTAGACATTTTCCGTCTCTTCACTGTCCTGCATTTAAGCAATTCCCGTCTGAACAATGTCCTGCATGTAGGCATTTCCCGTCTGTTCACTGTCCTGCATTTAAGCAATTCCCGTCTATACACTCTCCTGCATGTTGACATTTTCCGTCTGTACACTCTCCTCCATGAAGGCATTTCCCGTCTGTGCACTGTCCTGCATGTAGGCATTTCCCTTCACTTCGCTGTTCTTCATGTAGGCATTTCCCGTCTGTGCACTGTCCTGCATGTTGGCATGTCCCGTCTTGTTCACTGTCCTGCATGAAGGCATTTCCCGTCTATACACTCTCCTGCATGTAGGCATTTCCCGTCCGTACACTCTCCTGCATGAAGACATATCCCGTCTGTTGACTGTCCTGCATGTAGGCATTTCCCTTCTCTTCGCTGTCCTGCATGTAGGCATTTCCCGTCTGTGCACTGTCCTGCATTTAAGCAATTCCCGTCTGAACAATGTCATGCATGTAGGCATTTCCCGTCTATACACTCTCCTGCATGATGGCATTTCCCGTCTGTACACTGTCCTGCATGTAGACCTTTCCCGTCAGTTCACTGTCCTAAATTTAAGCATTTCCCGTCTGAACACTCTCCTGCATGTAGACATTTTCCGCCTGTTCACACTCCTGCATGCAGACATTTTCCGTCTGTACACTGTCTGCTTCTAAGCATTTCCCATCTGTTCATTCTCCTGCATGTAGGCATTTCCCGTCTGTACACTGTCCTGCATTTAGGCATTTCCCGTCTGTACACTTTCCTGCATGTAGGCATTTCCCGTCTGTACACTGTCCTGCATTTAGGCATTTCCCGTCTGTACACTTTCCTGCATGTTGGCATTTCCCGTCTGTTGACTGTCCTGCATGTAGGCATTTCCCATCTGTTCATTGTCCTGCATGTAGGCATTTCCCGTCTGTACACACTCCTGCATGTAGGCATTTCCCGTCTGTACACACTCCTGCATGTTGGCATTTCCCGTCTGTTGACCTGTCCTGCATGTAGACATTTCCGGTCTGCACAATCTCCTGCATGTAGGCATTCCCCGTCTGTTCTTTGTCCTGCATGTAGGCTTTCACTTCTGTATACTGTCCTGGATGTAGACATTTCCGGTCTGCACAATCCCCTGCATGTAGGCATTCCCCGTCTGTTCTTTGTCCTGCATGTAGGCTTTCACTTCTGTATACTGTCCTGCATGTAGACATTTCCGGTCTGCACAATCTCCTGCATGTAGGCATTTCCCGTCTGTATACTCTCCTGCATCTGAGCAATTCCCGTCTGTACACTCTTTTGTATGTAGTCATTTTCTGTCTATTCACTGGGGCGTCAACACACTCTCCTGCATGTTGACATTTCCATTCTGTACACCGTCCTGCATCTAAGCATATGTCGTCTGTACAATCTCCTGCATGTAGGCATTCCCCGTCTGTTCTTTGTCCTGCATGTAGGCTTTCACGTCTGTATACTGTCCTGCATGTAGACATTTCCGGTCTGCACAATCTCCTGCATGTAGGCATTCCCCGTCTGTATACTCTCCTGCATCTGAGCAATTCCCGTCTGTACACTCTTTTGTATGTAGTCATTTTCTGTCTATTCACTGGGGCGTCAACACACTCTCCTGCATGTTGACATTTCCAGTCTGTACACCGTCCTGCATCTAAGCATATGCCGTCTGTACAATCTCCTGCATGTAGGCATTCCCCGTCTGTATACTCTCCTGCATCTGAGCAATTCCCGTCTGTACACTCTTTTGTATGTAGTCATTTTCTGTCTATTCACTGGGGCGTCAACACACTCTCCTGCATGTTGACATTTCCTGTCTGTACACCGGACCGCCTACATGATCTTAAGACCGTCCCGTTGTCACCATAGTGTTACTGGTTGTTTGCCAAGAAATGTTCTCGTTGTGTTGCAAACCTTTTCGCGGGGAAATTGTTACGAACTGTTCGCCAAGAGATATCTTCATAGTGTTAGGAATTGTTATTCAAGAGATGTCGTTGTAATGTTACTATCACTTCGTCAAGAGAAATCCTCATAGTGATTCGAGTTGCCAGATGTCCTCGTAGTATTTCGAGTTGGCCTCGAACAGATGTCCTCGTAGTATTTCGAGTTGGCCTCGAAAAGATGTCATCGTAGTATTTCGAGTTGTCCTCCAACAGATGTCCCCATAGAGTTATGGCTTGTTCTCCTCATCGTGTAGTTAGTTTTCTTCAAGAAATAGCTTTTCGAGTTGTTCCTAACAATATGTCCTCGCAGTGATTCGTGTTGTTCAACAAGAGATATCCTCGTTGCTTTTCGAGTTGTTCTCCAGGAGATAACCCCTTAGAGTTTCGAGGTGTTCTTCAAGAGACTTCCCCATGATGTACTCTACTGCCTTTACGAACATCCAATATTGTAATCTACTGGCTATATAAACATCCACTATTGTAATCTACTGGCTATATGAACATCCACTATTGTAATCTACTGGCTATATGAACATCCACTATTGTAATCTACTGGCTATCTGAACATCCACTATTGTAATCTACTGGCTATCTGAACATTATCCAATGTAAACTACTGTCCACAGGAACATCCAATATTGTAATCTACTGACTATAGGAACATCCAATAGTGTAATCTACGGACAATAGGAACATCCAACATTGTAATCTACTGACTATAGGAACATTATCCATTGTAATCTACTGTCCGCAGGACGTCCAATATTGTAATCTACTGCCTATAGTAACATCCAATATTGTAATCTACTGACTATAGGAACATCTAATATTGTACATTATGCATTGTGATCTACTGGCTATATGAACATTCTTTATCGTAATGTACTGACTTTATGAACATCATGTTTTGTAATTTGATGGGTATTGTGTGTTAGGGCAGTGCTTATCATGAGGACCCATCATATTCCGATCCTTTATAACGCTGGACTTTATACATGGTTCAAATACAAAAGTAGTCTGTCATACAGATCCAATACAGCCTAAGCAAATCTATAATATTTGGCTAGTCTAGATTACTGCAGCATCTCAAAATGAAGAAAGCCTCTTGGCTTCTTTGTATATGATTTATAACTATAATTCAACAACTGGTTTTTTTCTGTAAAATATGTTCATTTCTGAGACTAGATGTTAGCCTAACACAAAGGGAGTGTAACTGTATCTGACAATCATAATCAACAATCCCTGTAAATGTACTGTTATAAGTATGTATGAATATTAAAAAGGACATGCCGGTTTCCTATTAATTTCATATCTATGAACCTGTAAGTATATACAAAAACAAGAAGTATCAAAATCGGAGGCGAATAATGTTCATGCTGATTCACCTGATCACATTTTGTAAACCATGATGTCAGGTCCCATGGAAGCACTAATCAAAGTACAATTTATAAATAGTCAGTTCTCTGACGTGGCGTTCCTATGCTCAAAAAGCACTCTGAAGTGTATATATGAAGTGCCTATTTCTGAAAATACCCTATCTTAATTAAAAGAAATATTGAAATAGTATACACAATATTGCTTATTCAGACGTAGAGAAACGCCCAATGATAATAATTATAATACTTCTATATGGAGACACAATAGCTCAAATATTAGCCTGACTGAATCGGACGATATATATTTCTTGGTACAAAACTATGAAATGTGTATTCGGCTAACAAAAACATAATTTAACGGAGGTTATTGAAAATGCAGTAGTTTTATTTGTCGTATATTCATAATTTTTCGCTGTCTGGTTTAATAAATTGAATGTATATGAACTGAAATCGAGTAATTAGACCGACCGTTAAGCGATATTGGACAGTTGCAATATTAAACTGGTGATGAGATTAAATATCCTCCGCCAATAAAAAATAGAAAATATTTATGTATAAATATTTGATTTTTCTAAAGAAATACATAGAAGCCTACACAATGTACTATAGACTTATCATTTGCAAAATATTACCTTATCAGAAACAGTTTCATGGCAAGTACAATAAAATGCAGTTAAAAACATTTAAAGAGAAAGGTTTGATTTCTCAGCCGCATCTATGTGTATTAGATAGAGAGACTCGCCTGCCTGATGATTTACAATTGAGCGTTTGGGGGGATATTTTTTCTGTGATTATTAAACTACCGACCATTGTGTAAATCTCAAGCTGACGCAAGGTGGAATGAATGATATGATATAATTAAATTAAATTGTCTGTGTTGTTTATTTTGTACGAGATAGAGGCGTGACAGTGTGTTGGTGGGATGAAAAAGGCATACTGGCATAGAATGTATTATGCAGAGTGTGGCACTACCTGAAAAAATATTCATTTATAGAATATGTTACCTAATTGCACAAATGTACTCTTTTATACGTTTTCTAGCGAGTTTCACCTCGAGAATACATTATCTAGCGTGATTTTTGTAACTTAAAATTTCTGATTTGTTTCGTTTATAGAATACTCTAAATGTGTCATTTTTCGTTCATAGAAAATATTGTCTGTTTTGTATCTCTTATATAAAATATTACCTTTCCTATTTATTGCAACATACATTATCTAGTGTTTTACTTGCGGAAACACATTATATATTTTTTCAATTATGGAATAAATTAACTGATTAAATTACTAGTTTATAGTATCTAACATACAGAATATATTATCAGGTGTCTCACAAATAATCTACATTTTCCAAGTGGCTCACATGGACACAAAGTCATACATTTATCTAGAGGCTCATGTGCAGAATACATTGTCTAGAGAGTCACATAAATAATACATTATCTAGAGCCCAACATTTAGAATATATTGCTTGATGTATCATTTATTGAATGTGTTCTCTTGTGTGTTTTATGTAAGAATCTTTTTATCTAGAATATGTTCATTTTGCAAATACATGATCTAAAGTATTAAGTATTCCAAGATATTTGTATTATATTTTCTTGTTTCATATATTTTCCAATCACAAATTTCAGCTACATTACAAGCACTACCCCATCTGCTCCAGCCTATGGTGTCTACATCTGTCTGTTGCTGAAGCGCTTTAGCGCATGTACATTTTGTTCAAATTTCATGGGATAGGAAACACTTACAACTATAAGCTCTTTAATCAAAGTTACTCCTTCAAAGACCAGGTTAAGACATTCCAGATTTTTTAGGGTAGACATTCAGAGACATTTAGTAAATATGACGCGTCGCTTCAACATGATGCGCGAAGCTATCCCATACTTTGACCTTAACATGGAGTTTTCACACCTCCCTACTCACTGTCACTTTAATGGATCGGGTGGTCGGGCTCGGGGACATGGTTGTTGACATGGAGTCGTACCCCGACGGCGTCAACAGTTGCCGAATGCGGCGTTAGGCAATAAACAAAGAAACAAACATTTACGTTGCAGATATGGAAAAATACATTCCATGCAATTATTATGCACAAGCATTAGGTTATTAATTTACATTCAATGAAATTGGTCATGATACGGTGACCAGTAAAGAAAGGAAATTGCTTTCAGAGATGAATATTTTGTTGCGCAAAACGTTCTGTCTGGAATATCTGGTACAGCGGAATATGCCTATTATCTCACCTGTGAATATAATGGTTTTGTAAACAATAATTATGAGCTTTAAGGGATTGTTATTTCTATATTTAATGTCAAAGCTTAACATGATGATAGTTGATTATGTACTCTTATTTTAGCATCGGTGTATAACCAGTGTTCCAGATGTGTCCAGATCAGATTAACTTCCCTGCAGCCCAAGATTGTGGTCTGCTGTCTCTATCTCATTGTAGTTTAGTAATCACATAATACACTTCATTTAGGGAATACATTATCGTGTGTATTTCCTTGATAGTATACATTATTCTGTGTGCTTCGTTGATAGAATACACCATCGTGTGTGCTTCATTGATATAATACTATCTTATGGGTTTCCTTTATGAAATTACACAATCCTCATTATCTTGTGTATTTTTTTCTTTCCTAGAATACAGTATGTTTCATTTACAGACTACATCATCTTGAGCTTTGTACATTGATAGAATGCATTAACGTGTGTGCTTCATTAATAGAATACATATCGTGTGAGTTTCCTTTATGATAATTGCACATTATCTTGTGTATTAAATATGTGCTTAGTAACCAACCCAGATAAGCCATGGTTTAGAATCCATGTAACAGTCAAAGCATAAAATGATATGAACAGTCTAAAGAAAATTTCTTCATCATAATTTTAGCTTTTATGTTGTATTTTTTAAACAAGACAAGAGATAGGCGTGTAAGAAAAATAAATAATTTTTATTTAGGATATATTATACAACAGTCATGTTGTTGGCTGCAGAGACCCAGAATCTGCATCAACTTGATAAAGAAGTGTCGCTGTGCATCTCATCGACTGTCTTCGGGGAATCTGCAACAATAATAACAAACCAAAAATGAAACTAAATCACTCAAAAGGAATGTAAATGAAACATGACGCTTTAATTCATGGTACGGAAAGAATTACCAGGATGGAGGACTGGAGAAAAGGGAATTAAAACCATTTTAATTGCATGTAAGGGTTTCATTTTTCGCAAACTTGATTTCTCTGAAATATTATTTCGTCTTCGATGTCAACAGATTCACTAACTATGACTAAAACAATTAAATAGCCCTACTGTTCCTATTTGTGAGGTGATTATGGAAAATGAAAATATGACATATTAAACTATTTTGGCCATTATATGTACGATAAAGAAATATATACTGTTTGCCTCCAACTTTCCTTCACATATATGCACGGGTTACATATTGATATTCTTTGCAGCATTGCATGTCAACTAAGTTAAATTTATTTGATCTATCTACTTGTGATAATGGTATATCAAATGGATATATATATATATATATATATATAATAATAGATCGTAAACATAAAGTAGATAAGCCCCATAAATAATTTAGATTGAATACATTCCATAAATTAGTTCACGACCTATCATTACAAATTACGATATAATTCAAATTTCAATGTAGGATATTAAATGCAATTAACTATGTTTATCAAATATTGTCAATTTCACCATGCCAATAGCACCTGTAAGTGTTATTTATTTCACCGTTTCACTGGCTAATCTTAGACAGGCTATGTAATGACAACGCTATCGATTTCATCTGATTAGAATTTAATTATATGCATGTCAAAACTCGACCTATCAGATAACCAATTAATACAAGAGCGATGGAAGTAATAGGACGGGATTCAGAGGTCTTGTCAATCAACACCAGTTAAAAGATGTACATAACAATATTGTCAGTTTCACAACACACTCAGGTTCAGGGAGATGTAGATTTAATTTGCATGACAATACGCAGGTTGTGATAGATCATCCGACGCACACATCTCCTGTCATTTCATCCTTATAGCCAGTCCAATAGACAACGGCAATTAACACCACCTGTCATGAAGCCTAACATCAAGCTGCACATATCACGGAGGAACAATAGACTTTATGATTGATTCATACATATGCATGGAAATGTATTATTTACAATTTCCGATCGAGCGTGTTGATATATACCAGATAAATATTTCTCAACAGAGATAATTACAGTAGTCAGTATTGCAGTGCTAAGCTGTATTTCACAGAAACATTCGGTTCAGTGACCTCTTGCGTCTTTTTTAATATTCCTGATGATGGCTTTATTTCGCCGATTTCCATTTTTAATGCAATTTGTTTTATTGACAAGGAATGTCAGAAAAAAACTTAGATTTGATAAAAGAAATGTGTTATTTTCATTATAAGAGCACACGCTAAAACAGATTATGAGTGTTGATTGTTATTTACCTTTTGATATTTCGATTGTATTAAAAGGATATATGTATCAACAAAACATTGCCGAAAAGAGTGCACGACTTGTACAAGTGATATTCTGACGTCAGTGTTGGCTTAAGATCAACATTTGTCAAGCATACATGTATTTCTACGGTGTGTGTGACTATGCCTAATCTATTCACAGCGTTTGTGAACAAATTAATATGCCATAAAACGTGTGGTCAGTACTTTGATAAAACCCCTAATAAATTGTCTGATATCAAAGCAATACCAGTTTATATTAGACAAACAAACTGTGATCTCGTTTCTACATACAAGCACCAATGCCAAGCAGGTAATGCCCCATTTAAGATTCAAGAAAAAGCGCGTTAATATGACTGCGTGAAAAGATTATTTCAGAAAAGAGGCTGCTTCAGAAATTGTAGGTGAATAGCTGAAACTTATAGCCAGAGAATCACTCTTATCACTTGAAAACTCTTTCAACATATCGTTTACTTATTATTCTATACTTAGCGAATGCTTTGAAGACCTGCGACCGCTTAAAAGACAATTTTCATCATTTATCCAGCGCTTTGAAGTGATATTGCCCGTCAAATCAGTCGGTGAAATTGACAACAGCTTGTTCATTAGTTAAGATATGGTCGTCGCTTCATTACAGGCACCCCCCGCAGGGTAATAGATCCTAACCGGGTAGTTCGGTGCACTACTTTCTTTGGCGTAGATATGTTTACAAAGAGCGATGCGAACTTTTAGAATAGTTCACAAGATTTACAACGAATATGGCATTTAATCGTGCAACAAAGGTTGGTATGTTTGGTTGCGAGCGCATGGAGCGTTTGGTATGCATCGAATTGAAAAAGAAGTGATTTATACCTGCAAGGGCATTGTATTTTCACGGGTCGTCTAACAATTCCGCCATCTTGGATTTTGAACAATGACGGCCATGACGTTAGATCATCGTCTGCTCAGTGTGACTTCAGATCATTAGCTTGTCGTCTGCGGCGAATGGACAGTGGCCCCTCGGGAGAAACGTGCTTCTTTGATGACGTAATCATGCATGATGACCACAAATCGAGCTGTCAGTGTTTATAGGTAGCTAACTGAACCTTATTTTTCAGCCATTATCAAGACGGAAATGTATTGGCTCAAACTAAAGTTTTCATTCATTTGCAGTCTTTGAAGTCATGACTTGACGAAGAATCATCTTTCTATTGCCATCATTTTTAGATGGCAAGCAGGCCTGCGACGGAGGTCTTTAGGGGAGTTCATTTTAATCATAATAATATTTTGCCCTTAGGTTTGAGAATACAGCTTCGAGTCACGATATCACAGTTTATGCATCACCAAGTTCAATATTGCACAACAGAAACTGCCGTTACTGTTGACTATTGTCAGTGTAAGTGAGGCACCCCTGACTGTAGACTCGTGTATACAGCTAACGGCGACATCATGGAAGAGGAAAATAGAGGTGCGCGTGACACGTGACTATTGTAAAGCGCAGCCGCAGCTGCCGACGGAAGCGACACACCAAACAATGGCGGAAGCATTGGTCTTGATGCCATTCGAAGCTTTTCTAATTCGGCTTCTTGAAGTCGCTTTGCTTTTGCACGACGATTTTGGAACCAGATTTTCACTTGCGTTTCTGTTAGATTGAGGGACGCTGAAAACTCAGCCCTTTCTGCTATGGACAGATACTGCTTTTCCCGGAACTTCCGTTCAAGTGACATCAGTTGCGTGGTCGTAAACGGTGTTCTTGGTTTTCTGTTTGGTTTGTGCTTCCTGAGGCATGTTTTAGGACTTATTGGCTGTCGTTCCCCCATACCTGAAACAATGAGAAATACGTCAAATCAATGTCGAAGCAATGATTCACATATGAATGGATACGTACGATGAGATGAAAATATTAAAATCGATTCTTGTCGCAATTTCGGTTGAAAACGTATTGAAGGATATGCTATCGACAAACCATTGTTTACTGTTTCCGTATTAATAAATTCAGCTTTTCCCGACTTCTAACGACTTTGTTGACATAACTTCCACACCGTGAAAGTTTATTGTCATTCATAAATAAGACTATATAACAACCAACACAACATCTCCTAGCACAAACATAAAAATATATGAACTATATAGGTGAGATGATCAAAGGACCATTTCATTCAAAATCTTGAAGGTCAACTGTTGGATTTCAGCATGTCTACTTACGGATTATGCAAAGTGCATATTATAACACCGCTATTGTGTAGGTTTACTGGTGTATAAAATAGCCCAGCAGTACATGTTGAAAATGTGATAGACTAGAAATAAAACTTCCAATTAGAGGCTTTAATCAGGTCTCGTGCAGGTTTTATATCTCACATTGCGTTTTCCTCAACGTGTGAAATATTAGATCTCAATATTAAAATGCCACTTGTTTACGTCTCTGAAAATTCTTTATGAACATCTTTTATGACCTTAATATAAATATAATGCCTTCTCTTTCACGTTTGATTATTTCCACCTATTTAATATCATGTTTTATCGATACGTTCTACATAAAAGGGTTGTTTGGCATATATATTAATTTCGATATAGACACCTAGACGCCTTGCATATTGCTTGTATAAACACGCTAACATTTTGCCCCCGTTTATAATGTAATATATTGTGACTGACTGTAGTCGCATTTATGTTAGTATGGGTGAAAGGTTTCAATTTGTGGTATTAGTGTTCAACGACCTCTTTACAACACGTTCCTCGTTAAATGAGTGACTAAATCTTCAATCACGAGGTATTATCCGATGCTAAGGAACTGTGATAGATAGAAGACTGCTTAGATAGAAGACTGTTTTGGGGCTTTATTTTTTTAATGTATTCTCTTTACTCTGAATGTCCCGCGAGCATGTTTTCGTGCTATGGGCATTTAAACTTTCATACTGTTAACCTTTGTGCCACACCAGAATGCTTTGTCAAGTAATCATTAACACTTTAACGGCCTTGTCTTTTGAAATCCATGTGGTTTGTTAAATGCTTCACTCTTTAAACTGATTATTGAAATTGCTTTCAACGCATGGATAGTATACGATTAACTCATGCGTATTTGAAGTTATCACCTGATGAATACCTCCCAGCTGCTGCTATTTACAGAGAGCTGTCATATATTCTGTGAAATACATTAGTGTACATTTCAAACGTTTTGACAATGGTACCAGAGAGTCTTTGTTCAGGTGCAGTGAAAGTGACAAGTTGATCGCGCGTGACATCAGAAATGAAATGTGACTAACAATCGAAATGATTCGGACGGTGCAACACAGTTCATTTGCAGTCGTTGTTTTCATGCAGATTTCAACGTTTGTGAAATCAAAAGACTCATGTGACACGGAGACGAATATCGACATCAGTGTGATCATCCTGCTACAGGTGGTCCACCATCAGCGCTTAGAAGATGATAGGTTTCAGTAGCAATGAAGGCTAGTGCATGCACGTGTAATGAATGTTAACACGTTGCCTAATGATAGGACGCGACAGATATATACAGCAATGATATATATGATAAATATACACGTGGTGAGATTGCAATCTAATATCCATAACAATTATATCACAAAGATTGACTACAGTGCATATACCTGTGATGAACTAGAAATATAAAATCAATCATCAATAATGTAGATACGATCATATGGGTATTTATAATTTTAAGCAAAACAATAATTGATATGGAACTGACTGTTGTATGTACATAGTATTGATGTTCTACCTACGTTTTGCTAGGTGTTGCTTAAGAAATAACGAAAAATGGTAGCAATAGAGCAAGACTCTAAACGTCAATAATGTATCATCATTGATTTTATGTGTCAGATCAGCAGCAACATATCATAGAAAGATTAAGATATTTAAAAAAAATTACATTAGTCTTTCCCCTTAGTCTAACCCAGTAATCACTATAAAGAATTACAAACAGCTTCTCACCAAGTCTACAACCATCTTCATAGAAACAACCCGGTTCAATTTGTAACGTTACAAGTAGAATCGATATGATCGAAGTTGAACCCAAGGAGCTACGTATTACAACATTGTCCTATCGTTTAATACACAGAATTCCATGAAGCATGAAGCTGCCGTGTAGTGTTTCATAAATTATGTATCCCTTGGCCTATTATAATGAGGAGTTAATTGGTCTTCGTGGACGTATGTCTGCAGACAAGAAATCTCAAAGCAACAACCAAGCATAGTATATATTACACTGTTAAACTGAGGTGCATCTCCTTCGTTCCGCCCGCTGATCTGGGTTACAACAATGACTTAGTATTATCCTCAATGTGTTTATGGCATTATCACCTATTTTTTAACAAATTCTCAGTCGACCAGGCAAGAAATATAACTTCCGACACTACTTCACATTCAGCTCGGTAGGTTTATCAAAGAAAATAAGGTCAGAGTTTTAATTATTAGTTTCATTAAATAAAATTTATCGATTTCTTACTCGACCACAGGATAACATCTATGGAAAGGTGACATTATATTAAATATGATGTCTTTTCAAATAGTGCTATTACAATTACAAATTGATATTTCTTATACTTAAAACAATATTATCACGTATGTGCTATGTATAATTTCAGGCTATGTATCTCACCACTCATTAACGTTATTGGGCGACATAAATTAAATCGTTTTCAATTAACAAATTTAAAACCAAACTTCAAGAAATAAAACCCCAAACAACATCCTCATGTCACCCTACGGTCGTTTTGTTGAATGAGACACAATATATTAATCCTTTCATAAATCTCGAACAGAATAGTTCCAAGAAATTTTAAAGCTAAATATCAGATAATAAATGCATATATAGTATATATTACCAAACTATCCCTTAATCTTTATCATTTTACAAGTTCCTTTGTCACCTGTTTGGAAATAGTTGTGGAATTTTCTTCATTTGAAACATTTTTACTGTTTCCCAAACTAAACACAACTGCTGGCGAGTAGCCTTACAGGGTTTACAGCACCCATTAAACACGTACGTGCGTTCGGTAGCTTCATTCATGGAACTTTGTAATAAAGAAATAGGTTTATTAATTTAAATTTGGTATCTAAGTTTAATGTTGTCTTGTATTCTGTCTTATCCGTGCGTGAAATTAAACATTAGACACAAAAAGACTGTGATCAATATATATAATGATATAAGTATAATTTACTTTCTGTGTATTTTGCCTATCAATGTCAGCCCCGGTAACTCGGGACGATGAAATAAACACACCGTTGAAATATCTAATTCATGTAAACCATCGATGTACATGTAATTGAATCTAACTTCAGATTTATCAAGCGTCACAAGCGCCAATTGGTGACACTGTGCAATCAGACATGAAATAAACGCCCTTTAAATGAGTGAAATATCCGGACCGAACGAACGATTTTTACAACCACCACGCGTTCAATTATCATATGTTGTATAGACACCGTTCTTCGTTCAGGAGATGCAATAAACCCACTTATAGTAGCAATTGACACTATTAGTGTAAACCTAGGGCCACTTAGCCACCGGGCAGTGATGACCACTCTCTCATGATTAGCCCATTAACATATTGCTTGATACAATCGATGAGCTATCTACATGCTGGTTATATCGGTAGAATTGACAACATAATGTTGTACAGATAGTTCGCCGACTCGCCTGAGGCTACGCGAGAAATAGGTGCGAGACTGTGATATGTACATGCTTGAGCTGATATGTGCATGGCATATACATGATGACTGTGCTGTAGGTAATACGAGGAGGCACATAAAGGTTCATGACCACATATCCTACCGAAATTGACTACTATTGATAAAAGCGAATGTGGAATGAATACATGAATGTAATAGTACATGTCAATAGTATGCACATGTCATGATGTTATGGTGGAAATTGATTCTTGTTTCATGTAAAGTCTGAAAGAAAACCGCGTTTAGAGTCATTCATTTTATTATTTACATGTATGTACCATTTTGATAAAAAATAAATCATAGGTGTATACACAAGCAGAGATTTTGTTCATAGTCACCGTAAACAATATTTACCATGTTTTGATGATTGTCATAAAAGTCTCGAAACACATAGCGTGTTGTTTTTATATAACTATGTGTCGAAATACATTCAATGTAAATGAGACAGCAATTTGATTGAATTCATAACTGACTACATGTTCTCATTGTAACGCCGATGAAACAGATAAACTGAATTTCCTTTCATTTTTGTTCATGTTAATTACGGGGTTCAGAATTTTCATGTTAGCAATTACTGTTTTCATAGAATACAGGGCGTGTTGTGTACGATTTCCATTCAGCACAACTTGATTATGTATGCGACCAAGAACACATTTCAAATTCCACGTTTTGGTTAGGCTTATGTTGAAATTTGTATCTGCATTCACATACCACTCATTTGTACAGCTAAATATTCAATAAACTAACGAATTAAAAGTTTCATATTTACGATTTCGCATACCACCATATTGTTATAAAAGTTAGTCATTTTTTTCTATCAAAAATACTTGAAAATCCTACACATTCAAACATACATACTACGTTATATATATTCCCATTCATTCGTTTAAATATTTAGCAGAATTGTTACTGTTTATGGGGTGGCTGCGCGCTATGACCCGCAGTTAAAACTCGAAGGGAAAACTGGGTATTTAAAAACATATAAAGAATATTTGAATTGTAAGAATGTCGTTGTTCCATTGAAGGGATAAACTAAAACAACAATGAAGTCTTTGCAAACAACATTCATAGTAGTCAAATAATACTAAGAAAGGTTGTCAGTTTGCGTTATGTTGTAAATTGCATATATGAACTGGATATATAAATATCGGTACTATTTGCTTAAAATACATAGAATCATCCTCCCAATACTTAACTAACATCACAGCGCAATTAGTTCACAAAATTATACCAGTCCATTCACAATTCATGTGAATGGCAATTTACAAATTCATCAATGATCTTTTTTTATACCGATGACTTGGTTCATCTAAAGCTTGCTG
This sequence comes from Haliotis rufescens, assembly GCF_023055435.1. Classification (NCBI taxonomy): domain Eukaryota; kingdom Metazoa; phylum Mollusca; class Gastropoda; order Lepetellida; family Haliotidae; genus Haliotis; species Haliotis rufescens. The sequence goes on from NW_025963802.1 coordinate 23,475,427, forward strand.
TTATTTTATAGCTAGCGTCAGTTCGTGTACTCAAATTCTCTTAATTATCTAACCGTGTCTGTGAAAAGCTAAACCACTTTGGAAAGCAATAGTTAATAATTAAACATGTTGTCACAATAGTGTGTCCCGGAGGTGTGATAGTGGTAACTACAACGGTGGCTTAACATGTCAGCATCAATGTAGCAGACAACTGGAATTGCCGTTATTAACATACATTTTTTCTTCATCGATGTTTGTGTTCGCAAACCGTATGACTTGAACTTTGTCTAGCAATCGTTATGCTGTTGAAATATAATTCAACTGAGATGCTCATATAGGTTATTTAGAAAAACAGTACACTGTTAACGTATCGGTCGATTTTTCTATTTTTTTAAAGAAAGTGTAAAAAGTACAAACGAGATAAATAAAAAAGTCTGAATGTAATTTATCATTGAAAACTTTAGTGTACGTACCGTTGGCATGTTGAAATCTTGAAGCATAGTACCAAGATGGGAACGATGATGTAACAGGACTAACGGGTGGCCACCTGCCCTCTACCCCCGTGGCTGAGGGTGAGTCTGGAGGACTGGAAGGGGGAGATCGGGTACCTAGGGTGGAATTGCTTTGCTCTGGGCTTGTCGGTCGCCGCTCGGGTTTAGCGAGAATATCGTCAACAGAGAATGAACATCGGGATGGTTTGACCGGAACACATTTTTGTTCGTCCTTTCTCGACTCCTTGCTGTCTGTTGTTGTTTTGGAATCACAGGGGAGACTCGATGTCCTTAGAGGGTCCGAAGTCACACGAACCTCCACATCTGAAGCGTGCATGTTGCTGGTCGTCTCGTCGTCAACCTGTGTCGTCTGCGCGCTAGCGGTATCGTCTGCTTCGCTCTGACTATCGACAGCATTTGCTGCTATGGGCGTAAAGGCCGAGTTGCTGCTTGTTTTCAACGCCATTCTAACCTCAGATTCTCGTGAGCGAATCTCAATTTCAATACATCAGGTCAAATTAATCTTCTAACTTCGTGTTTCGTCTTTTCTTGAAACGGAACCTCGCATTCTGTACAGAAAGCCCCGCCCCGTTCTCCAATCAGCGAATGGAGGAAATGACATCACGAGACGGTGCAAGGTGATTGGTCGCTCGGTGTGATGGTTACAAATGATTGACGGCTCAGCGCGGGGCGTCTATCTTCTGAGCGAAGAGATCTTTGTACACCAAAACCTAGCGATGTAAACAATTTGTGTCGCATCTCCTATATTAGCTAGCGCTGACAGACCCTACTCGGTCGAGCGGAAAATGCATTAGTATTTAGAGCACGGCCGCGGCGCAGTGTGTAGAGCAATGCACATGTTGGGGAAGAACTTGGCAAATATGGAATCACTGCATCAATTACACAAGATTTGGTGCGATATTAATTTAGCTTAGTTTTCCAACAAAGTAACGATATTGCAACACACAATTCCAGGGAGCGTGGTTTATTGAGAATGAGGTGAAATAAGCTTAAAATTAAATCTGACTTAACGTCTTTGTGTTACGGCCGGGACGAAAAAACAACTTTAAGAAATTTCTCTTTGCAGATTGGACTGAAAGAAGGATGTATTTTATTTATTACTTTAAATAAATTAAAAATTCACGCAGTTATATTTTATTTATATGAACTTTGAATACCCGTATAAATCAATATATGCTTCCTTTATCCAGATTCATGATGACATGTAATTTGGGGTATTTTTTATCATTAATTTTGAAAACAAATGCTGTGCTTCACCAGGTATATCAGTACGACAATTACTCGAAGACAATAACGATTGATATTTTTCAAAGCATACTTATCGCCCCGTGTACATTAATATCCGAGCAAAACTTCAAAGTGATCCAACACATAAGATATACTAATTTAAAATTCATTTCTTTTGATCAAAATAATTTGCTTTAATCTATCACCATATATCTCTCCTATATATCTAAGTAAGTAAATTCCTATACATCATTTATTGTTAACAGTGTCAAATCATAAATAATTTTAGAAATCGCTTTATATCGCTTCCTTCAATCTTCCTATTAAAAAGTCAACGACAGTCTTTTTTATTTGTCAGGATAAGGGTATCTGCCTACACGCCCAATCTGACGAGAGGTGAAATTACCGTTCTTATCTTGATGGTACGACAAGCCCCAGCCTTACCCTCGGGCACAATACTACGCATGCGTGGACAAACACAATACCCGGATGAGCGAGCCCACTCTCTTCTACATAAACGCGTATGATAACATCACAGTGTATAGCTTAACACTCGTCAGCAATAGCAGGCAATTTCGATACCTCTAAACATTCCCAAATTATTTGCAATTTAAATTGTAAACATACCCACCGTTGTCGGTAGTAAAACGATGCCGTATAGAAGTCAAGTCCGGTGACGACCATTTTTTGTCCGGTTTATATCGCCCGATCTCTTTAATGTGACATTTGGCGATACCCCGGTCCGAGACCATCTGATCCGGTTTTCGTTTTAAAAAGAAGTTAAAATTAGATAAAATAGCATGAAATTTGCGCTTGGAAAGTTGATATAGACAAGAAACATGAGATGGGGGTTATTTTATGTTATCGAAAAAAACACTTACACCTCGATAAATGAATATGTATCATTATGAAATAAAGCATAACGTATATAATTTATGGGCACTTACTTCAAACGATGAAATGTCGAATCTGACCCAAAAAAAACATAAATTGAAATAACTGAATGCTTAAGAGATGCGGTCCAGGTAAACGGAGTCTGCCAAGTCTAAATATTCACTAAAAATATAAATCAGCCTTTCACGTGTTAGCGATTTTCTCACCAACAGTTGATTATAACTCAGACTATCTATAACGTACCCTCGTTAATGCGGACTATTTGCATGATAGAATATGAACCGATACTTAAACTAGGCGTCTTCTTGTCGACGTTCGACTTCAAATACCTTCGATAAATCAAGTTAACGTTGATGACAGAAAATGTAAACTCGTAACAAGAATGTGAATGTGAATGTGTTACAGACATACTTTTCATCTCTGAAATGCAAATATTCCCAAAGTATATCCACCCTTTAGATTCAACGCTTTAAACAGGATTTGAAACTAATACTGGCATACAAGTGATAACATTGTTTCCTGGAATGAAGGGTTGTCTTACCGTTTAGGTACATTTCCAATAAAATTTCCTCTTTGAAATCAATCAATCTTTTTGGAATGCCAGAACATATGTCTAAGGGTGCATACATCACACTGTACAGTGCACGTTCTCAATGTCACTACCAGTCTTTCATTGTGGATTCAATACTCTGTATATAAGACGTACAATACAGATATATTTACAGGTTTAAAGCGTAAACAATGTGTTTCATTTTCCCAAATACATAAAATCATGCAAAAAAATAAAATAGCAAATCTTTAAAAGACCATTATGCGATATTAACCCCATTTGTTCGAACCTTTTTGACACAAAAGCAATTAATAATCTGATTGAAATGCCTAACTATTATCAATGTTAAGTATACGCTTCCTGTTTTTAATAAAGGGTTATTGTTTTATCCTTGTTTCTGGAACCATTCGAATATGTTTTATTGTGTGGATCAATATAAACAATTGTTACATCAACATACAAAGGAATATATTTTTAATAAAAAACATCATAATAAATAGGTATTATTATGATTACACAATAGCAGTCATCGTCACCATGTGATTAGCACGCCTGAAAAAGCAATTTATATTTATATAGATATTTATGATAACTTGATACAATTCATCTGTCATGGTATTAAAAAAGTGTTGAAACCAGAATTGAATATCATATCCGTTTGATGTCCGACAAAACTGTATTGATCCTGATATTGAAGAATATATTAATCTTTTTCTACTGTCATTACGATCTGTCAAATACGATAACCAAATAATTTAAATGGGATAAACTTAAACATTCAGCACGATATATGGCTAAAATGACACATGAGAAGCTCATTGGATGTTTTATGTTAGAAAACATTATTGATAACGTGAATTTATCACAGACTGTCAATCAACTGGTTAACCTGTGATGCACACGCGACAGCTGAATTAACAAGATATCATGTGTGAAAAAAATATGTAAATATCATGTCACTTTCACTGCATATGTTGTGTATTGCATCTACGGCAGGCCAGACTCCAATTAAATGTATTTGAAAATGTCGCATGGTAACCAATTAAACCTAGGTGTGAATAAGTGTGCATCTACCTTTAGCTAGGTTATAGTGTTTGAAACTTACATGCAGCCCGAGGACTATATATATATATATATATACAACTCGGTAAATATGCACCTAGTCCTCAGGCAGCATATGAATGTAAGTTTCAAACACTATAACCTAGATAAAGGTAGATGTATATATATATATTCGACAGGCGCAATATTCTGGATATTAGTATAAAAAGATAAATGTTTCAATTAACTGTTCATGTTTATGAAAATCTAATTACTACTGAATCGTACGTTCCTTAGTGAAGTAACACGTGGTACCATTACGTGATCAGTCTGGAGTGTTGCAGCGGGAATGATGGCTGTTTTCTCCAGTCAAGTGACTGAGTGAGTGAATGTTGCTTACCGCAGCAACCGGAATAGGGAATCCATGTTAAGCTGCTACATTTCAGCCATATCACGGATGTTTAAATAACAGAGAATAGGTCAGTGACTCAAGGCATTACCAAATGGCAACGCCACCGAGGTACACTGAGTCTGGCCAAGCAATCCCCGTTCTAGTCGCCTCCATCAGGAAGTACTTGCATGTTGTACCACACAGGGGCACATGTAAGCAATATTGGATCACTGTGTGTAACTGATATATTTCATTTTAAAAATATGACTTTCAAAGTTACGCGTAAAAAGCCCTTAATACATCCTTAAAAGCATACTTATAAAGTCCACACATTTTAATATCCTAAAATGTTATTTTAACCTGAGAAATATTTTATCCGTTTAAAACGCATCTATCACAAACATGATAACTGACACATTGACTGTAAGATTAATTACGATGTAATTTGATATTTTTTTCAACAGGCTATTCCTGCAAAGTCATTCGAAACTATATTAACTCAAGTTATTAAGCCCAAAGCCATAGCGCAGACTGTAGACAGGGTGTAGGTATCCCCGCCTTTTAAATAGCCCCTTGTCCTGACGAAAGTCTCTTAATGGGACATAAAATTACAAAACGGTCTTTCATACAAGGATAATCATCCGGAAAAATGGTTTATTCTTTATCTTTCTCGCTTAGGAGGGTTATAAAAGTGTGGGCAAGCTTTGAAAAAAATGTTTTGTAACAAATGGCCCCTTGCTAGCGGAAATTCAACGTTCTTCCCCGCCCCAGAGTCATAAATCCTTGGAGAAGGGTCATATTTGCCTACAAAGTTAAATTTGTTTACATTTTGTTGGCGGATGAATACTTTAGGGCAAATTACTCTATTACGCACTGATGTGTTCATTCGCATCAGGATAAAGTTCCCGTTTGTCCGGGAACAGAAAAAATCCGTCAATTACCTTATTAAGGCGGGTGTGCAATCTTTTGGACTTCTTCCAACGTCTTCAAAAAATAACCTGAAATATTAGTAGTATTAACTTATAGAAATGAAAGTTAATGGAACTACTGCTTTGGTTGTACGGTAGATGAGTTTACTGTGGAAATAGCACGACAATAACGTGCTTGTTACGCATGTATTAAAGTGACAGAATGTCCTTCTTCAATTTGTGACCTGCGCTGAAAGACGTGACTCGGTGCTTTGAGATAGGGGTACATCATTGAAAAAGTCGAGGATTCTAAGGGAGGGTTAAGTTTCTAGTAAAACTAGTTAAACTTTCAATGTGCTGTATATTAAAGCGATGTTGTGAGGTTTTTGTACAGCAGGAATATTTCTTAAAATATTGAGAACACTGTGGAATTTTTAATAGCTAAATATTATTAATAATTGTTCAGCGACATAGAATTTCAGGTAAAGGAAATTTCCACTGCTAACGAAAACTATGTAATCAAATGTCAACCAAGACATAAAATCAATAGATATATTTATATGTGCAATGCCATGTAATACGGAAAGAATGACTTACATAAGAAACTTGGTTTTCTCTTTAGGCACCTTTCATCTCAGGTGCTAAGCTCATGTCTATTTCAGGAACGATCAACTGTCACATTTCTGATTCAAAGACTGTAGAATTATAAGTCCATTACCCAATCAGCGATACAGTATTAGCACAACTGATACTGTTTCAGCGTTAGTGATGACGTAATGACGTTAAAAAGTAATCGTTAACGTCAACTGATAAAGCAAGTGAGGGGCTTCTCGACGTACACGTAAATAGCCCCTACAGGTGGGGAAATAAGGGGTGTGGGTCTATCTTGAATGGGAGAGGGCGTTAGCCGGCAGATCCCCCAAGCAATTTAGTGTATTACCTGTCATTAACAAGCGTTACTTGTCACACTGAGGTGGAGATACATTGCTAATTACGCTCGCTCTTCATCAAATTTAATAAGTAATGTTATCACCTACTTGCTCGCTGGTATGAAATTAACACTGATTGATAGCTTGTCTATTTCACCGACAGGTGCACTCACAAACCACCCCTATACCCTGCCGCTCACTTACTGCCGATAATATTTACAATGAGCTATTTATCAAACTGCCTCGTTTTAGGCAATTTTCAGCCTAAGAGTGTCTGGTTTAAAGTGGCGTAGATACGACATCGAACGTCGTTCGCGGGAACGTGGTAGACACGGACTACCATCGGGGAACTGTTGTTTGGCCTTTTTACTGAGTTGGATCTTAGTCATGGACATTTTATTAGTACATCAGCCATTTATATAGAAACGATTTGTTGAAGATATTAGAGACATTGCTAATTCTAGATAATATCATTATAACTAGTAACTATAGCCAAACATTATTCAGGCCAAATGGGTATCTTGAAAACTTACAAGCTCACTCTCAGAATACTAAATTCAGGATGATTTAGATTTGCCGGTAGAAGTCGAACTTGTTGACCATTCGCTAATTCGCTATTGCTCCGAGTACAGTTTACATTTGAATGTATGGCCCCTTTCGTTATTTCCCATGTAACGGTGAATGGTTATGATGCCGTGACATAAATTGACCTACATGTCGCATCAGGATCACTTTTCGAGATAAGGTTATTGACTGTGTGTCCTTTTTGGAGTTTGTACCCTATTAAAGATTAATAATAATAATAATAATAATAATAATAATAATAATAATAATAATTTACATGGATGACCTTGAACTCAATTGCCAATGGAGGATCCACACTAAAAAACAGATTCTCATTGTCGAGTCCTTTTCTAATGATATCGACATGTCCTTTAGACTCGACAGGTGCAACATTCTTCGTATGAAACGTGCCGTGGTAGTCAGTTGCCATCTCGAGCAGGGTCAGGCCTATACTCGGGGATGCGAGCTGGGGACACACTCCAAAATGGCTATATCAAGGACAAACTTCGAACAGAGTACACATGTAGACTTAAGAAAATCTGGAATTCATAGCCTACGCTCGCAGTGAAGTTAGGGCCGCAGATGCTTGTGCTGTCCCCGTCCTGTCTGACACGATTTTTCGTGTGTCAAAACCACAAGCATGTCGAAGACGGTAATAAAATGATCGAACCACCCTATCGATACTGTGTCTGTGCCAAAGCTGAGCATCCACTCACAATGTGTTGGACAGTCCATTAAATTCATTACATAATCTACATTTCATATTCACATTTTGATGCAAAATCACACATTGACGGTTTCGAGTTGGAAGTGACTGGTCCTGAGCAGCGAATAGAAAGCCTTCTGTTTCACTTTTCAGGCCAGACGACTTCATCCAAGTGAAGAACTCTGCAGGATTTCTGATCTTCTCAACACACTGCACATAAACTCGATGCAGTGGTCGTTCAGAAAGCCTCTCCTTGAATCTGGGCCGATTTGATATGGCACTTCGCTTGGTTGACATTCATTTCTGTACCGTCCAGCAGTACAGAACCATCAACAAAATCAACACCGACATTGAGATTATGTCCCACATCCTTGGCTCGTTTTAGAAAACTGTGGAATGCCTTGTTTTCATCATGAGTCTGGACATGCTTCATAAGAGGACCATCAGACAAATAAATGTGTGCAAAAGTGCACGAAACAATTCTATCATGAAGAGCCTCCACATTAATCATACAACGCCTCCCATCATAACTGGTAAGCATAAGCGATTGAGGGAAGAGCGAGGGTGGTGGGATCTGACATCTGACATGATTCTTCAGGTGAGGGTGTCAATACCCTGAATTTCTTGTTTCGTCCGATCAACAACACCAAAAGAATACGAAAGGACGGGCACAGCATAAATATTTGTGGCTTTGACTTTATTGCGAGCGTTCAGCTCTGAACTCCAGATTTTCCTTATTCTACATTTGAACTCTGCCCGAAGTTTGCATTCTGGAGTTTGTCCCTAATCTGCATCCCAAGTACGTATAGGCCTGACCTTCCACAAGATGGTCAATAACTCCTCAAAGTAAACTGACTGATCCTCCCTCTTCTACCTCGCCACGCTTCAAATGAAGAATGTTGCATTTGTCGAGTCCAAAGGACATGCCGATATCAATAGAAAAGGACTCGACAAGCAGAATCTGTTTTTCAGTGTAGATCCTCCATTGGCAATAACTTCAAGGTCATCCAAGTAAAGGAGGTGAGTAAGGGGTGTTGGGGATCTGTAGCTTAAAGGATTTAGTGACACACAGAAAAGCAAAGGGCGAAAAGAAGAGCCCTGAAATATTCCTCTTCTGATAGAAAATGGTTCCGAAGTCACCACCTGCCTCTGCGAATACATCTCAAGTTGAGTTGACCAGCAATTCATTAAATACTTGAGTAAAATAAATAGTCGCTCGGGGGAGTCAATACATTCCAGTGACCTCAAAATCCATTCGTGAGGTACAGAATCATAAACTTTTCTATAGTCTATCCAACACATTGAGAGGATACAGTGGTAAGTTTAAGCCTCTTCATGGATCATTTTCATCATCATCATCATAAATAAAACATTTCCATAATTATAAAAAAACATGTGGTTTATCACAGCTTGGTGCAGTTGTTAGTGTTATCACTGTGTGTCAGTTTACACTTGTAGGGAAACCTCATCCAGAGCGACTAGATGCCGTCGTTGTTGCATCAGTAGTAGTAGCACCATTTTGAATTGTAGTCGTATCATAATTGGTACTAAATAAACAAAAGAAATAAATGGGTAAGATTGAAACCATTTCCCCTTTTAAATTCATTTAGTTCAGGAACTGCATCATTCAATACAATACCATTTCCATTATCATAAGAAATGTCTGCAAAAAGTCCATTGTACGATCCTCACTATTTCAAAAACATATGTTTATGAATTAATATTGTATAGTGGTGATACCAGGTGTTCGCAAAAAGATGAGCGTATCCTGCCCCACCGGTGTCGCCCGTCAGAAAAACACGCAAAGGCAAGTCAATTGTTCACCTGAAAGAAGCCCCTTAACATATGATGCAAGGCAAAATATGGAATCGCCTCGGACATCATTTTGGTCACTGATGCGTCAAATTAGAAAACGTCCTCTACATGTCTACCATAAAACTTTTTGAAAGATTTGCTGATGGCTTGAATGTTGTAACTCTGCTCCAACAACGAGGAGACATATCACGCTCTTTGAATTCTTCGTAAAAAGATCATGCTCGACAGTGGCTCAAACATTGGAGCTGCTGGGATATTGCTCGACATACAAGGAAAGTTAGTTGACTTTTCGAAAGTTGACGTCATCCCTCTTGTCATACAATCTTGTGGAGAGTTTTTTGTCACTCTGAATCGTTATGCATAGATCTAAATAAAAACAGACGAGGCGGCCTCATTGGTCTCTTTTATTTCTAGTTTAGGTGGGTAAATCAGTGGAAGTGGATTGGCTATTTGATCATTATTGAACGATTTACCTGAAGGTTAAGTTAAACTTCTTGGCCAAATTCCATTGTATTAATTTCGCCAATGCCAGCAGACATTCCGATTCATGTGTATAGAGAAACAGATCGGGAAGAAGGGGAGTTCAAATGGTGCTACGAGGAACAAAGAGCGTTCAATATTGGCTTCCATGTTCCTGCCTAAGAAAAGCCTCGAATAAAAATAGGAGGGCTGTGAAAAACTTATTATCACACGATATCACACCCAGTATCGCTGTTTACTAATGTTTTCAACGGCGTTTCCCGTTTAGGCATCCTTGTAACGAAATAACGGACCGCCGTGAGGGATTATGGGATATGCCTCGAGATTTCAACGTGACATGGAGACTGATTAGCATATACGGGATCTCCTTAAGTCGGGAGCTGCAATAAACTTATTGAAATGACTGCTCCAAGGAATCATATGTGAACGTTAAGACATCCTGTTACAAGATAAAACCCAATTTTATGATGGGAACTTTCGAAAATCGATTTCCCAAGCAGGAAAAGACAGTATGCCTTATTGAGAATCAGCACTGGAGCGATATTATCTCCAACTGTTAATCATTAGATATACTCATTACGTGACATCGCCCGAAGACAGGCTGACTAATAGCTCTACCCATGTACAATTAAATGGTTCAGCGAGCGTACGTATCCAACATGCCACGGTACAAGATACCAGGTGTAGATATCTGTGTTTGCCGACGGCGGAAACACAGGAAGCACACTGCATAAGAACAACCGTCAGTGATCATGCCAAGCAATTGATACTATTTGTTATTAAAGTCTTTGATTTAAGAAATAAACGACGCTTGGGAGTTGCTTATCGTAAAACAAAACGTTGCTCCTTCATCAGGTGAATGTTTGTATTTGTTATTATTTTCGATTTGTAAATACTTTTCATTTGCTGATGAATTCCCATTTGCAATACTCTCAATTGAACTGTACGAATAATCATACACAGCGGGTACATATACCGAATCACTTTTGACACCATCATCATCATCATCATCATGATCAACATCATCATCAGTATTTGCTCTGTCTTGAATGCACTGACTTGCTTCATGGATATGTGCTATCATATGGTTTTATTTGTCTTTAAGTTCGAAAAGCATCAATATAAACATCTATCCACACAAGGGGTGTCACCCCGGCCAGTCGACAAACTGACCAACACATGACCGACGTCCTTAGACTTGCCATGATACCCGACACGTAGGCTATTTAGTTCTATGTGGGAAAAGCAGGCGTATTAGAGTAAGCTTATTCCCATAATGCTGCAAAATGTTTGCCATAACCTTCTATGCCGAAATTAATTACCCTTGAAATTCGTCCTTAAACTCCCAACATCACGGAAGGACTCGCTTCAAACCAGACGATACATTGTGTCTCTTGTTCCAACTCCAAACACCACCTCAAATTTTGGCACCTTACCCAAGCTCCTTACACATCTGTGACGACACGGCGGGTAAGTCTATCTGTGGACAGCGATCGTCTGTTCCGGGGGTGACAAGTTTCGCCCACCCTGTCCCCATCGGGTGTCGTGGGGTTCTTAAGCCACAATAAAAGACGGGCAGCCTGGCGCCAGAAGCGCTGGCTTCAATTGTATCGGATTCCCCAGGAAGCAAGAAGCGACGAGTTCGATTCTCTCAGCTCCTCGTCAAGAACATACCTTTATATTTGTCGACTATAAACTCACCGCTGATCCAAATAAATTGCGCTTATCTCTCAAACTGCCAAAATTTGACCTTTTTTACCTTTCTCGCCCCGAAGAACCTTTCGGAGACTCAGAAATTTAACGCCATAGTTAAAAATAATCGCGGAGTCGTCCGCAATTAGTCCGGGTTTCGGTTGCCTCATTAAAAAGAAGGTAGTATATATTTAACGATTTACGGGCTTACAACCGGGTCAGTGTCTAACAAAATGTTATTATGGGTAAAGTTAGAGAAGAAAGCCCTTCCAATTGTGGCGGGGGTCATGTTTCCAATAAAATGCACAAATTTCTCACAAAATAGAATCTCGGAAACGTTATCAAAGCAGCCGTATCCTGATGTATAGCGCCTGGCATAAACGAGACCCTGGATGGCTTGTGAGTCGTTTATTTCGTTTAAAATGAAACACTGATGGTAATTCTAACCAGATATTCACTAACAGATCCAAGTAAAGATAGCTCGAAGATTATTTTCTTATCATTTACATACTTGTGGGGATTCTATAGAATTTACACCTTCTCCGGGTTTTTTTAGACGGAATTTGTTTAGGATATGAGAATGGTTTGTAGACTGATTTGTTATCATGTTCTCATATATCATAGAGGCAAGCTTCTATTGGGTATCATGTTCAAAACCTTTAACAAATAACTGATAATACATTTTGCGTGTTTTGCGATCGTTACAAAATTGTGTGGAGCTTCTACAGTACCTGTCATTGACATTTGCACGTACTGTGACTTTAATGCCTCCTTCCCACCTCCATCCCTGTCTCAACCTTTTCCCCTGACTCTCCATTCGTCCCTTCATCTCTCTCTCCATCTCAGTCCTTTCACCCCGTTCTCCATCTCCATATCAATCGGCTCCTCTGAGTCACGATCTCAGCCCCTTTATTTCACTTTATTTCATTTTCCATCTCAACCTCGATCTCGATCTCTATCTGAATCCCATCATCTCACTCTCGTTCTCATTCCGTTCACTTCATTTCTCAATCTCAATGCGTTCATCCTAATTTTGATCTCAATCCGTTCATTTCATTCTCGATCTCGAAATCAATTCGTTCATACGACTCTCGATCTCAATATCGATGTCAATCCGTTGAGATCATTCTCCATCTCCATATCAATCTGTTCCCCTGCCCGCCCCCCCCCCCCCCCCCCCCCCCTCCCCCAATCAGCCCTTTTATTTCACTTTCCATCTCAACCTCGATCTCGATCTCTATCTGAATCCCTTCATCTCACTCTCGTTCTCATTCCGTTCACTTCATTTCTCGATCTCAATGCGTTCATTTCATTCGAGATCAATTCGTTCATACGATTCTCGATTTCAATCTCGATGTCAATCCGTTGAGATAATTCTCCATCTCCATATCAATCTGTTCATCTGAGCCACGATATCAGCCCCTTTACTTCACTATCGATCTCATTCCGTTCATTTCGTTCTCGATCTCAATACCGCTCTGTTCGTTTCATTCTCGATCTCAGTACCGCTCCGTTCATTATATTCTCGATCTCAATACCACTCTGTTCATTTCATTCTCGATCGCAACACCGCTCTGTTCATTTCATTCTCGTTCTCAATCTGTTGATATCAATCTCGATCTTAATACCGCTCTGTTCATTTCATTCTCGATCTCAATACCGCTCTGTTCATTTCATTCTCGATCTCAATCTGTTGATATCATTCTCGATCTCAATACCACTCCGTTCATTTCATTCTCGATCTCAATACCGCTCTGTTGATATCATTCTCGATCTCAATACCACTCTGTTCATTCATTCTCGATCTCAATCTGTTGATATCATTCTGGATCTCAATACCACTCCGTTCATTTCATTCTCGATCTCAATACCGCTCTGTTAATTTTATTCTCGATCCCAATACCACTCTGTTCATTTCATTCTCGATCTCAATACCGCTCTGTTCATTTCATTCTCGATCTCAATACCACTCCGTTCATTTCATTCTCGATCTCAATACCACTCTGTTCATTTCAATCTCGATCTCAATCTGTTGATATCATTCTCGATCTCAATACCACTCCGTTCATTTCATTCTCGATCTCAATACCACTCTGTTCATTTCATTCTCGATCTCAATACCACTCTGTTCATTTCATTCTCGATCTCAATCTGTTGATATCATTCTCAATCTCAATACCACTCCGTTCATTTCATTCTCGATCTCAATCTGCTGATATCATTCTCGATCTCAATACCACTCCGTTTATTTCATTCTCGATCTCAATACCATTCCGTTTATTTCATTCTCGATCTCAATACCACTCTGTTCATTTCAATCTCGATCTCAATACCGCTCTTTTCATTTCATTCTCGATCTCAATACCGCTCTGTTCATTTCATTCTCGATCTCAATACCACTCTGTTCATTTCATTCTCGATCTCAAAACCACTCTGTTCATTTCATTCTCGATTTCAATCTGTTGATATCATTCTCGACCTCCATACCACTCTGTTCATTTCATTCTCAATCTCAAAACCACTCTGTTCATTTCATTCTCGATTTCAATCTGTTGATATCATACTCGATCTCAATACCACTCTGTTCATTTCATTCTCAATCTCAATACCGCTCTGTTCATTTCATTCTCGATCTCAATACCACTCCGTTCATTTCATTCTCGATCTCAATATCGCTCTGTTCATTTCATTCTCGATCTCAATATCACTCTGTTCATTTCATTCTCGATCCTAATACCACTCCGTTCATTTCAATCTCGATCTCAATACCGCTCTGTTCATTTCATTCTCGATCTCAATACCGCTCTGTTCATTTCATTCTCGATCTCAATACCACTCTGTTTATTTCATTCTCGATCTCAATACCACTCCGTTCATTTCATTCTCGATCTCAATACCACTCTGTTCATTTCATTCTCGATCTCATTACCACTCTGTTCATTTCATTCTTCGATATCAATCTGTTAATATCATTCTCGATCTCAATACCACTCTGTTCATTTCATTCTCGATCTCAATCTGTTGATATCAATCTCGATCTCAATACCACTCTTTTCATTTCATTCTCGATCTCAATACCACTCTGTTCATTTCATTCTCGATCTCAATACTGCTCTGTTCATTTCATTCTCGATCTCAATACCACTCTGTTCATTCATTCTCGATCTCAATCTGTTGATATCATTCTCGATCTCAATACTACTCTGTTCATTCATTCTCGATCTCAATCTGTTGATATCATTCTCGATCTCAATACCACTCCGTTCATTCATTCTCGATCTCAATCTGTTGATATCATTTTCGATCTCAATACCACTCTGTTCATTTCATTCTCGATCTCAATCTCTTGATATCATTCTCGATCTCTAAACCACTCCGTTCATTTCATTCTCGATCTCAATACCGCTCTGTTGATATCATTCTCGATCTCAATACCACTCTGTTCATTTCATTCTCGATCTCAATACCACTCCGTTCATTTCATTCTCGATCTCAATACCGCTCTGTTCATTTCATTCTTGATCTCAATACCTCTCTGTTCATTTCATTCTCGATCTCAATACCACTCTGTTCATTTCATTCTCGATCTCGATCTGTTGATATCATTCTCGACCTCAATACCACTCTGTTCATTCATTCTCGATCTCAATCTGTTGATATCATTCTCAATCTCAATACCACTCTGTTCATTTCATTCTCGATCTCAATCTCTTGATATCATTCTCAATCTCAATACAACTCTGTTCATTTCATTCTCGATCTCAATACCACTCTGTTCATTTCATTCTCGATCTTAATACCGCTCTATTCATTTCATTCTCGATCTCAATACCACTCCGTTTATTTCATTCTCGATCTCAATACCGCTCTGTTCATTTCATTATCGATCTCAATACCGCTCTATTCATTTCATTCTCGATCTCAATACCGCTCTGTTCATTTCATACTCGATCTCAATACCGCTCAGTTCATTTCATTCTCGATCTCAATACCGCTCTGTTCATTTCATTATCGATCTCAATACCGCTCTATTCATTTCATTCTCGATCTCAATACCGCTCTGTTCATTTCATACTCGATCTCAATACCACTCTGTTCATTTTATACTCGATCTCAATACCGCTCTGTTCATTTTATTCTCGATCTCAATCTTTTGATATCATTCTCGATCTCAATACCGCTCTTTTCATTTCATTCTCGATCTCAATACCGCTCTGTTCATTTCATTCTCGATCTCAATACCACTCTGTTCATTTCAATCTCGATCTCAATACCGCTCTTTTCATTTCATTCTCGATCTCAATACCGCTCTGTTCATTTCATTCTCGATCTCAATACCACTCTGTTCATTTCATTCTCGATCTCAAAACCACTCTGTTCATTTCATTCTCGATTTCAATCTGTTGATATCATTCTCGACCTCCATACCACTCTGTTCATTTCATTCTCGATCTCAAAACCACTCTGTTCATTTCATTCTCGATTTCAATCTGTTGATATCATACTCGATCTCAATACCACTCTGTTCATTTCATTCTCAATCTCAATACCACTCTGTTCATTTCATTCTCGATCTCAATACCACTCCGTTCATTTCATTCTCGATCTCAATATCGCTCTGTTCATTTCATTCTCGATCTCAATATCACTCTGTTCATTTCATTCTCGATCCTAATACCACTCCGTTCATTTCAATCTCGATCTCAATACCGCTCTGTTCATTTCATTCTCGATCTCAATACCGCTCTGTTCATTTCATTCTCGATCTCAATACCACTCTGTTTATTTCATTCTCGATCTCAATACCACTCCGTTCATTTCATTCTCGATCTCAATACCACTCTGTTCATTTCATTCTCGATCTCATTACCACTCTGTTCATTTCATTCTTCGATATCAATCTGTTGATATCATTCTCGATCTCAATACCAGTCTGTTCCTTTCATTCTCGATCTCAATCTGTTGATATCAATCTCGATCTCAATACCACTCTTTTCATTTCATTCTCGATCTCAATACCACTCTGTTCATTTCATTCTCGATCTCAATCTGTTGATATCATTCTCGATCTCAATACCACTCTGTTCATTTCATTCTCGATTTCAATCTGTTGATATCATTCTCGATCTCAATACCGCTCTGTTCATTTCATTCTCGATCTCAATCTCTTGATATCATTCTCGATCTCAATCTCTTGATATCATTCTTGATCTCGATGCTTTCATGCCCTCCTTGATTTCGAAAACTATCCGTTCTTCTCATTCTTGATCTCAATCCGTCCATCTCACTCTTCATCCATCCATCTCATTCTGCATCTCGATGTCCATCCGTCTCGATTCTCGATCTCAATATCGATCTCAATCCGTGAATCTCATTTTTTCTCACTTTCCCCACACACATAACATATATATTTGATTCTCGGCTTTCATATCGCAAGTAGATTGACTTACATAGTATGTACATGACTCCCGATGAACGAAAGTAAATTTAGATTAATACAATGAATATAAAACACGCACAAGTGCATATCCTTAACTTTACCCATGCCAGTTGCTCCAACATCCGTTTAATCGCATCTGATCACCACCACTCTCATTGTCTCGTAACCTCACCCAATTACCTATAACATCCCCTTCATCGAATTTACTCTCTATCCACATCACGTGTCATGTCATCCACCCCTTAACCTCTCCCCATCAACACCCCTTAATCTCTTCCGGTCAACCCTTCCCCATTACTCTAATCCCATTCACTTCCCAGTATGTCACATCTATGTCCACGCCTCCAATACACCACCCACCCCCACCCTAAAACCCCTGTACCCTCCCCTGCAACCGGCAACCATCTCCAATGTATGGGTACAGTGTCAGTGCCTTGTCCCGTGCCTCATGTAGTCCACAGTGGCTTCGTTCTGCCACACATGGTACAGTCATAGTACCCCCCCCCCCCCCCCCCCCCCCTCCCCCCTTCCCCTGCTCCCCTGTTTACCCCGCGTCGATGTATCTCTGCCGGTGTCGTAATGTCGGATATAGATAGGGCAGATATTGCAGGAAGAGGTATAAAACATTATAGTCTTTTAATGATATTTGTCCACGCTGTGATATTGGAACCCGGAATCCCAACCTCTATCGCGATTTCCCGACTCCGACCAGTTAATTCAATTACACATAAACAACGGGAGGTGTACCTATCTAACCAACAAGTAATGTGCAATTATTAATCATCAGGGGGTTACATCGCTCCAGATGTGCTGTCAGTCTACATCCCGTAACTGTGAACATCCTGATAAAAACTCCTTTACATACACCATACATATTTCAACCATATACTGTGCCAAAAAGGTAGGGGATGGTGGGAATCATCAAGACAGATCTTCTGATCTATATGGTATTGGCAAATGGAAATGATATATTCATATCTACTTGGGAGTAGGCGAGCAGATCTAATGGGTTCTAATGGTTGGTGAGATGAGATGGTGGCGCACTAGGTCGTTGAAGAGGTAGGGGGAAATTTGCATTTTGCAGCCAGCGTCACTAATACCGGGTACAACCTCCCCTGTTGGCCAGACATGTACGGATTCTTCGAGGCGTGCCTCTGATGAGTCGACCAATGTCAGCTTGACTCATGTTGTTCTACTCATCAGTGAGAGCAACACCGAGATCATTGAGAGTGATGGGTAGCGAAACGTTGCCCAACACGTTGTACAAATGGCACCACGAGTGGTGCAATTAATGCTATCTGTGCAGACTACTTCTAACCTGGACATGTACTCTTACACCAGTCGCTTGTTACAAACTGTCCCTGATCTGAGTGGCAGTTTGCAACCGATTTCTTAATGCCATTGTTCTGACTAATCTGTCCTGGGCTGGAGTTGTTGCCCTTGTGCGTCCCGAGCGGCGTTTATAATCGACGTTATGTGTTTGATGCTTTCGAGACCACAATCAGCTGATGAGAGATTGAGAAACATGCAGCGTTTGGGCAACGATATTCTGGCGTGTGCAACCTGCAACATGCCAACGACACCTACACGTTCAGTACGCTGCAACGGCCGCATGATCAATGATGTTGTTTCCTTCATTATTAAACGTGTTTAATAAAGTGTCTTTGAAATTGGTTCCAAGAAAACAACATGCGTCTGCTCACAACCGAGTCTGGGTGACAATGGTGAATCTGGAATACCATCCCTTGCACGTGTTGTCCGAGGTCACGTGCTTCATGCCTGTCACAGTGTTGTGTTTTGGAGTCTTCGGAAATGTTCTTGCCACATAAATCACTTACTTTCAGTGCCAGACATTGATGCATTTTCCTGTAGCTTCACCTCAAAACAAAATATCCCCTACTTTGCTTGCATAGTATATAAACAACCAAATGAGTCAGTGAATGTTTGCGCATTAAGTCAGTCATCTCAAGGCGTGTCATCTCAGTGTGGGTGGAGTGCACGTACTTGCCACACGGACGGGTCGAAGACACACAATGCGAAGCTAAAACACACAAAGTATCTCACACACACACTGTATTTACCCCAAACACACATTGTATGTACCACAAGCACACGCATTGTATTTACCACAAACACCTACACTGTATTTATCACAAACACACAAACTCTATGTATCACAAGCACACACACTGTATTTACCACAAACAGACACTGCATTTACCACAAACACAAACTGTTTGTACGACAAGCACACACACTGCATTTACCACAAACACACACTGTATTTATCACAAACAATCACTGTATATGCCACAAACACACACTGTATTCACCACAAACAATCACTGTATTTACCACAAATATTCACGCTGTATCTACAACAAACACACAGTGTATTTACCACAAACACTCACTGTAAGTACCACAAACACACACTGTATATACCACAAACACCCACAATGTTTTTACCACTAACACTCACTGTATGTACCACAAATATTTACGCTGTATCTACAACAAACACACTGTATATACAACAAACACACACTGTATTTACCACAAACATTCACTGCATGTACCACAAACGTACACTGTATTTACAACAAATATCCACACTGTTTCTACAACAAACGCACACACTGTGTATCCAGCAAATACACACTGTAGTTACCACAAACTAACACTGTATTTACCACAAATATTTACTCTGTATCTACAACAAACACACACTGTATCTACAACAAACACACACTGCATGTACAACAAACGCACATTGTATTTACCACAAACACTCACACTGTATCTACAACAAATACTACCGCAAACACACACACACATTGTTTGTACCCCAGGCACACACACTGTATTCACCACAAACAATAACTGTATTTACCACAAACACTCACTGTTTTTCCCACAAACACTCACACTGTATCTAAAACAAACTCTCGCAATGTATTTACCAAAAACCCACACTGTATATACCACAGACACTGCATGTTCCACAAACGAACACTGTATATACCATAAACAAACAATCACTGTATTTACCACAAAACACACACTGTATTTTCCACAAACGCACACTGCATTTACCATAAACACTCACACTGTTTTTACCGCAACCACACACTGTTTGTACCACAAGCGCACACAGTGTATTTACCACAAACAATCACTGTATTTACCACAGACACTCACACTGTATATATCACAAACACACATTGTTTGTACCACAAGCACACCCAATGTATTTACCATAAACACACACTGTATTTACCACAAACACACATTGTATTTACCACAAACACTCACGCTGTATTTAGCACAAACACTGCATGTACCACAAACGCACACTGTATTTACTACAAACAACAATCACTGTATTTACCACAAACACTCGCTGTATATACCACAAACACACACTGTATTCCCCCAAAATGCACACTGTATTTACCATAAACACTCATACTGCTTTTACCGCCACCACACACTGTTTGTACCACACACGCACACAGTGTATTTACCTCAAACACTCACTGTATTTACCACATACACTCGCACTATATTTTCCACAACCACACATTGTATTTACCACAAACGCTCACACAGTATATACCACAAACACACACTGTATTTACCACAAACACTCACACTGTATTTACCATAAACTCCATACCATAAAGGCTGTATTTTCGACAAACTCAGAATGTATATGCCACAAACACACACTGTATCTACAACAGACACTGTATGTACCACAAACGCACACTGTGTTTACCACAAATATTCACGCTGTATCTACAACAAACACACACTGCATGTACCACAAACGCAAACAGCATGTACCACAACAGAGTAGAACAACATGAGTCAAGCTGACATTGGTCGACTCATCAGAGGCACGCCTCGAAGAATCCGTACATGTCTGGCCAACAGGGGAGGTTGTACCCGGTATTAGTGACGCTGGCTGCAAAATGCAAATTTCCCCCTACCTCTTCAACGACCTAGGGTGGCATCACAATGGCTGGCCGAACTGCGCTCCATATTTTCCATGGCAGGGTCAAAGGTCAATACTATCGGTCCAACATAATTGCACTGTATGTACCACAAACACTCACAATATACTGTATTTAGCATAATCTCACACTGCATCTACCACAACCACACACTGTATTTACCACAAACACTCACAATATACTGTATTTAGCATAATCTCACACTGCATCTACCACAACCACACACTGTATTTACCACAAACACTCACAATATACTGTATTTAGCATAATCTCACACTGCATCTACCACAACCACACACAATGTAACACAGACACACATACTGTATTTACAAACACACACACTGCATCTAAAATACGCACACACAATGTATCTACAACGAACTCACACAACAAAAGACGCTTGATGCGTCGCTTTGTCTAAGAACTGTTATTGTTGAGTACATGTTATAGGTTTCTATTCACCAGTTTAACGTGTTGTGGTATGAAATCTTTTATTACACAATACATCTCTCATCTGGAAACTAATTCCTTGATGCTGATGATGTGGAGTACAACTGGCTAACAGCCATAATACTCGACTATAACTCTCTGTCAGGACCTGCAGACCTCACGTACAACGGAGGTCAGTCGATGCCAAGGATATCTATGTACTGAATTGTTTCTAATTAACATCAATGAAATATCTGTTGTTCAATCTGGCTCATTCAATGAAGAGGAAGGACTCGAATCAAAGATATCTGTAACCCACGTGAAATCTCGAGCCACCAGGAGATAATCTCGTTTTATGGCTTCAGTCTTTATATGAGTAGAGAGCATTTATCAAAATACTGATCACAAAAATTTACCACACAGGAAAATTATCGGCTTTAAAACTTGATCAAGGCTATACGTTATCTGCAGTATCTCGCGTTTCCTGCAAAGCCACATCCACCTCCCTTAACTCAGGGGACCAAGCATTTCGATCCCTCCTCCGAGTTGTTCGCCGGTGTTTAATTAGCTTGTGAGCACACCTATTAATTTTAAATCGTCTGATGTTTAGGGGTAATTATGTCTCCCAGACTGATAGGCAGTTTTCAAGAAGATAGTACGTCTTGATGAGAAATTGCCGAGTGGTTTGGTGTCAAATTTGGTGCTCGTTATCTTGCGAAGGGGTATCCGAAAGAGCTTTTCAGGTTGATTCTTAATATTGAACACGACAAATGGCATGTTTTGATAATGTTTGAATGTTACAAGGTGAATTGTTATGACAAATGAGAGATTTAGAGACACCGAACTGCGCCTTGGAATTTTAAATCTGCCTTTAACGGACAGTTTGTTTCATTTTCTGCCGACCGCGATATCACATTTGACAAATGTGCTGATACCTATCGAACAATGTTTCCCAAAATTCCGTAAAAGCATACTTGGAAAACATAATTGTCCATCTTTGACGTTTTATCATAAGCTGTATTTTGCATTGACGGCAAATATTATCTAAAGACGTCTCGGGTTTGTCTATTGAGGACATGGTGTGCAAGTGAATTTAAATCGTTCCATTATTATTTCTTTTATGGACATTAGTAGGAATGTGTTCTTTTCAGATAAAATGTTTGATTTCTGCAAATGTATACACAATTATATATCATCTGGTTCATAATCATGACAATATAAGGAATGTTTGCACCCGTAGACACAAACTATATTCCTGTAAGGTAATGCATGTATTGGAAAGCACAGTTTGGGACAAGGATGTGCGCCTCAGATGACCGATTGTAAGGGCTGGTATTGTCCATGTATTGTTAATTACGTAAGAGATGATTTGAACACAATCCCTGGTCTTGAAATGAACAACGGTTCTCAGACATCAATCACTTCAAAGTCAAGCGGCCGAGAATCAACAATGGTAAGGCTTCTTTCAGGATTCATTTCACACTCCGTACAAATGACCCGACCACGCCACAGTAAACACTGGTCAAGATTTGGTCATTGGTCAAGCATCATTAAACGCATTATGATCCAACCCGCGACAGCTGTTCGGCACTTTTCGTGATCATGTTTGTTTGCGCAATTACTTGAATGTGACGTCATATACGACCATTACGCATGCGTCCTGCTATGCTTGACCGGTGGTCATTATACTTGAGACAGAATAAGTCGTTAAGTGGGCCTGACCCCTGGCGACCTCGGCAGGGTGTACGCCGTAGAGAGGGATAGAGTGTTATTGAAGGTTATCGTTTATTGAGTTTTATTGTCCTTATTTTGACGTTTAGGTTGCAACCAATGACATTTAGATGAGATTAACACTGTATGTATATATTTCGTTTTATTATAATGAGGCACGGTGTTCCAGCTGCTCTATGTGTGTGTGTGTGTGTGTGTGTGTGTGTGTGTGTGTGTGTGTGTGTGTGTGTGTGTGTGTGTGTGTGTGTGTGTGTGTGTGTGTGTGTGTGTGTGTGTGTGTGTGTGTGTGTGTGTGTGTGTGTGTGTGTGTGTGTGTTGTGTTGTGCATGGACGACGGCAACAGCTGGAAAGCAGGTCGCTTTTGTCAATATTGTGAGATAATTTAGATATGTAAGTAATTTATGCAGGCGTTCTTCAAAGGTGAGGGCAGTTGATTAGCATAGCTATGGAGATGAATGCGAGTGAATGCGAGGGTGATAATTATGATGATGATGATGATGATGATAATCATATGATTATAGGATATGATGCTTATTATTGCGATTATGAAGTGGCCATGATACAATGGAGATGGCGTGATGTCAATAGCGACAGTGAGAACAGATTTCATTGACGATGGTGATGACGGTAGACAGTAATGACTTAAGATCTGCATTGCTTATTTGTACTCAAGTAAGTCAGTATTTGTCATCTCAAAACATGTTAGATAACCACATTTTGATATGGCAAAACGCAAGTACTAAGAGTTGGTTGTACATATCACACCAAGTTGCATTTTAAAACACAATTCGGATAACAAAGAAATGTTTGTCAATGGATAACGAAAACGTGTTACATGAACAAAACTTTTTTGTCACTCTTTGCAAGCTGTCGTCTCGCAAGCGGCTTCTGCGGACACAGTTACCCCCATGACTATCCTCTACCGTAGATCCCCCAAACAATGATTTAAAGCCGCACTCGGCAATATTTCAGCTATATGACGGCGGTCTGTAAATAGTGGACCAGACAATCCAGTGACTGACATCATGAGCATCGATTAACGCAATTTGGATACGATGAAATGCATTAACCAAGTCAGCGAGACTGACCACTCGACCCCCCTACTCGCCTTTTAAGACGAGCATGGTCTGCTGAAGACCAATTCTAACACCCTGTTCCTCATTGTTATAGGTGAGGTGAGGTGAAATGGGGTTAAACGTCGCGTTCAAGTTTAGGGCGTGCGTGCGTGTCTGCTTGCACTAGTCCGGACTAATGCCGATTTTGTAGTGCAAGCCCACTGAAATACCATGCCACAGTTAACATGAATACCCCACTAAGACACAGAACACCGACTCCAACCAGTCCTTGTTTTAGCCCCTAAATACCGAGCGCCAGACAGGCTGATCACAAGTACAATCTTTTAACGTATCTTGGTATGACGCGGACGGGGATCGAACCTCCGACCTTCCTCTTTCCGGCCGGACGCTCTACCACTAGACCACGGAGGCGGTGTCGTCGCAGTCATATAAAATACTGTGAAGCTTCTACTAATTATTGTATTGCTGTTCAACACAATAACGTGTATTAAGATACACAATGATTCATTTGTTAATATCAAATAGGGATAGATTGAGAATGTGTATTTTGATTGGATAAAAAGCACTTGGAAATTGGTACAATGAGGATGTATTTGGTTGTTGAGACATGGAAGAAGGTAAACACGACATGGAAGAAGGTAAACACGACATGGAAGAAGATACACACGACATGGAAGAAGGTAAACACGACATGGAAGAAGATACACACGACATGGAAGAAGGTACACACGGCATGTAAGAAGGTAAAAACGACATGGAGGAAGGTAAACACCACATGGAGGAAGGTACACACGACATGGAAGAAGGTACACACGACATGGAGGAAGGTACACACGACATGGAAGAAGGTACTCACGACACGGAAGAAGGTAAACACCACATGGAAGAAGGTAAACACGACATGGAAGAAGGTACACACGACATGGAAGAAGGTACACACGACATAGAAGAAGGTACACACGACATGGAAGAAGGTAAACACGACATGGAAGAAGGTACACACGACATGGAAGAAGGTACACACGACATGGAAGAAGGTACACACGACATGGAAGAAGGTACACACCACATGGAAGAAGGTAAACACGACATGGAAGAAGGTACACACGACATGGAAGAAGGTACACACCACATGGAAGAAGGTAAACACCACATGGAAGAAGGTACACACGACATGGAAGAAGGTAAACACGACATGGAAGAAGGTAACACGACATGGAAGAAGGTACACACGACACGGAAGAAGGTACACACGACATGGAAGAAGGTACACACGACACTGAAGAAGGTACACACGACATGGAAGAAGGTACACACGACATGGAAGAAGGTACACACGACACTGAAGAAGGTACACACGACATGGAAGAAGGTAAACACGACATGGAAGAAGGTACACACCACATGGAAGAAGGTACACACCACATGGAAGAAGGTACACACGACATGGAAGAAGGTACACACGACATGGAAGAAGGTAAACACCACATGGAAGAAGGTAAACACGACATGGAAGAAGGTACACACGACATGGAAGAAAGTACACACGACATGGAAGAAAGTACACTACATGGAAGAAGGTACACACCACATGGAAGAAGGTACACACCACATGGAAGAAGGTACACACGACATGGAAGAAGGTAAACACCACATGAAAGAAGGTAAACACGACATGGAAGAAGGTACACACGACATGGAAGAAAGTACACACGCCATGGAAGAAAGTACACTACATGGAAGAAGGTAAACACCACATGGAAGAAGGTACACACCACATGGAAGAAGGTACACACCACATGGAAGAAGGTAAACACGACATGGAAGAAGGTACACTCCACATGGAGGAAGGTAAACACGACATGGAAGAAGGTAAACACGACATGGAAGAAGGTACACACGACATGGAGGAAGGTACACACGACATGGAGGAAGGTACACACGACATGGAGGAAGGTACACACGACATGGAGGAAGGTACACACGACATGGAGGAAGGTACACACGACATGGAAGAAGGTACACACGACATAGAAGAAGGTACACACGACATGGAAGAAGGTACACACCACATGGAGGAAGGTACACACGACATGGAAGAAGGTACACACGACATAGAAGAAGGTACACACGACATGGAAGAAGGTACCCACGACACGGAAGAAGGTAAACACGACATGGAAGAAGGTACACACGACATGGAGGAAGGTACACACGACATGGAGGAAGGTACACACGACATGGAGGAAGGTACACACGACATGGAGGAAGGTACACACGACATGGAGGAAGGTAAACACGACATGGAGGAAGGTAAACACGACATGGAAGAAGGTACACACGACATGGAGGAAGGTACACACGACATGGAGGAAGGTACACACGACATGGAGGAAGGTACACACGACATGGAGGAAGGTACACACGACATGGAGGAAGGTACACACGACATGGAAGAAGGTAAACACGACATGGAAGAAGGTAAACACGACATGGAAGAAGGTAAACACGACATGGACGAAGGTAAACACGCGCGATTACACTACATGGCGGAAGGAATGTAGACTGAGCGTTTTGAATGTAGGGTTAATGTGACGACTCATCTATTTATGTTTAACAGAGTGCCAATGTTTCTGAGAGAACCGTTTCTCGCAACGTTATAAAGTCTGCTTGCCACAGAAAATGTTGGCATTGTCTGCTACACGCTCCAAATCTAATGTGGGTCTTAAAGTGACTTTCATATGGTGAAGATGATGGCTTGCTGTTCTAGGGCTAATAGTCATTGAATTTCTGATTGCCGGTTTATGAGAACACTGGGCCCTAAACCCAGTAGTCGTTCCTCCAAATATGACGCACACACAGAACCAAGTGGGCTAGCCCCCTGCGAAAATGCAGGTCGCATTATGGGGCTCATAAATTCGTATTAAGGGTTGATTCATCGAATTAAAGTGCTCCAGGAGTAGTCGGGAAGCAAGATTACTTGGATTGCTGTATTGAAGAAATGATGATGGTCACAGCACGGAACCATGGCGGCTTCAAAGCGCCGATTCAAGAGAAAAACAAGGGTATTTGTTGCGATGGAAGTATAAACTGTATCCCCGCAGTGCTACTGGATATGGACAGCTGGCCTAGGTTTCACACCAGCTACAGAAGGTTAAGGTCGTTAGATAAGTAATACAGAGGCATTGGAATTGCCTTGAAACACACAGTCGCAGCCTCTTACCGTCGCCTTTAGCTAGGACCCCTTGGCGAGGAGACCACGGGTTGTCGGTAAATGGTCGTAGCCATTCTAATTTATTATTTTAGACGCGATATGATATACCTCAACACCGTAGCATCTAAGGCGCCCCCTTGCTTCATATTTTAGTCCATTATTTTCAATTTACACTTATCTATAGCGCTAAACGGCCATGGTTCATTGACTGACTGAGGTTAAGATCGTCTTTAAAGGAAGTTAAGGTTAATCTATAGGGTTTGCGACTAGTCAAGTGTTAGAATGGATCCGCTATTTAGAGGATGGGGTTCAAGTATCGTTCCGATCACTGACTTAATGACTACATTTATTTAGAAGGCACTGATCACGATGCTACTCGTAGCGTGCTTTGTGTTTAATGAATCCAGTATTTACGTGTCTCTCATAAATTGACAAGCGGTTAATTTTCCATTATGGTGACTCACTGATAGGTATATTTAAGAGTGATTTTATTGGCTGAGCATTCGCTGAGAGAACTTACTGTATGAACATTTATTCTGGCAGTTTATTGCCGAATTATGCGCTGGGAAAATCTCTAAAAGTCTGATGTTTATAAAGGTTGACTGTTCCCAAATAGTGTGAGAAATGGTGTGTATACACGACATCTCTATACACGCGTATACAATAGAATATTAAGCGCCTTAACGAATTCTATTCAATAGAAAATTGATTTTTCGCGTGTTTTGGTTTCATCCCGATTATTCTCCCAAACCGAACAAACATGTCGCCAGAAATAAAATGAACCATGCGAAATGGAACTAATTTTGTAAAGAACAGCAACTTACTGCGTCCTTGTATCCCAATGAAAGAAACTATACTTATTAGACAAAAGAAACCGATAAAGACCTATCCTCTTAAATGTCGTATTCTAAATATATTTTTCATTCGCATATGTACTTGATACTGATATACACATTCATACAAAGCTTACTTTTCTTTAAAGAAGAAATTTCCCATTCAATATAAACAGGACAGGCCCAAAACGTCTTCCCTGCCGAACACCTCGTTCACATACCACAGTAGATCCGCCAATGACCTCTTTAGTAGTCCATTATCAGGTGGATCAGGAGGGATCTGCTCTTAGCCCGTCGAGAATCATTTGTCTAATTTCAGCAGGCTCTAATGGCCCTCCCTACTGTATCTGTTACATATTATACTTATTAGTTTAA
This sequence comes from Haliotis rufescens, assembly GCF_023055435.1. Taxonomy (NCBI): domain Eukaryota; kingdom Metazoa; phylum Mollusca; class Gastropoda; order Lepetellida; family Haliotidae; genus Haliotis; species Haliotis rufescens. Next base: position 23,504,232 of record NW_025963802.1, read on the forward strand.
GCATCCACTTAACGGAAACAATTATATGATATACAACAAAGCCCAGCCAGGAGGTGACACGGCTGACCCTTGCTTAGATAATGGCTTCTTGAACAACGTTGCTAATTTCATAATTCTGTTAACACGAGTCATGTGTCAGCCTAATAAATAGTTTGGCGGCGTATGGTTGGCTGGAGGTTTGGCTTTTTCTTGAACATGAAAGTGGTTTTAGTTGTTTTTCTAACATGGACATTAGTATATTTCAAAGTTTGTCACAGATATATATACCTGAGAGGAAATTTACCTTTCACGTGCATGTTCTCATGCCTTTTGCATATTATAATGCAAGTGTGCATGTGTGTATTTGCGTGTATGTCCGTTAGCCTGTACGAGTATATGTTCGTAATAGCTGTATATCTGAGCATGTTCGTACAATCTGTATACGTATGTATACATGTATATGGCCGTAATAGTGTATACACACCTGTGTTCAACTGAATTGTATCCTATATTACCTGGTTACAGATGCTGTGTTTTGGTATGTCGTTTGGGACGACCACTTCATATTCTGTGGGGGCCTAGGATTTTGTATCCTATATTACCTGGTTATAGATGCGGTGTTTTGGCATGTCGTTTGGGACGACCATGTAATATTCTGTGGGGGCCTGGGATTTTGTATCGAGATTAGATTTTTTCAGCTTCAGCTGTAAATCCGATGCATGTATTGTTTTATGTTTTAAAATATGAGCCTGAATTTTGTTTATAGGAAAACACAATGAAACAATTTAATTTTTCTGGCACGACTATTGTTTCAAAACATAAGTGACTATCATGAAAAGAACTGTATACTGAACATATAAATCTAACCATGGTCTCTTACCATACGCAGCCTGTTTAAGGCTATTGTCTACGGAACACAGTTATGCGAACTGTTCTTTTCTTTTAAGCTAATTATAAAAAAAAACTCATTTGTCAGATAACCCTAAATGTGATCGAGATTATTTCTTCACTTAACTTGGATTATAACGTCATAAACGACCTTACCAATACTGAGTGCATTTTAGATCGTCATGAGATGAGTTAACAAGATGAGCTGCAAGATCTCCTTCAACTTACATTATGAAGTATATTGTACGCTTATTTCATTTAAATGGTATGTAATGAGGTTCCACGGTGAACGTTAATTAGTTATTTTTCAAAGACGGCACATGTGTTAACAGTCTGCGTATCGTTTGACAATTCATCTTTGCATATATATTATTAAAGACGACAAGCACGAAAGGCCAAAAAGTCAAATTAGCTCTCGTTATTCAGCTTGGTAAACATTTTTTTTTAAATATGAAATATTCAAAACATAGTTATGTACAAAGTTTTGTTCATTGTGTCATAATGTTGAAATTCAGAACGAGAGACATTGTCAAAATGAAATCGTACACATACTGAAATATCGTTACCTTTACCTTTACGACAATCATTCACGTTTTCGGTAGAACATGAACCCCATATTGTCATTTGTCAACAACATATACACATATAGATTTGTGTATGTGTTTTATGTTAATTCTGGATTAATTCTATAAATATCGTTAACTTCAGGTTCATTAAACGTTTAGCCTCCTACATATGTTGTCTACTTCAAACGTGTATGAACGGTGGAAAAATAAAATTATTAATATTTCACTTTCGAGGGCCTGTAAGTGCTTTTGTAGATCTGAGAAACCCACCATATATATTCTCGAGAAGCTGAGATTTTGTTGTTGTTGTTGTTGTTGTTGTTGTTGTTGATGATGATGATAATACTTGGCTCATCTTTGCAGAGGAAACACATGAAAGCAGTGGCAAAAAATATGTACTATCTCCATGAAAACAACTGCATGTTTATACACACCAGTAACAATGTATGATGTGCAAAGACATGCCGAGGATACGATTACATTTCCGGGTTAAAGGTTATTTCCGGATTTGTATACCAGTCACATCGTCATTTTCTGCAGCCGCGTGTGTTACTGAAGAAGAGGGTAAGACCTCACAAAGTTAACTAGGCGAAAAATTGGTCAGGATATATGTGTCATTATTTACTGCGCGAAAACACACTTCGGCAGCATCTGCACGCGATCTCTTCATCAGCCGTGAAATGTTGTGTCACACAGCTCTACGAACACGACCCTTACACGCGCAGTCAGGTCAAGGGTCAACATGACGTCACTAATGACTCTACCATATGTAACCACTGCTTTCTACAAACAGACTTTATCAGTGAAATTTTTGATAGAATATACGTCCTGTTCTTGACACTGTCGCAAACGTATTTTCCAAATATTGTTACTTATATATAATACTCGTATTATATTCGGATAATATTTATTTGGTACGTGTTAGTCGGAATAGTAATGCATATAGACATAATATACACATGAAATGTTTATATAAAAATGAAACAAAATACAATTGTAGACAAGATCTCGCGGTATGGTGCTGTGTTCTGCCAGAAGCGCGTTGGCTAGGAATTTAATACATCTTCGTGTTGATTATTACCGAACATTTTTATTTTGCATTTTAACATTCTTCTGAAATTATATTTTCGTCAGTAATATGTTCACTGTAGAGTTGATAATACGTTGATCAAAAACGGAAAAGTTAATTTTCCATTTCGTAAAGGATATTTCAATGTATAAAACAGTGTTGATTATTGTTGTGGCAGGAAGTGTGCACAGAAAACACTCCTCACCCAGTGGTCAACACATGACGTCAAATTAAGCATGGATCCTGTCCTCGGGTGACTTCCGGTTCTGTAATGTACAAGATGATATGTGGCACGTGCACACTTTCATCACCCACGTGTGCTTGAACGTCTCAAAGCGAGCTGCCTGGGGGTAAGAGCGCCCCCTTTATAAAAAACAGAGACTCACCTGTCTTGTTGCTCGCTGTCTTCGTGTTACTGTGGAGTTGCCCTATTATAAAGGATGTCCATATTTTACACACACCAGGTTTTTGAGATATACCCTGGGATTTGTATACGGCGATGCCTCACAACACAGCAACGATTTTGTGTCTAAGAATCCCCAAAAGACATGGGACTAAAATATATATACACACACATATTTGAAGTAGATTTTAATAAGCGGTACACGTTCGTTTTGTCAAGTTTATTATTTATTTTGAGTGCAATATGAAAATAAAACACAAAACATTACATTATGGAAACAGTGGTCACGTTGACGTATCATAAAAAAAGGAATACATGTTTTCTACTTAACTCTCGGTAGGAATATATTATTTATTTTTTATCTCCATATACCTTTACTAGTCACGTACAGATGGTCATCGTTGTTTTCAATATTGTAACAGTGTCTTTTACTCGTCAGGCAGAATTGGACAGTGCCTCTACTCACCACGCAGAATTGAACAGTGCCTGTACACGTCACACACATGTTGTCAATGCTTTTACTTGTCATTCACAGGTTCTCACGCAGAAGTTTTACCCGTCCCGCAGATCAAGCATTCCGGACCTGTAGTCATTAGTGACTCAAATAAATTGCGTTGTTTTGCTTTTATTTAGGAGTTAATGCAGAGCTATGTTACCTGTAGTTTTGGTGCAAGCTAAACTTAATTTGAAACCGAACAAGTAATATTGAATAGCTCCACATTGAAAACACACCACGTGTATTTTTATCTCCTTTCTATCATGGCAAAATTACATGTGAACAAAGCGGCACTGGTTGAGTAGATCGCTCATTTAAATTGAGGACACGCCGATAATTGCCTTTTAACAAAGTATTTCGTTTAATATACTAAAACTAAGACTTAGAAAGTCAATGAAAGAGCGTACCACAGCTATTTCTCAAACAAGCATGAAGTGAAGCGAGGTTTAGTTGTTAACCGCAAACCACTATATTGACGCCACAATGTTTATTGTGACGCAAATGGTTTGACGTAAAAGAAAAATATCAAGATTTTTGTTGTCGCTACAATTGTGTGTTACACACTCTCTTAGTCGATTTCTATCGTAGTGTCCTGCAACACATGCTTTAAATTTTACAGAAACTTCATATCTGTGGTTTGTATTCCTAACATTTGTTAAGTTTATCATTTCAAAATGTCTACCCATGTACCGACAATGCCTGAGCTAAAAGTACTTTCCTATAAACATTTGCTTCCGCGGTGATGAGGCCATCAAGCCAGCGGCTTTGGTACCAGATATAATGATGATTGGCACCTCTGACTGATCATTCACAATCGAGTATTTTCCAAAGTCTTGGTAGAATGGAAGACGCTTTATTTAAATGTATTGTAAGAAACGTGCACATTATGCGTCTGAAAAAACATTCCTCAGTAAAAGTATGTGTCTGCGTTTTGACATTCGCTCCCTATATAATACAATATTTGGTGCTATATGTAAATGGCGTTCTAATTAACACATCTCGTTGGAATGTTTTTGGTAAGCTCATTTTACTTTTTCTTAATTATGAGTTTTCTTTTATATGTTTTTGACGAGTTCTTACTAAAATGTGTCCGAGTCATCAACTCCAGATTTTGTTACGAGCACGGTTGATCCCCGTGTGTCCTAAATCACGGCTTCCAAACATCTTAAAACAAATCACGAACGATTAAAGCACCAGGGTGCGGCACAGTTTGCCGTCATTACAGCCATGATTATTAAAGTGTTGCAACATTATGAAAACATATTTGTGTATAAGAGGTCGGTCGTTGAAATTGCACAGTCTACGAAGATATTAAAACTGGTTTTATCTCTGAAATTCATCCCCATTTCAGGCGCCTCCGACCAACCTGACTTTAATAGGCCCGAGATAAAATCACGTGTGCGATTTGGGTACAAGATGTAGTTTAAAACTGCTTGGCAATTACAACAAATCACTCTAATACCATTTTCATGAGCACTTACTTCAGCCCCCCTGTGGAGCAAATAAATAGCATCTTCTAAGTTCGCTCTGTGGTCAGGTCTTCCACTGCGCTAGAAAGTCTAAACGTTTCCCAATTCCAAAAATACATCAACTTCACAGCCACAAGTTACAAAATAATCAACATATGGGACTATATAACGTTGTTAATACGCAGGATAAGGAGGCAACAATTAACAAATAATTACAAATTATTTCCTCTTCCATCTATCAGCGGTCATGGAGATAACATATAGTTCTCCTACCGGCCTGGTCCCCGCCCTCTCAGACTCCGCGGCGCTAGAGAGCTCCGTTCACTGACAAAAACTACCTCACTACGAAAAAGTTCCATTTGCGCTGTCTATCATGTTAGGATAAGCTGAGGATAAGAACATATTGGTTTCTGCTTCTTGTATCGTGGATACAGAGAGGGGACTCGCCGGCGTTATTTTACTATCGTGTAACCCTGGGCATAGCGGATCGCTTGGTTTCCTATCTAAATCTGCCGTGCTTAATTAAGTCTTACATCTACATGAACCCGACATGTCATTCGGTGGTTCGTAATAAAGGAATGGTTTTATGAGGCGCTTCCATTTAGGCGGCACCGCATGCTGTGACGTCATAAACTCCTCGCCGTGAGGAATGCTAAACAGACTGTGAATACACTGAGACACTGTACATATACACTCCTTATTACGCGGTATAAATAAAATATCTCATGATACTGTACAATAAAACATCTCATAATGTAGTCGAAAAGACATCTTATAACGCATTACAATATACAATCTTATAATACCTCATAGTAAAACTTGTTATTAACGAGTGAAATAAGACATGTAATAAGGCAGTACAATAACCTATCTTATAATACTATAGTAAACCATGCTATCATGTAATGAAATATAAACCATGCTATCATGTAGTGAAATCAGACATCTCACAACGCATTACAAAATGCTATATATAATAAGGTATAGTAAAACATGTAGGGAAATCAAATACCTTACAACACATTACAAAATACTATATATATAGTAAAACATACTGTCATGTCGTGAAATCAAAATACTATATATAATAAGGTATAATCTTATGATACTGTATAGTAAAACAATACAATAAACTATCTAATGATACGATATGGTAGAAGATGTTATAAAATGTAGTGAAAAAAAGATACCTTATAACACATTACAATAAAATACCTTATAATACGCGACAGTAAAACATGTCATAATAAAGTGAAACACGACATCATATAACGCATTACCCTCTATTTTACTGGATTCTAAAGCTCCATAAAAATCCATACAAAGTGGGATATATTGCTGAGTCCAGCAAATGTGACTGTATCAAGGACTAACAATGACCCTTAATATTGTCAAGGAAGGAATTTCTTATATTCACAGAAAGTAGAATTACTATCATGTGGAACTCCAAAGATTTCCTTGAATGATTGCAATCTCAGAAAAGAACCAAGTTCAATTCTGTCAAAACATTTGATTGTTCAACTTTGTACAGCACTATCCCACAACAACTTCCTTCCTTGATCCATGGGGCTTTCGTTACTAAAAGTAGTGACCATACATATAGTTACATATCCATGTTCAGGGGTTCAGGACAATTTGTCCCAAATGAAAGCAAATGTCTTCTGGTGTTTACTGAAAAAATGATATGTGGAATTTAGACTTCCTAATTGATAACATCCATGTCAAATATGCGTGTGGGACACCGGTGGAACCATCTTCCCGAGGCAAGGGCGTTAACTGACAATAAAAGTCCATTTAGCGCCACCAGTGGGTATTACGAGTTATGTCCCTTCTAAGTCTCTTCTATTGACCAGTCAGATTCCATCACTCATGTCACTTGCATTTGCTTAAAACAAATGGCGTGGCCCCGTCAAAGCGATATGATCTTACACCGCGAAGTTACATCACATCACTTGAGTTACTTGATTAAAAACATGAAAAAAAGATTTGCCCAATATCTGTCAAAGCCAATTTGGCGGTACACATGCTTTGCAAATCCTGCAGTCGACCGAAATCTGCACGTTGAAATCAATGTTGTCTACGAACCGGATGTCTAGTTCATTACGCTATATTGATTGGACAATGCATGGACTGAAAACTTACACTTACATTGTAATCTTCGGCGACGCACAACAGTAGTATTTCTGGCGTCATTATGCCAATAGTGACAATAGAGGGAGAAGTAAAACGTAGTCCCAGGCGACAGCCAACGTAATTCTCTTGACGTCATAAAGCATATGACGTCATAGTTAGTGATAATATTGGGGGGCATGAATACATTATGTTGTGAGTGCACAAATACACATTGAGTTACATGGGGAAGTTTTGAAAATTATATTTTTGAATTAAGTTTAGGTTTCAAAAGCCTTATGAACATCTGTTCTTTTTCCAATTGTAAATGTTTGTCATTGCTAAACAATTTATAAAACGGAAAGACAGTAAAATTATCACTCCCGCATTCATCAATGTGTTTGCTTACATTTATACAACGTACATTTGGATCTCGAATTTGTTGTAATCTCTAAATGTACGTTGTATATATATATGTTAGTTTTGATACTTTTATGTATTTATTATCCTTTTTGCCTCCTAAATAATTGTACATAGCTTGTAAATCTTTAGTGATACCGTTGGATAGCTTATGTTCAGCTCTTTATTTTGAAATTTACACCTGCCGTTTGGATATAGTTGTTAGTTTCCTATTAATGTTTTCCCCAAGTTAAGAAAAATACTTTGGCTACACGCTCGAGACAATTGTATTCCCCAGCTGACCAGGAGTGATTCGCCTCGCTGATGACCGCGCGCGAGTATATATACCTTTGTCAGGATCTTGTGTATTTACCCCATGCCTCATTAAATCGTTTACGGGTCGACGTGCTACAGGTTTCGTTAGTATTCAAAGCTCCGGTTTTTTTCTGGTGATTGTCTAGCTTTTTTTGGAATTTTAGTATCTCCTTACTTATTCTTTTCTTTTGTCTATTAGACTAATTTGACATTCAGACGTTCTCGTCTATTTTATGGTCCAGGTGACTTATACTGTTCAAAAAGAGAAACGCAAAGCCAAATTTGTGTGAGGTAGGAAAATACATTTGTACGAGGAACCGTACAAGGTATTGAGCCAAACTTTTTGTGGAGAGAACACTTGGTGATTGTAGTCATCTCAGTTATCGGTACATAGGGAAGTCCAAGGTGAAGGTCAGCTACCATCAATAATGCGTATGTGCCCCGTTGGAATCGATAGTGGCCTGACATCTCCTGCCCACGGCGTGGCCGTCTATCCAATTCATCCCACAGGTGCTCTATCGGGTTCAAATCCGGGGATCTGGAGGGACAGGGGAGAACATCAATGTTGTTGTTGTGGAGACAGGCTCTTGTGACCCGTGCTGTATGCGGTGGAGTGTTGTCCTGCTGGAATACACCAATGCCGTTGGCTGAAATTAGGAGGACGTGTTGTAGGAGGATTTCGTTGATGTATCGTTGAGCCGTAAGATTGCCCTGGATATGGACCAAACCTGACCTGCCATGATGAGAGATATCCGCCAACATCATAACGCTACCCCCACCAAACCTGTCCACTTCCTGTACGCAGTTTCCGGCGTAACATTCTCCCCGACGTCTGGAGACCCGTGCTCTTCCATCCCCTCGAAATCCTGATTCGTCGCTGAACCAGACAACTCTCCATCGCAGTTGCAGCCATACCCTGTGTTGATACCAATGCAGTCGTTGTTGGCCATGTTGTCGACTCAATATGACGCGTCGAACATGACGTCTAGCTCGTAGACCTGCTGCTCTTAAACGGGTTTGTACGGTTTGGTCGGAGATTCTGCGCAGTCCGGGTATTTGGGATGCGGTTGAGGTGGCTGTGGTAGTCCTTTCACATAGGTGGCGCAGTCGGTTGTAGCGATCTTGGGCTGGGGTGGTCCCGACCTTGACCAATCACGTGTTGACCCATGCTGTTAAAACCTAATGTTAAATAGCCTTGTAATGGTGCTGGGCGCTACATTGAAACCCTGGCTACAGCTGATCGGGATTCCCCTGCCTGCAAGCGGCTTATGACGTTGTTTCTTTGCCCCTCTGTTAATCGTGGCATGTTGTTGAACTGTCACTGTTCGATTGACGCAGATGCCAGGCAATCAAGAACCCTTCACTTTAATACCGTTCACAGTGCTGCTGCACGGGAAATTTGCACCTCTTGGTCCGTTAATTTTGCTTTTATGGCCCAAAATATATCCGATTTGCGTTTCTTTTTTTTAAGAGTTTGGGGATATGCCCTCTGTGTTTATTTTCCGCTATTCAACCCAGCCGAGGTTATTCACTTCATTCACTCAGGTGCCAATTAATTAGTCGCATCCGACTAAATTGGTTGTCTGTGCATCTTGTTGGTATCTGTCAAAGTGTTGTTTTAGCTACTCTCAATTTATATCTGTAATACAGTTGCTTAGCTAAGCCGCTTGTGTATTTGCTCTCATGTATTTGATCAGCGATCATGGTCTGTATAGGTTGGATTTTGTATCCTTTATATTGGCGCTATTGATACAATTAACTGTGAGTAATAAACCTGTGAACTTATTACCACATTTTCATTATTACTTTATTCTAGTTTAATGACACCCCTGATCATTGGAGCACAGCACCGTGACGATATACTATGTCTACGGCGATGCAGTTCGCCATGCGTGCTTTGGTGGTGCCAGGATCCGCTGAACGTGGATTCGAATCCCTCATTTGCTCCGATTATGATTCTTGGTTTGTCAACCTGTCCTCGTGGATGTCACGACCCGCGTCATTTTTCCTACCACGTTGATAATATGGTAACACTGAAATAGCTGAAATTTTGGTCATCCCAAGAATATGCCATGAAATCTGAGGAATGATCCTTGTAAACCCAGAAATCCTTTCACTGACGTTGTGAATCTCTTTTGTAGCATCCTACAGTGAGTATGTGACACCAACGCTGTCGTACTAGACCCAGGACAGTGCTTACATGGTTTTCCTACTGATGCAGATGACAATATCATGAACGATGTGTTAAACTTGAGATGCTTCTTCCAGCGTTACGATAATGAATTGCGGTGACTAAGTTAGCAAACGATACTTCCTTCACGTGAATTGCGCCTGTACTTCTCTAAAGGACTATGTTCAATGTGAGATTAGAGAATTTAATCTCACTTGTTAACTGCATCAACATGTCGACTGTAGATGTTGACTGTAGTACTTGTACATGAGTAAAGGATAGGTTCCATTACCAACATACGCTGGCTCGTTCTTCTCGTTGTCATATAATTGTTGAAATGGAAGATTTGTTAATTCTATTTGGCTAAAAATGGAACATCCCTTATTCTTTGCACAATACAATTTTGTGGAGAAATTAATAATTGTCATTATTTCCAATATTATTTACCGTGTTAAGTTCAATTTTATTGGAAATTACATTAAAACAATTGTAAAAATATATTCTTATCAAAACACTTCTATTTGTACCAATCAGTGCTTTTATTACCAATCAGCGTTAGTTTAACTCCTGGTTTCCATTTGTCATTCAATCACCAATCAGTGCTAGTTAACTGTTGGCATTCCTTGTTAGTTTTCCATCTTTGTTTTCTTATTACTTCTATTGTTCTTACATGTATATATATATGCTCTCTGCAACCTAGAATTCATTCACCTGATGAAGGAGTAAACATATACTGCAAAACGTTGTGTTCCACATAATAAAGAAGTTGACATCCACACATGGCAGCAAGTGCGTCAGCTTCAGAGCAGAGCGACACATTATATGTACTGTCCCTATGCTGCACGGGGCGGTCGGGTAGCCTAATGGTTAAAGCGTTCGCTCGTCACGCCGAAGACCCGGGTTCGATTCCCAACATGAGTACAATGTGTGAAGCCCATTTCTGGTGTCCCCCGTCGTGATATTGCGGAAATATTGCTAAAATCGGCGTAAAACTTCACTCACTCTACGTTTGCTCTGAGTTTGCAGGAGTACTAACCGTGTGACGAATGGGCATAGAGCTTCTGGAGATCATATACTTTGTAAAAAAAGCATTAGGATTACAAACAATTAGCTTGACAAACTCGTTTGTGCCATATGCGACACAGTCTGCGTGACGGCCGCCAACCATCTTGACACGGGCGAAGAATAGGGGAGAGCGTGCTGCCATAGTCTCACAAATAATTGCTTTTCAACGAGGAGAAAATGAACTAAGATAAGACTAATCTTCTCACCTTATACCTTTCGTTGTTTGGGGGGCTGTTAACATAGCATATGAGGGGATGACGGGCAAAGCAGTCTTTGCACGTGCCTACTGTCACGTGCCACGCGTGGTTGTTGCTTATGAATTTCAATCTGCCTCGTTTTGAGTAAAGAATTACTTCGGAGCGCTGTTGCACTGTCCACGGCTAAATATAGGTTCCAGTTTTTTCAAACCGTAAGAAAAGTATGTCTCTTGGCGGTGTATTAGAAGAATAATGTCAGCAATCCATGCCTAATTGGCAGAATACAACATTTACTGCCTCATTATCGTTAATTTGTTCCAGTGTACGATGTAAATGAAACGAGTTGCTTTCCGAGACGGGCGCCACAATAAAGAAGAATGGTTTTGTCTCTTCCGCGTTTCCTCTAAACCCATCACCAGCTGATATTCTAACCTTTTGGATATTTCATAGCATTGAAAGTTATGTTATTATTGTAGTAAATTAACGTGATGGCCTGATAAAGGTTTGCCGAGAAATTCAAATAAATTTAAGGAAACAACATAGCTACAGCAATTGGTTTTCAAATCTGTATTCGTTATGGGATATGTCAGGGGGGTTCCAGAATACAACCACGATCAGCTGCAGCGTATCTTCAAGGAAGCTGTTCATGGGACTTTTTATATAGTGTTTGCTGATTGTGTTAACGGGAGTTTTTATTGGTGCACTCTGCAACCTACACGAGTTGTATCCCGTCAGAACACTTTCATCCCCTGTTAATGGGGGACTTTTCATTGTACTGGGATATATGCTACAAGTTGGCCACGCAGGCCAAGTATATTTTAATGTGTGAATTGTAAAAATTCACTCTGTGTTTTCAGTTGAGGTCAATTAATGTCTCTGAAAAAACACCAAACGGTGGTATTTTTCGTAATAATCCTTTGCGAAATAAAGAAGGCGTTGTTCGAGAAGAGCTTCACATCTAGCGAAATTTTAAAATCTCTAAATATAAATATATATTTGAAGTAACAGGACATTTTCAAATTTGGGTAGAACTTTAAGGTGTGAGCAACATAAACCTTTGGAACTTGATAAATTACTTTCTCGACACTTTTGAGTAGATTGATCTTTGAGAATTATTTTTAAAGTGATAAATGTATTTCACTTAAACACTTTTGTTACGATAAAGGTTGGTTATTTTACACATGCATCTATTGATATGAACCTGGTCGGACATGCCCATATGACTGACATTTACCCGTTTATTTACTTCTTTGACTTACAAGTTTATTTACATGATGAGTGAGTGAGTGAGTGAGTTTGATTTTACGCCGCTTTTAGCAATATTCCAGCAATATCACGGCGGGGACACCAGAAATGGGCTTCTCACGTGTACATGATGAAGTGCAGCCATAATAAAATGTAAGAAAAACTACTCTTTGTTAACCTTTTCCCTCTCTTTATTCTATTTTGACAAAACCATGAAGGCGGGTAAAGAACAAAGTATAAATCTCTGGGATTTCGAACAAAATACATTTGTGCCAGAAATGTTTTTGAAAAAGATAATAAAGACTTTCAAAAAAGTTATATTGTTGAAATGTGTTGTTTTTTTAAGAAAGTATTCAGGCCTACAGCTGTAATTTCAAAACTATCTGGTTATGCAGCTTCAGCTTCTCAATACGAAGTTCCAGCTTCTCCCTCCCTCTCTCCGAGCATAGGACATGGTCGGTCCCTTGCGTGTCGACGATATGTCACATGTCATTGTCTAACTCCTTTCCACTGACTAGGCTGTATGTTTCATGATGTGTATCAGATATGTAGTAATATTTACTGCTTGGCGAGAAATAATTTATAAGTTCATGTATCCTGAGTTCGAGTCCAAAAACAAGTTGCACGCGGGTTGTTCCTCCAGTAAATCTCCCTGTGATGGTGATGAATGTAAGTCAACCAAAACGTCTTCAAAGCACAATCTCAAACAGCGCCGGCCTGGCCCTCTCTACACCACTGTGTTGATATTTACTTTGAATCGTAGGATCAATCATAGTTCGTTTTAGAGCCCCAAAACGGTTTTGACAACTTCCGGCGATATTGAAAATGATACTCGGCTCGTCTCAGTCCCAAAATTCCAAGCACCATCACTAGCAGGAATCCACACTGGCACTAGTTTCGGGCACGTGACTTTTACCAGACATCACAACCTGGCGGCAGTCCTCAACCGTGTATACTTGTTTAAATTAGTTGCTATATTTGTAATTATACCACTAAGCATTTGTCCCGAAATGTCGCATGGAATAAAGAAGTTGAAATTCGTGTCAACTCAAATTGGTTTCCGCTTGCTTCTGTCCCAAATCAAAGTGTATATCTAATTTCTGCTAAGCACAGAAAAACACGTCTTCAAAACTCTATGACAGTTTACAGTTTGTTCAAGTAATGCAATCCGAGGTGTTATGTAGTTTGCGAAACAAGCTAAACAATGGCCGCCATTATGACAGACAGAGTCAGTAAGTTGTCCTAATGGCCAACGCTGGGGACATTAACGAGTGAGTGAGATGGTTTTACCGCCGCATTGTTTTTATTGTCCACTGGTTTAGGAAGCTTGGCTCCTGAGAGTTTCTAAGGGCTTCGGTCATGCCGATCACTGAAGTGAGTGAGTGAGTATGGCTTTACCGGGCTATAAGCAATATTCCAGCAATATCACGACGGGGGACAACATAAATGGCCTTCACACAGTGACCCATGTGGGGAATCGAACCCGGGTCTTCGGCGGGACGAGCGAACGCTTTAATCACTAGGCTACCCGACCGCCCTTCGGAGCAAAAACACTCGAAATTAGAGAATATATGGATGTCAACTTCTTTATTATAAGGAACACAATACACGTGGCGTCACCTTGGGCAAGTGACTTTTTTCGAAATGTGCCACTGTTCACCCGGCAGTGAGTGGGGACCCGGTAGGATGAGATGGTAATGTGGCTGTTAACCTTCTAGCGTCTCACAGGCAGCGTTGGTTGTATACGCCCCAGTGAGCTGAAAATGGTTCTTGAGTGTACACTGATCCTGTAACAGGGGTAAAAATAGCTCTTTGAGCATGCCCCTGAGTGGTGTGGAAAAATGCGCAATAATTATTATTATTATGGAGAAATCCATTGTTTTGTGCAGCAGTGTATACTTATTGTGCCCATGTGGGGAATAGAACCTGGACCAACGACGTGACGACTGAACGCTTTAACCAGTAGACTACGGATCAGGTGGTCAGGCTCGCTGACTTGGTTAATTAATGTCACCGTATTCCAATTGCGTGGATCGATGCTGCTGATGTCAATGACTGGATTGCCTGGTCCATACTCGAAGACCCGGGTTCGATTCCCGACATGAGTACAATGTGTGACGCCCATTTCTGGTGTCCCCCACCGTGATATTGTTGGAATATTGCTAAAATCGGCGTAAAACAATACTCACTCAGTAGCAGCCGTTGGTCGACGGGTTCAACATTCGAGTCGCTCAACCCAAACATCACATGCGATACCTGGTGACACTCAGTACGTATCACTGATATAAATCATGCCAACTTCCTATGTCTCACACAAAACGCCATTTATCCTGACACTTGTCATTAATTAGTTCACTCCTTCTGTTGTCACTTTGCTTCCTGCACATTGTGCATATGATCAGCGTGTTACTGAAATCCTCTCGTGCCATTGATATCAATTCAACTATCAAATTAAGAAATCGACTGTATACAAAACTACTGTTTTATTACTTGAAATCAAATCAAATTAAATTGATATTTATTTTCTAAAACGCGCTGGTATATCCCGCCATCTGTGACCCAAAGGCTTTGACGTATAAACGTTTTTGTGAAAACATATACTCCGTCGACGACGTTTTTTAGTTTAACATAATAAACATTTAATTTTATTATGCTTCCGTGCGTTCGTAGTCATGTCAGAAACGACTTGAGTTTATTCCGCAAACGCCATTGACACACTCACGTCCGGCGCGGGGCGGCGCTTTCTATGAATAAATATTCATGATATTTGACATCACCTACCCGAGTAGGATCATTAATCACCCTTTCCTTGGAGATTAAGGAGAAAGGCCGAGTGTTAAACGCTTATGTACAATCGAAGAGAAAATAAATCGAAATGAAACAGTGAAAAATGACCCCGTTCGATCGTGATGCACGTGCTAGCGATTGGCATTTTACGGCGGGTTTATCCAACTGACCGGCTTTCAATTATTTGACCACAAAGAATGATCACTGAAAATTCGGAATTGTTTGTCGTGGGGTATTTGCTCTCTCGGGATTAACACTTAGGTCGAATAATAACCGTTGTCTCAGAAACTGATAATTTTCAACGAGAAGCTAAAAGGGGATTTTTTAACCTCGAGTGCCAATCGCAGCTAGTCGCGAACAGTACGATGCGCAAACTGCCACTTTTATCAGATAACGCGCACGCACAGAATAGCAGATAGCGCGGTGTCTTTATCGATATTCGGTTCATTTCAATAGCAGTTTAGTAAAGAGCGAGCGGCGCTTATTGAGCGAATTTTGTTGCAATTTGGAGGAACGGAATGACTTAACCTGGGGCGGAGGAGTATCTATCAGTGGCGCGCGGAAATTAAATATTGGGAGGTGTCTTTCGAGGTTATCGCCCAGCTGACAAGGCTTGGCATTATAAAGAGGGGGTTTGGGGACATGAGGTCCACAGGCTCGCTGTATGTAATGTCTTAGAAACTAGCGATAAGGAACGTCATCAATTGCCTCAAACAATAACAGCTGGATGGCCGCGATCCTTAAGGAAATTGAAATCTTTAGAATGCGAACGGGCTCAAGATTGCTGCGCGATTATCATCAAATTTTGAATTAATTAATGTGTCGGTACTTAGACCGGATAGCCCTGTTATTCTCACCCTTGGAACAGAGCCCTTCATTGACACGTTCTACAAAAAACATTGCTCTCCGAGGGAAATCTATTTTATAAAAATAATAGGTTTAATTGAACGGTGCTGAATCAAAGCACGCTTTTTGTGGGATACTCTGGAAATTATATTAATCACCGTTGATGAAGGAGAAATGTTGATGTCCGACTACCCTCGGATGATGTTTGTAACGTGATCTTCACGGCGTGTTGCCATTTGTGCGGGAGGTCTGTCCGTTTAGTATTGGGTGGCATACAGATATTGCCATACGAAAGTCTTATTCACAGTTAATTACAAGTTAACAACTTAAGCTGAAGTGTTTGATTAGTAGTTTGTGTTTGCTATTAATAGTAACTACATCTTAGAGCGTGCTTGTCGTGTCGTCAACAGACGCTCCGGGCAATTAAGAGATGAACATTAACGCAAAACCAACGCAGTGCTTATAACTTAAGCTGAGCCCCACCTCCTTCTTCAACGATCCCAGTTTAAACAACGACACACCCCGTGTAAACAATAGTCCCCCGCTACTATTTTGTACACATGGTCTGTGTTCTAAAACAAAAGACTGCTGACTGCGTTTGACAGATCGACGGATTGGTTGGTTGGTTGGTTTATGGATTGATATGTGTATGTTGTCTAACGCTGCACTCGGCAATATTCCAGCTTCATGCATGTGGCGACCGGTAAACAACCAGTCTGTCCAGATAATCCGGTGATTGATATTATCAGCAACGTCCCATGCCATTTGGATACGGTGACGTGGAATCAAGCAAGTCACCTATTACAATGCCTCTTGTAAGGGGCCATTGCTTATTTGGACTGAATGATTGATTGAACACATTGTAGACCTAATTGAGGATCGGGTGGTCACAATGTGTGATGTTTGTTTTGTTCTGACACTATCATGCAGTTACGTCTGCTTGGTGCGGTGTGAGTGAGTGTGTCAGGTTGAGTGAGTGAGTGTGTCAGGTTGAGTGAGTGTGTCAGGTTGAGTGAGTGTGTCAGGTTGAGTGAGTGAGTGTGTCAGGTTGAGTGAGTGAGTGTGTCAGGTTGGGTGAGTGAGCCACACATATCACACTGCGTGAGATGAATGCCGGAAGTGAAGCAGGTTTTATTTCTGATCCTTTTGGTGAAACTCACGAGCTGAACAAACGAGGTGATAAACCACCATTAATACTCTTGGCGTCTCTGGGACTCAACCAGGACTCGGGGGGTTTGTGTTTGCGACATAATATGTAGTCAGTCCGCGCTTAAAGACATACATTTATTCTTTGAAAGCAGGAATCAGGCGACACAACAGCCCCAACGCCCAGCATGCCCAGTAACTATTTTTGTAAACAGGACACTTTAATGTATTCCACACATATAGACAAAAGCCAGGCCCTCCCAGAATATCAAGTGTGTCTGGTGCTACAACTACAACAACAACCACAACCATTACCACATCTACAACTACAATCACAACCACAACTACAACTACAATCACAACCACAGCTGTAACTGAAACCATACTCACGAACACAAATACAACCACAACTACAAACATATCTACAAACACAAACACAAATACAAAGACAACCACAAATACCAACACAACTAAAGCCACAGATACAAACACAACTACAACCACAACTACAAACACAAATACAAACACAAATACAAATACAAACAAAACCGCAACCACAAATACAAACACAACCACAAATACAACCACAAATACAAACAAAACCACTACCGCAAATACAAACACAACCATAAATACAAATACAAACAAAACCACAACCACAAATACAAACACAACCATAAATACAACCACAACCACAACCACAACCACAACCACAACCACTAATACAAACATCTACAACCATAAATATAAACACAACCACAAACACAAATACAACCACAACTACAGCCTCAAACACAGCTACAACTACAAACCACAATTACAACTCCAATACAACACAACTACAACTACGGCACAACACAACTACGACACGAGCACAACTACAACCACTACTTCAACAATAGTCACTATTACTAATACTGTTGTTGACGCATGCGCCTACTACAACGGCGTTTACTATTTGCACAACCAGCGTTTCTCGACGCACATTGACCGGGCCGGCACATGAGTCTGGGCCGGAGGTAACTCAGTGGTGTAATATACCTTCGGTTATCTAATGTGATTTGCTCTTCTATGGGAAGCGTTTATAAAAAACATCATCAGATCTACAATCTGAAAACAATTCCATCTCAAGATATATCCAATGAACTCCTAAAATGAAGCCCATTACCTGCTGCTTATTAACATCAAACGACAACTCTGGAACGAATTATGTATTAATAACAAGATAATTTTGTTGATCATGAATGTGCCGTCACGATAAAATATTTATTAAATCATAATATACACTTCAAAGCGTGCCAGCAAAATATGTCAATGTAAGCTGACATGGGCTCCCAAGATAGGCTCGACATGAAATGAGCAAGTCAATTTGTGTAATATACACATAATTAACAACTTGTCTGTTCTCGTTCTATCTGTATTAAACAGTATACCAGCTCCGGGGTACGAGGGGTCTTTGAAACAAACTATAAACAACGGGATATTTGAGGGGGAAGGGCACAAGTATGCGTTTTCTTATCATAGGTGTTAAGACAAAGTAGGCAAAACTTGATGGTCGGGTTGAAGATTTATGAGCAATTTGATTGGTCATTAAAAACTCGAGTTCGGTACTTCTCGTTAACTCCCGACTGACGCCGAACCCTGCCGAGCAAGAAATTGAAGCTCAAAACAACCGCGGCGAAAAGTAGAGAATCAAAGCAAAGTATCGCAATTTCTTATCAATATCTTTCATCAGTTTCTCTTAAAAGAGATATAATATCATATTGTTCACTATCGCTCCTCCATATTTCTTCACGACGAAGCTTAATCTAAATTACTCTGGCGCGCCGATTTCGTTTTAGGGAACGCAACGGGAGCGGTCGTCTTTTAGCTTCTCAGGGAACCAGTTAAATCTTGATTGCAACCGCGTTATGAATGCTTTTCCTATTTAATGTATATTGGCGTTGACATGTATATGAAAATTATATACACTGCGAGTAAGTGCAGAATGATAAAGTGTATTATCTGCAATATTACAAATATAAAGACAATTTAATCTCTTGAAAACGACTTTTAACTCAAAGAATGGACCCTAGTCCTAGAAAGCATTAATCACACATAACATTATCTCACAAGTGTATTAAAATGCATGTTAATTTATATAAACACGTTTAGGTGTACTTGCGAGGGTTCAAATCTTACATTTAGGATTGTCTTTTATTTGCCAAATATTGCCGTTGATGATGTCTGGATAGTCTCACTGTTGATACGTGAGACAGACACTCTTGTAAAATCTGGCATTTGGAATCTGTCAGGTTTAGTCTTGTAATAAAGAATATCACCAATAAGCCAGGCACTTCATGTCCGTGATGAGTAGGTCGAACAACAGAAATATGTTACCTATTTCACTCACAACCCACTCATATCTCCACCACCCATGTCTCCACCACCCACATATCTCCACCCCCTACCCACATCTAAACCACCAAGATCTCCACCCACCATCATCTCTCTACCACCCACACATCTCAACCACCCATGTCTCTACCACCCACATATCTCAACCACCCATGTCTCTACCACCCAGATATCCACCCACCATCATCTCTCTACCACCCACACATCTCAACCACCCATGTCTCCAACACCCACATATCTCCACCTCTACCCACATCTTAACCACCCAGATCTCCACCCACCCACATATCTCTACCACCCACTCAAATCTCAATCACCCATGTCTCCACCACCCACATATCTCCACCCCCTACCCACATCTAAACCACCCAGATCTCCACCCACCCACATATCTCTATCACCCACACATCTCAACCACCCATGTCTCCACCCACCCACATATCTCCACCACCTACCCACAACTAAACCACTCATGTCTCCACCATCCACATATCTCTACCACCCACTCAAATCTCCACCACCCATGTCTCCACCACCCACACATCTCAACCACCCATGCCTCCACCACCCACATATCTCCACAACCCAAACATCTCCACCACCCATGTCTCCACCACCCACACATCTCCACCACCCATGTCTCCACCACCCACACATCTCAACCACCCATGTCTCCACCACACACATATCTCTACCACCTACCCACGTCTCAACCACCCATGTCTCCACCACCCACATATCTCACCCACCCACACATCTCTACCCCTTTTGTCTCCACCACCCACATATCTCACCCACCCACACATCTCTACCCCTTTTGTCTCCACCACCCACATATCTTCACAACCTACCCACATCTCAACCACCCACAACCCCACCACCCACACATCTCAACCACCCATGTCTCCACCTCCCACCCACATCTTATCCATGTTAACCAACAACACGTCTCCACCGTTATCTTGATCCCCAACAACAATATTAACAGCAGAAGTATCAGCATTAACAGACGAAGTAGCGGCATTAACAGCAGAAGTAGCGGCATTAACAGCAGAAGTAGCGGCATTAACAGCAGAAGTAGCAGCATTAACAGCAGAAGTAGCAGCATTAACAGACGAAGTAGCGGCATTAACAGCAGAAGTAGCAGCATTAACAGACGAAGTAGCGGCATTAACAGCAGATGTAGCAGCATTAACAGCTGAAGTAGTACTTTTAATAGAAGAAATAGCAGTATTAACCACAGAAGTTGCACTTTTAACAAAAGAAGTAGCACTTTTTACAGAAGATGTAGCAGTATTAACAGCAGACGTAGCAGCATTAACAGCAGAAGTAGCATCAATAACAGCAGAAGTAGCAGCATTTACAGTCAACAGCAGACATGGCAGCATTACCAGTAGAAGTAGCAGCAGTAATAGCAGAGGTAGCAGCATTAACAGCAGAAGTAGTAGCATTAACAGTAGAAGTAGCAGTATAAATAGCAGAAGTAGCAGTATCAACAACAGAAGTAGTAGCATTAATAGCAGAAGTAGCAGCATTAACAGCAGAAGTAGCAGTATTAACAGCAGACAGCAGAGGTGGCAGCATTAACAGCAGAAGTGGCAACACCAGAAGTAGCAGTATCAAAAGCAGAAGTAGCAGCATTAACAGCAGAAGTAGCAGCATTAACAGCAGAAGTAGCAGCATTAACAGCAGAAGTAGCAGCATTAATAGCAGAAGTAGCAGCATTAACAGCAGAAGTAGCAGCATTAACAGCAGAAGTAGTAACATTGATAGCAGAAGTAGCAGCATTAACAGCAGAAGTAGCAGTATTAACAGCAGACAGCAAAAGTAGCAGTGTTAACAGCAGAAGTAGCAGCATTAACAGAAGAAGTAGCAGTGTTAACAGCAGAAGTAGCAATATCAACAGCAGAAGTAGCAGCATTAGCAGCATCAACAGCAGAAATAGCAGCATTAACAGCAGAAGTAGCAGCATTAACAGCAGAAGTAGCAGTATTAAAAGCAGAAGTAGTAACATTAACAGCAGAAGTAGCAGTATTAACAGCAGAAGCAGCAGCATTAACCGCAGAGGTGCATGTAGTTTATTAGTGAGCTTTGGGGTACATAAAAGGCCTATTTCCTTCACGACAGTGTGGAAGCACCAGTAAAATTACAGATTCAATGTAATTTACAAATCATATCATCAATTAAGATATAGGAATCCACGTGCACGAGAAACGTGTGAAACACACAACACATAAATGTCTGAGAGGCAAATTGATGACTGCTTGATCCATTAAGAGCAGATGGAGGTCCTCAACATTGTGTCCAACCAATTTAAAAACATTCAACTGATTTTATTACTTAAATTCACAGCTATAATATTCTCTGTTATCACAATAAACTGATTGAGTGTATTTTGTATGGTCACAGACATTCAAAAGGAAAATGTAAAGGCCTTGTTCTTACAGTGGAGACTGCATGGAAAACGCTTTACGTCGTCCTGGGTTGTATGGGTGACGCTCTTTGAGCTGCATGAAGAATGTATGCGGATTGTGGAACACATCTATGCGAGTCTTAAGGGGACGTAGACAGTACGCAGCCGTTCATTATGTGCGATCCATGATATTCTGAGCGTGAAAAGATTTTCTGGGGAAATATCAACGCATTGTCGACTACATCTGGTAACCACTGTTTACATCAGGAGACTAGACACAATCATTTTCAGTAAATAATACCGGCCATTTGGGTCGTTGACGCGGTCGTGTTTGCTTCGTGAAACTTGAAACATCTTTCAGTAATTTAGATTGAATATCATACATTTAGACGTCTTGCTTTTACATATAACTCATTGACGATAAGGTTGAAATTCGGCCAACTACATCACACCCACGCTGACTATTGCTAATTGTTGTAAAAGTGTTTGATAAAATGGCTAACTACCTGTATGAATTACAGCTCAGAGATGAAAGAGTTACATGAATCACATAACAAAATGACCCTCCTTTAAACAGCGGTATTGCACTTGATCCCCGAGCCGTGAATAGCTTTGTCAAAATCACCAGGCTTTAAAATCAATCACAGCGTTTGACAAATGGCAATCATGGCGCCAACAGGAGTTCTAATCTTCTATTGATCATAATATATTGATAATCAGATATCGAAGATGCTCTGATATCATTTCCATTACAATATAGCTTCAATTTCATACCCCATTATGCCACATATTCGCTGAAAACGAGCAAAGAGAGCCCAGGCGACTCGCTGAGAAGGATTTGCCAACTCGGGGGCCCATTTCTCATCTCAGATCGTCCCCGATAGTCGCCAGACGTCATTTGGAGACGAATTTCGCGCCAAGCTGGTTCAGCACTGCCCTATAAGTCATGCACGGGCCTCCGGCTCCGTAGGAAATTGTCTAAAGATTAATTAACTCTCTGTTCACACCTATTTGTAAATTAGCTAATGATGTGCTTTGTAGGTAGTATGCTATTATACTGTGAGAATCGTCTGTACGGCTGAGTGAGTTTGTCTTGTGATTGTTGACCCTGAACAACTTAAAGACCCTTCCTCTATGCCGCACTTCCCTCTTGGGACGGTATGGAATAATAAGAATATCAAAAAGTCTCATTTGCCGATAAATTTTCTTCGGTTGAGCTGCGATGAATATCCACTTTGTATTAGCTATCATGATCCCCGCACAGGCCCTTCACGCCGAGCAAGACGACTTTCAACTTCGCTAAGTAGCTATCGTATAACATCAAAGACCAAACAAAAATTACTAAATGTAGCCCCATTAAGACCATGCGTTGCTCCTCGCCAGACTCTATAAGATATTAACGCTAGCGATAGGGCGCCCGACTGTCACCAATCCCAATATTTAGTCTGGCACCTCGACTAACAACTTGGATCATGTCAGATGTGAGTTGAAATAGACCGGTGTCAATATCTGGCATCTATTTCTTGAAATTGGCAACTGAAGTAAATTGCGCTTGTCCTCACTGTTTGCATCGTAGTCATGGATCTCTTCAAGTTTTTTACACTACAAGACACTTTATTCACTGAAAGCAATATTTTATCAACATTATAGCAAAAGAGTTCTGAAGTATATGTCCTACAAGAAATTAAATTCAAATTTTAGTACATTGCACTAATTTTCTTAACGGATCAAACATTATACTTTTTTATTATTTGTGAGAACTTTTAATGAAGTTTTATTTGACATACATGTGCGATAAGCTAGCTGTATCCTCACTTGATTCCAAGTTTATGGTTCGGAGAAAGGTTTGATCTATTACGCCACCATATCTACAGGCCATAAAACACACATATATGTCCCAAAATATTAATTTCACCCACATAACTTAATAGATTCCCAAAGGTATTCTTTGATGTAAACGACATGCGACCTCCTTAAACGTGTATTTCAAGGCCCGTTGTCTTTCTTAAACACTCTCAAGTAATTTATAGACATCTGTTTCCTTGATCAGATGTACTTGGAATATTGCTCCTTTCAGCTGACATCAGTTCTTCCGTATAAAGTGTCTGGTAAATACTTCTTATTGAGTTTATTGTCAAGATCAGAGAAACGTATTATACTTTGAATTCAAACGCAATGTATGTATGTACGTGGCTATTTTCGTTCATTCATCAACCGTTTTCACGCTTGGCGCTGGAAAACAGACACATAAAAGATTTATCTCTGTCGGTCAAATAACAATATGGAAGTCTAATTCATACTAGTTTTCTATAGGCTTTTTAGGTATGGTTTTCACGGAATTAATTTGCGAGAAATAGATATTCAATACCGACTTCTCCGTGATTGGGTACGCCGTAGATTAAAACGATCCCCTGTCAATCAGGCCGTGTCCTTCTTATTATGTCGCTCGGAGCAGTAATTAATAGGAAATAAAGTTGAATACTCGTCTTCGATTACTGAGCTAATTGGGCAGTAAATTAGTTTGGATCGCTGAAATCATCACCTTTGTTCTGGGAAGAAATCGACAGACATTCATGTTTATTTCATCACGATTGACTGTATTGTGTAATGGGAGTATTTCAAACAGACAATTGGTAATGAGACTTATTTTATTAACCAGATGTCGGCGAGTGCGAATCAAATGAGTATTTCGATATCGACAATAAATTACAAGCTTTGGTATTGGCGGAGGTCCCTCGAACAGATGCTATCGTTTAACGCTGATATCCCCCAAGTCAAAGACAATTAAATCTACCTGATAGATCATGTTTTGCATGTTTCTGCTCTGACACAACACAAATCGTTCTGCAGTCGCAATTATCGCTGTGATTTATTTATATTTTGAACATATTTCAGTTGATCTCGTCTCGATAACGTGTGTGGACAGTTTGTCATCGCAGATGCTACGTGGTGTGGCACGAGCTCACAGACGCTTGCTTATCTTCTACATCCACAATCAATTATGTACTTGTATTTACAAGACAGTGAGTCAATCTCAATTGATCTGGTTTATGTCTGTAAGATCGTTCACGTCGATGTTATTCTTTTTTACTTTCCCAATCAGTGAGCTTATTAAAATACTAAATATTAAATACACACACAGAGAGATTCGTCCAATCTATGCAACACATTTCTCAGCCTCTTTGTTCTCAAGTGTAACGTGGGACAGCTTGCAGTATTGGAGTTGCTACCTCTGATTCATGTACATATTAATGTTTCCCAATCAGTGAGCTTATTAAAATACCAAAGCTCTACAGGTAGTGCCCTTTATTTCACACACACACACTCACACACACACTCACACTCTCTCTCTCTCACACACACACACACACACACACACACACTCACACACACACACACTCACACACACACATACACACACACTCACACACACACTCACTCACACACATACACACTCACTCACACACACACACACATACACACACACACTCTCTCTCACACACACACACACTCACACACATACACACTCACACACACATACACACACATACACACTCACACACACACACACACAGATTCTCGACTGTTCATCCAGTGTATACACAAAACATTTCTCAGCCTGTTTTGTGCTTATGTATAATATAGACAGATCGAAAGAGTAGTTTGAAATAGCGACAAGATCAATTTTACTACAGATGGCAAGCATTGTTGAATGATGATGTCTTTGTGAGCCATAATAACCATGGCGTTATAATATTTTCTGACAAATCATGAATAATTTGTAAGCGTCTTTGTGACAATGATGTTGACTATGTCAGCGGTAAGTGGGTCTTAACCTGTTCAGTAAGTGGATTAAAGTTTTGCAATGTCAACTTTCCGCGAAGCAAAAGACATTACGCTTTGTTCACAGTGTGTGCAGATCACAAATAAAATTATATATATAAAATCTACAACGCTCGAATCGTTGTTCAGTATTTTATTTACAATAAATGTTTGTTTACACGAAACAAAATGTAATCACTTCTCGTAAATGAAGTGATTGTTTGACGTGCACCCCACTGTTCGGTGACACACCAAGTATGGACGCACGTAATAAATAAGTAGACTATCTGTCCAGCCAGGTGTGTGTCGCGGCGAGACTGGACAACCTGTAGCGTCCAGTACAAAGGTCATGGCACGAATTATGTTTAAATGAACGGGGAAAACCACCAAAGGGCAAAATAAATTCAAAGTCTCAACTTCCCAAGAATAAGCACTTATGTTCCTCAGTTTTTTTACCAGAGCACTATCCAAAACTGCTTAATATTTATAACACGTTCCCACAATAATACATTAACAAAAACATCAACTGAACTAGAAGTAAACGTAAGGAAACACTCAGTGCTAATTCTGGCCAGTAAGTCGACGAACACACACCTTGTGTCGGCCCTCGTCAAGGAAACGTAATTGTGGTCAAGTATTGCATAATACCCCAGGAACCGATTGTTTGAGGGCCTTTAACATATTTCAAAGTGATTGTGCAAAAGGTACAAATAAAAATAATTCTGTATATCCAAGTGTCTGTATTCTGCGGCACCACAAGGACTGTCACGTGGTTGTACTGGTGTCAGTGAGGATACAGCGACAGACCTGAGGTTCCGGGGAAAAGTCCAAAACCGGAAAAAGCCCCCGGGTGTAAGAAATGAGCTCTTAAATGATGTCCAAATAAAGACGCCGAGGAGGCGGTGGATGATGGTATTGCTATACCAAATGTCGGGGGCAACATTGGCTTCGCTGCCATTCGAAGTTTTTCTAACTCCGCTTCTTGGAGTCGTTTTGCTTTTGCACGTCTGTTCTGGAACCATATTTTGACTTGAGTTTCCGTCAGATTCAGGGACGCTGAAAACTCGGCCCTTTCCGCAATGGATAGATATTGTTTCTCCCGGAACTTCCGCTCCAGAGCTAACAGCTGGGACGTAGTGAAAGGCGTTCTCGGCTTCCGGTTTGGTTTGTGCTTACGTAGTGTGCATTTTGTAGGTGCTTGGATCCGGGGCGGCGTGCCTGTAAATAATACCAAAGATTAGGAAACATTGTCGTAAACCAACAAATTGGTTTGATTGTGTTTACTCGGGTCAAAAGTGCCTGGTCCCGTTCCGCAAAGCGATCGTAGCGCCAAAATTGTTGTAACTCCCATATTTACGACCGCCGTAGCCCTAAGCTGATGATAACTCCCATATTTTTAGCATAGACTTATGATAGTCGTAGCCCTTCGATCTCTTTGGGGAACAGGGCGCTGGAATCATAGTGATTTACTGATAGCTGAAAATAGTTTCCAGTACCTTTGATGACATGCATTCTATGTTTAACTGATTAATCTTCCACCTGTGTACACATCAATTATTTGGGTTGTGTTTTTTTTCACAGACCAGGGTAGCTTGATGTCGTTTTCAGACTTATTGGAGTCGAAATAAAATTTACATCTCTTAATTCCTCTCTGCATTTATGAGGAATAAAAAGAACCTAACATGCCACTTGTGTAAAAAACACATAAAATTGATATACAGTATTTTAATTTGAAATATGTCTATTAACAGTTTAGAGAAATCTCTAAAATGCCCAGGTCATCGACAGACGTTTTCACCAATCACAAATCCCTTAAAAGTATTACTTGTCGTTTTGTCAGACTTAAATTATTTGTTTTTTAGGTTAAACGTTTGCACCTTTTGTTTCAGCCATGTTCCGCGTGACATTAATGGTTATACTTCCTGTGTAATGTAATACATGCTATTTCACTCTTTATATTTCATTAATCTTTGACGAGTATGTTGTCAGATGCATGTCATCGTATCCCAATTGTGTAGATCGATGCTCATGATGTCAATTGCAATCACTGGATTGTCTGGTCCAGGCTCTATTATTTACAGACCGCCGTCATATAGCTGGAATATTGCTGAGTGGGGCGTTAAACAACAAACAATCAATCAATTAATCAACCAGACTTTGACCTTTAACCTCGCTCTGTCATTAGGCTTGGGCATGTTCTCGACCAATATCATCCGATATTGTTCTCGCTTATCGTTACTGTGTCGGTTTATCAAAGACGCGAATTTATTTTGTCTAGACATCTGTTACTTTATCACCCGACGTGTTGTGTTACCATGGAAACAATTACAGTATGGTATTTACCTATCAACAAGTCATTATTCAACTTTATCACCAAAACATGTATGACGGCTGCAATTGGTCGGCTTGCACTTTTTTTAATAATAAACAACGAAATTTGCGTGACATCTGTTTCGCAAATGACTGACAACATGAAAATATAAATCATCCATTTCATGTGTCAGTACATTTCAGTGAAGAGATGAACAGCGAGTCTAACACAAAAATGTCTTTATAATTAATCAAATGTTAATAGCAGTCATGTTTTGACAGACATCTTTTTTCCTAAATGACGTTAAAACCTTTGAGTAGATCATTGGTTCATGGAAATACGATGCGCAATGGAGCTTATAAAAAAGCGTCTAGCACTCAATAAATAATATCAGTTTAAGGATTAATTTTTTCATGTCAATATGTCATATATATAATTCTTATTCATTGATGCTGGGAACAAATTCATTAAAAACTCTTTATGAACATTTTAACAAACTGTTACCGATGGTTAGAAAACATCTGTTCTGAAGCGTCACGGAATCAATACTACCAATATTGACATAGGAAACAGTATGTAATTTTAAAAGCAAATGGTTTGCTTTGTTTAAATAATTCTGCACAGGTTTGAGCGTCAAACGACAGATGAAATTGTTATTAAATATCTAAAAATACTTCTTTGTGTAGAGAATAAATATTTCGTTGGTCTGAGACCCTAATTCCATACACCATGCACAACTACTGCATTATAAAATGCAAATACATTGCAATCTTACTCTAAAACCTCATATTAATTAACAATTTGGTTTAAGCTTATATGTTTTATACAACTCTGGTCGATTTGTGATAAACAAATTTATTAACTTGTGAACGCGTGCATCAACGTGTGAAAATAATCAATGTAACATTTACTGTAGAGATTTGGCTATATTTGATATGTTTCAAGTTTTAATCTTTGGGTTCTAAAAGTTTAAACCCAAATTGATTCACAGATTTTCTGTGGCTGCAAAATAGATTAAGCCTTGTCACAAATTATTTAAATGTCTAAAGTTTTGTATTCTGATTATGTATTTATTTTAATTATTTTACGAAAAAAAAATTTCCGCTTTGCAATTTGAAATATTTCCTTTCTGTGTGTAATAAATGTATTACTGAAGAATTCATGAAACTATTTTACATAATCACAAGTCAAGGGTTTATTGCAGTCAAGGTGAGTAGTGTTAGAGCACGCCTACCTATAATGTTAAACGTCATCTTTAGCGATAAATAATACTTTCTTCAAGCAAACTACAGGTAGTATGGTTAGATCGGTTAATGCCAAAGCGGTTCTGCGATTTGTAATTCGACGTAATATGAACCACGAACACTGTCACAACCTTCAGTGCGAAGTAATTCACGTCATTTGTAAAGAAACTTCACCCAGTCAGTTTAAAAAGCACTCCTAATTTGCAACATGGTTTTTTTTCATGTACTTATTTTCTTTTACTACACAAAGATCCAGAGAAGGGTGCATTAAGCCGTTTTATACGAACGTTGCCAACATAAATATCCAATAAGAAAGTTGTAGATTGAGTGTATTTTCCTCTTATTGTTTATTGCTATATATCAGGTGACACGATTATCAAGCATGTGATATTTAATATTTTATATATTAGGACCTTTTTACACATAACCACATTTATATATTGTATTTTGCGTCATATTGGTACCAAACACATTACATAACGACGGAGAGCACCCCTGTACATCTAACTGATAGTGCTGAAATGTACACCGGAGTTATCCTGAAATCGACAAGGTGGCCATGTGTTGTGGTGCTTTTACCATCCCTGACAGTGATATGAGCATCAGCCTAAGTGCCCCAGCCTTGTTACACACAAGTAAATAGGAATTAATGTGTATTCATTAGACAGAGAATCGGCGAATTAGCGGATAATGAACACAGGCTATTTGACAGAGATATTTGTTTTGACTGGCGGGAGAAACAGATGTAAATATCACTATACCGTAGTTACTCAGGTAAAACATCTTTCTAGAATTACAACATCATTCTTACATATAAATTACAACATAATTAGAACATATATATCCATAAATACTTCTCCGCAGTTCTAAGGATAAACCTTCAGACCGATTTATCTGCGTTGTGTTAGATTAAAATCTAGTTAATACTGATTAACATTACGAACTCTTGAAACAGATATATTGGATGTATGCGGAAGGTGGCCAGTCGACATGCCCAGCGAGTGTGTGTTCCGCTAACAATCTGGCTGTTCATTCATATCAAGAAGCGTACCGTGTAAACTGCGCCCCTCCATATGCCCTGAAAGTTTGAGCCATTTGATATGTAAATGTGATTCGCGTCAACCAACCAATAAAATAAAAGAGGCAGCATTAAATAACATTCCAACCAATCAAATAACATCTTTCAAAAGCGGTGATTTTAAGCTTTAAACACAATGCAGCCGCTATGGTCAAAGTTATTAACTACATTTTCCAATATGAAACACTTATAGAAAACACAGTGACTCGTATTTCTAGACAGGTACTGAGATAAAAAAAAAAAATGTCGGCAGCTGCTATACATTATGGGATTGAGTCTTCAGTACTCATCGCTGCAATGCTAGTTTAAGTGAAAGAGTTCGCTATTCAAATCTGAAGGGAGTAATTAACGTGATACTTCCAACCGCCGCAAATAGCCTAGTTTGAATGGCTGACGCGAACTACGATCACACAGGTAAAGACTAGGAGTCTTTACGGGGTTACTGTGGAAATATGACCTTAATTACTCCGAATTGTTGTAGTGTTGTAGTGTTCGGGCTGGTGACAGTACAGGGGCAATCACACCTCTCTGTGTCACACCATCCCAAACACACATAGCCAGCCAATGTTGTAAATACAGTAGAAGTACAGCGCCTATACTTGGCATAGTCATCCCTCACTCGCAGAAACAGTGCGGTATCAATCCTTGGCATATTCAACCCCTCTCTCCCAACAGAAATAGTGCGGTATGAATCCCTGGAATATTCAACCCCTCTCTCCCAACAGAAACAGTACGGTATCAATCCTTGGCATATTCAACCCCTCTCCCCCCACATAAAGAGTACGGTATCAATCTCTGGAATATTCAACCCCTCTCCCCCAACAGAAACAGTACGGTATCAATCTCTGGCATATTCAACTCCTCTCCCCCCAACACAAACAGTACGGTATCAATCTCTGGCATATTCAACCGCTCTCTCCCAACAGAAATAGTGCGGTATGAATCCCTGGAATATTCAACCCCTCTCTCCCAACAGAAACAGTACGGTATCAATCCTTGGCATATTCAACCGCTCTCCCCCAACAGAAACAGTACGGTATCAATCCTTGGCATATTCAACCGCTCTCCCCCAACAGAAACAGTACGGGATCAATCCTTGGCATATTCAACCGCTCTCTCCCAACAGAAACAGTACGGTATCAATCCTTTACATATTCAACCCCTCTCCCCCAACAGAAAGCAGTACGATATCAATCCTTGGCATATTAAACCGCTCTCCCCCAACAGAAACAGTATGGTATCAATCCTTTGCTTATTCAACCCCTCTCCCCCAACAGAAAGCAGTAC
This sequence comes from Haliotis rufescens, assembly GCF_023055435.1. Lineage (NCBI taxonomy): Eukaryota > Metazoa > Mollusca > Gastropoda > Lepetellida > Haliotidae > Haliotis > Haliotis rufescens. The sequence continues at coordinate 23,535,933 of NW_025963802.1, forward strand.
GGTATCAATCCTTGGCATATCCAATCCCTCTTCCCCTACAGAAACAGTACGGTATCAATCCCTTGCACATTCAACCCCTCTCCCCAAACAGAAAGCAGTACGATATCAATCCTTGGCATATTCAACCGCTCTCCCCCAACAGAAACAGTACGGGATCAATCCTTGGCATATTCAACCGCTCTCCCCCAACAGAAACAGTACGGTATCAATCTCTGGCATATCTAACCGCTCTCTCTCAACAGAAACAGTACGGTATCAATCCCTGGCTTATTCAACCCCTCTCCCCCAACAGAAACAGTACGGTATCAATCCTTGGCATATTCAACCCCTCTCTCCCAACAGAAGCAGTACGGTATCAATCCTTTGCATATTCAACCCCTCTCCCCCAACAGAAAGCAGTACGATATCAATCCATGGCATATTCAACTCCTCTCCCCCAACAGAATCAGTACGGTGTCAATCCCTGGCATATTCAAGCGCTCTCCCCCAACAGAAACAGTACGGTATCAATCTCTGGCATATCTAACCGCTTTCTCCAAACTCAAACAGTACGGTATCAATCCTTTGCATATTCAACCGCTCTCCCCCAACAGAAACAGTACGGGATCAATCCCTGGCATATTCAACCGCTCTCCCCCAACAGAAACAGTACGGGATCAATCCCTGGCATATTCAACCGCTCCCCCCCAACAGAAACAGTACGGTATCAATCTCTGGCATATCTAACCGCTCTCTCCCAACAGAAACAGTACGGGATCAATCCCTGGCATATTAAACCCCTCTCCCACAACAGAATCAGTACGGTATCAATCCCTGGCAAATTAAACCGCTCTCCCCCAACAGAAACAGTACGGTATCAATCCCTGGCATATTCAACCCCTCTCCCCCAACAGAAACAGCGCGGCATCAATCCCTGGCATATTAAACCCCTCTCCCCCAACAGAAACAGCGCGGCATCAATCCCTGGCATATTAAACCCCTTTCCTCCAACAGAAACAGCGCGGCATCAATCCCTGGCATATTAAACCCCTCTCCCCCAACAGAAACAGCGCGGCATCAATCCCTGGCATATTAAACCCCTCTCCCCCAACAGAAACAGCGCGGCATTATTCCCTGGTATATTAAACCCCTCTCCCACAACAGAAACAGCGCGGCATCATTCCCTGGCATATTAAACCCCTCTCCCCCAATAGAAACAGCGCGGCATCATTCCCTGGCATATTAAACCCCTCTCCCACAACAGAAACAGCGCGGCATCATTCCCTGGCATATTAAACCCCTCTCCCCCAACAGAAACAGCGCGGCATCATTCCCTGGCATATTAAACCCCTCTCCCCCAACAGAAACAGCGCGGCATCATTCCCTGGCATATTAAACCCCCCTCCCCCAACAGAAACAGCGCGGCATCTTTCCCTGGCATATTAAACCCCTCTCCCACAACAGAAACAGCGCGGCATCATTCCCTGGCATATTAAACCCCTCTCCCACAACAGAAACAGCGCGGCATCATTCCCTGGCATATTAAACCCCTCTCCCACAACAGAAACAGCGCGGCATCATTCCTTGGCATATTAAACCCCTCTCCCCCAACAGAAACAGCGCGGCATCATTCCCTGGCATATTAAACCCCTCTCCCACAACAGAAACAGCGCGGCATCATTCCCTGGCATATTAAACCCCTCTCCCCCAACAGAAACAGCGCGGCATCATTCCCTGGCATATTAAACCCCTCTCCCCCAACAGAAACAGCGCGGCATCATTCCCTGGCATATTAAACCCCACTCCCACAACAGAAACAGCGCGGCATCATTCCCTGGCATATTAAACCCCTCTCCCCCAACAGAAACAGCGCGGCATCATTCCCTGGCATATTAAACCCCACTCCCACAACAGAAACAGCGCGGCATCATTCCCTGGCATATTAAACCCCTCTCCCCCAACAGAAACAGCGCGGCATCATTCCCTGGCAAATTAAACCCCTCCCCCACAACAGAAACAGCGCGGCATCATTCCCTGGCATATTAAACCCCTCTCCCCCAACAGAAACAGCGCGGCATCAATCCCTGGCATATTAAACCCCTCTCCCCCAACAGAAACAGCGCGGCATCAATCCCTGGCATATTAAACCCCTCTCCCCCAACAGAAACAGCGCGGCATCAATCCCTGGTATAATCAAGGCCTTCTCCCTGCGCATACTTTGGTGATTAAACTCTCATCAATGCAGGATTAAGAAGTTACCCCTTCCCTGACTGCCCATTACCAGCATTAACTCAGATGTTCCAGCATCTAACTTGCCCTGCCCTCTTGAGAAGAACATATTTCTTTAATTTGAATAATTGTGTTTTACAGATTCTCTTAAAAATAAAAGTAATTCCTACTTATTTACCTTGTTTTACGTACACACACCGGCAGCTACTGTGCCTCAATAAGAGCACGTTTACGCTTCTCTTCTCTTGACTATCGATTACAGCATCAACTCCTTTAGCAAACTACATATAATAAAATTATTCCTCTCTAAATCGTATCTAGTTATTACATTGTTGTAATAGATTCTCACTGATTCATCTCTGATTGACTCATATGTGAATTACAAATCAAGGCGACCTTTTCATTGCAGCTTCAGCCAGGTTTTCCAAATTCCCCTAAAATACAATGATACGAGCCGGCTTTTTGATAGCACGGGATTTTATTACAAATCCCGAAATCATTCACCATAATTCAAATACTATCAATGTCTTCAATTCTATTCAAGTAGTTAGTAATAATTTAAGAGAGGGATGACCCTTGTAATCTTTCGTACATTACAAGTCATGTTTTCGCGTTACAGGTTTAAGTATTGCTCAAGCGCCAAGGTCATTCCCTTGCCGTTCTGTATATATTGTCTGTCAGACACAAGACAAGTGCATCATGTGCAGTGGTGGTATTTGTTTTCTCGACATTTATAAATTCGTTTGTCCTCCTCTAAACACACGGGTGTATCAATCCAAGGGTGCGTTGTTGATGTCAGCTGCACTTCCGCGTGAATAAAAACGTTTTCAGATACTTAATGGCAGCTGTAAGTGTCTCGTTGTGTACCGCTGCTACCTATATAGCGTACCTACATGAACTCACAGCGATGAATGAAACTGCGTTAAAGATGCAGTCGGATTATATTAGCCCAATGAGTTTAACTACTTAACACCATCTCAACACACAGTGACTTATCAGAGAATACTTAGTAATTGATGAACATTTCAAACAGTTTCTACATGACATGTTATCCAGATTCGTTTGTATGGGTTTAATTGTCGTACATCGTCGTCCTATCCATAGCGGTCCTATTGATAGTTGGTCACACCAAGGAAATATTACAAGGAAATTGGAATATTATTCAGGTCAACCTTCTTAAAACTTGTATGATTTCTGTCTAAGGAGGAGATTAAAAGACTTCACGGCTTGTGAAATCCGTTCAAATACTTCAATTGCTCTAAATAATAAATGAATACTTTCGTTAGCCAAGCGGAAAACAAGAAGTAGAGAAGGCTTCATAATGTGCACCGGACGTCAGGATAGACTGGGGACAGTTTAAAGCAGTGTCCCGCCGTCGTCCTGTTTGGCGACCGACTCAGGACATAAACGCTTTGTTCCAGTGACGAGAGCATTAACGAGGGAAGTTATCATTAATCGATAAAAGTCGCTGTATTCGAAACTTGGTTTGGTATTCAATAAAAACTTAAGATCTAAACACTAAAATTTGTTTAATTGCAGGTGTATTATATTTCACACAGCTGGCTGATTGTATAGCTTGCGTAATCTGTGATATAATTTAACAAAAACCTTCAATTGTGTACATGAATATGTCCTCAACATTAATATTATGAATTACTATAGAAAGATAGACAGATTTTTATGGCTTTTGATAAACCTAAATAGCCATTTCCTGTAATTGGGATGAGCAGCATTATTTGATGTTAGGTTTATAAGGGATCCTTGATCAAGTTCAAGGTATCTCAGGAACAAGGGCTTAATAAAACATTTTTCACCTTCAAAAAAACACGAATATTTTACGTTTGCGTTTTATAAAGTAACATGTGTTATGTGTACTACCGAATTATCATAAAATACATATGAATATAAAACACATATTAATTCCTCCTGGCTGCGTCTAGAGTATCTTCATTATGTTATAACGCCGGGAGACGGAGGCCACATACAGATTTATTCTACAGATATATTTTTAAATTATTAACGAATGTAAATTAACCCTACGTTTCTTCAAACATCTTAAATAACTGACACATGGTCCTAAAAGATGAAAGGGATTTTTTTCATGTTCACGCATTCTAAACTGACTTAATAATATTGTTCCCTTTCTACTCGCCCCTCAGTGATGCGTGTGTTCTAGTCGGATCTTGATGTCTATCTGTCATCATCCTACATCATTATACTTAAATCTAGGAATACACGGCTGGTACAGTGGTTTAACAAATAGCATTGTATGGCAAAACAAGGGCAGATAACCCGCCAGTTATTATATCCAAGTTATCAACTGTTTGCATACAATACCTTCATATTACCTTTCATTTTAAAACAGAGTTATTTTCTTGAAAGATACACTTCCTTTCGCACCTGCGTCTCCCGTTATCTAAATACGTTTTCCATCCAACTTATCATGACTTTAATCTTCAAAGGACAAAGTGTAAATGAGACCGGTTGTAGCCACGTTCTGATGACAAATATCAAATTGAAACAAAATGGCCTTAAATTCACTAAAACAGTTCATATGACTGACATTTAACTTAATTTCATTAAAAATTTGCATCGGATCTAGTGGCATGATAAAATGTATGAAACAATGCGTAAATGTACAAGCATTGTCAAATTTAGGAGGAGAGGGGGGAACAAGAATAGTCCTTAATATACTTCGTCCTTTTATATATACTCAAACTCATACCTAAAGTCACCCCTATACTTAGACGCACATATCTAGGGGTAAACAATAAGTGTGAGCATGGGTTTATGCAACAAAAAAAACGTTGAGATTAGTATTTAGTAAGCGACCAGTCTAACATTCTACAATGGGCGCGGCATTTGAGAACTGAGTCCCCAAAGTAAGTGGTGCTGTCAGTCGTGTTGTCCATGCCATTCAACCTCACACCATATCTTCTCCGACGTTTAGCAAGATGTTGATCAAGAACCTAAATATACCAGCAAAAGAAACATATTTAGCAAAAGAAGCAGACAAATCGACATGGAGCAAAACACCTATGTTACCTGTCAACGCTAAGTCAAACAGCAACACTCAAGAGCGCCCGAGGGGGAATAACTCCGTAAATCACTCGGCTGCCAAAGCCGAAAAGCATTCAGTGAATTTCTCAGTGTGTGGTGCCCACGTCTTTCCCTCTCGAGGGCCTATTAGTCTAATTGCAGAGGGCGATAAGAAAGTTCACAGACAAATGCCTACACAGTTAGCACTAGAATGACTTCAAACTAAAATCCAAATGATATATCTATTAAATTACACAACGTATCGAATCGGAATTTCGCAAATTCGGTTGACGTCTGATTTAAAAGCGACAAATGGTCTCGTTGACATAAGCGCCCCTTACGACGTCAACAATTAGCCAATCCGACCTAACCTATGTCTGTCAGCGCCATCTGGGAGATAAACACACTGGCAGGATGAACACAATTACCCTAACGACTTCCTATAGGAAATGTTAACAATCGTTACTTTAAACGAACATAGGTTTGTTTCCGGCAAGTGCTAAAAAATAACAGTACTGTCAATATAACTAGGCTTGGCTTAGAACATTATCTTAATTTAGCAGTTTCTTGAAATGGCCTCAACATCATCAGACAGTTTCATACCGGATACTGCCCTTCATTAAAGGGACATAATCTAGTTGATATGATAACAATATTTAATTTCCAACAATGTGTTGTTAATAAAAGCGACAAAAAATCCGTAATTATAATAAATATCTACTAAAAGAAGAGTCCATTGAACGATTCCGACTATTTCACGAGCATGTGTATTGAATCCCTGTCACATTGTGATGACATCAAAGAAACGCGAGTTGTAACGTTCTTTGTAACGAATGCTAATTATTCGGCACTGTACTGAATACATCAGACACAAACATCTCACTTTGTGAAGCGTTTCTCCTGTAGAGAAACACAGCATTAAAACATAATGTCCAATGCTGTCTTAGTTTTGTCAATTGGCGTTTGTGTCAATGCCAACAATAAAGTTTTCCCGTGGTTCTAAAACTGAAATGGGACTTCTTTTATATCCACACGTATGTATATCTTGTTCTAAAGAGACGCCGATCTGTTCGTGTTTAGGTGCAATACTTACATGCATATCGCTATAAGCAGTCAATCAGGTCTTCCAAATGGCAGTATTCCTTTAATGCCCACAACTGCCACAACATACGAACATCTGGCACTGAAAGCACTTAATTATCACGTGATCCAGATCCTTGTATTATCACATATACACGTTATATCGGCAATATCAAAAACTAATTACTTCTCGTGCGCAACCTTTGGGTAGAACCCAAGTTAAGAGATCATTTGTCATAAAAAGACCCCAGTTTTATTTGGTATTCGTTAATTTGTAGCCATCACTTAAAATGGCAATTTAGTGTTTCCGCTTTCAAAGTGCAAAAAGCTGTAAACAAATTGTGATAAGATACTAGCAATTTGAAACGAAATTATCAGTGCTGCGAAGATAATTTATGGTGGCAAATAGGTTATGGATAGTTTGATAATTTACCACACACATTTGGGCTGAAATTATCAAATGCATTAATGCCCGTCGTTAAGATGCCTTACGTCATAAAGTTTATAGAATGTCACGTGACCTGGATCAAAAGGGTTCGAAAGGTATCTCAAAGATAACAAATACATGTAAAAATATTCTATCAATGATTTGTTCCTTTGAGAAGTTAAATTCAGCTTTCATATTTCAGCAGGCAATGATGTTCACATTGCTCTTAGTCCCCATATCTGTTAGCAATTTGAATAAATTACACCATGTGACATGCCGTTTTAAAACCATTAACATTATCTTTTGGGTGAGCTCTTTTCACTTTTGAAACACTTCTCAAAGGCAGCGCACACACAAATCCGGGGCGATCATTATCTCTGTCCATTCACTGCGTACAGGACAAAATAACTTAGGGAACGACTTGAATGCAGAGAATTGGCATTGTGTGTTACCACAAACATTCAAATGGAAATAATTTTAAATACGTTTCTAAAACTGTTTTCAACTGCAGACTAGTTTGCTGTGTTTCTTTGAAACATACTGATCCTCTTGTACAAATTCTACTGGCAGAACCCATGTGGCTCGATAGATGTTGGCAGGTGGAAACGAACATTGGGCACAACATTGTTCTACACGCCAACACCGCTCACTTTGTGTTGCTATCGCTGTATCTTGCTACTGATGATACTTGCTGTTGTGTAAATCCGTATTTGGGATGAGGCGATTCAAAACAGTGCTTCCGACTGAATACATATTTTCATACTAATTATCACATACACTAAATCAGAGACCATAAAATAGATTTTATGGTGACTGACTAAATCTAATAACTTGGGTACACCCGAGGTATATGTTGGGTTTTGTGATGAGGTAAGCATCCTCACTGCAAATATAATCAAGAATGTAGTTGTAAGATCTTCAAGGAATTAACACCCTGCTTCTGTTATCGGGAGTCTAGAGAGTAATTCCTTCATGTGGGTTACACAACGGGGTAGTGAAATAGCGAGGGTGTGAGAGAAATGGATCAAACAGGAAGATTTCTAACAGGTGCCATCGTGAGCGTGTTTGTTTCAATTATGGTGAGAAAAGGTCCGCAAAAGTATAGAAGTATTTCAGATAAATGTTTTGACAGCAAAGAGACATATATCTGATAATTGTAAACCCAAGAATTCTGGCGCGATATCCCAGCGTTGGATTAGGCTGGAACTAGAAGCATGGAGATTGTGGCAAGACTTCCAGGGCCCAGTAGTTTTGCCTGCATGTAATTGGCAGGATTGTATTAGTGAGGGAACTAAACTATAGATTTCTTGAAATAGACTAGGTAACATTAGTTTAATCTAACATGAAATGATCCTAACATCATCGCATGACGATGCTTGTTTTCTCTAAACATCATCATCTCTTCAAAACGAAAATGGCAACTAATGAATATGAATGTCATAATGGGACCGTGAGCCCTCTATTTCATACTTGTATAGGGTGAGACCAACTAACAATTCTTGGTTCACCCAACAGAAAGGTGAGATCCCGTTTACACAGCACAGTATTCTATTATTCTCCTTGTTTCCCTGTTTTAATTGTTACATTAATTAGTAACGTATATTTAGTTGTCGGGCACGGAGTCCCGGGATGCCAGTAATTGCTGATGCGAATTATGACCGGTCGGCAATCACACGTTGGAGTAGTTTGAATCGACCTGTTCACAGAGGACACGTGTATATGTCGTCAACAAGACTTTCCTAACACTTCTGGGGACAACCACTTCATTTATTGCGTCTCGGTGTGTTCTCTGCTTACCGCTCATGCCACCAACTCATCAATAATTTATGCAGAAACAGAAACCGTGTTTAAACAAACCAATTGCGGTAGAATTTTAAATCTAATTCGAGTGCAAAATTAATGTGACTTATTGCAGCTAAGAATGCGAATGAGGTGTACAAGTGCTATCGATCTTGATGAGGCCACGCTGGCGAAGAAGACGCAATAATGACGGAGACAAAACGGAACCTTGTCTGTTAACCAATTATCACGGAAGGCACTTATGCGAGAATTACCGAACATAACTTTGCAGAATTAATTAATTATTTACTATAGAGAATTCATGAGAACCTTAAACGATGGATTTGTAATGCCTAACATGACGGCTGACGAACCGTACCGTCGCGCGTTCGCAGTTATGCTGGATCATATGGCAATTGAATAATTACTTCTTTTAGAAATTAATAGTATCAGTAGTCAAAAGAGATTTGTACCGACACGGATGAAATATCTAGACTACAAAATCACACACAACTGGGGTAGATCTCAATTTACCATACACGTTTGTCTTGACACACGAATTATGTTATTACGGAACGTTCGTCCAGGAACAACTTAAAATTACTTATGAACTCTTACGCCTTACGCTTGTGGGAAAACACACCCGGAGCAAGTTTCATTCAATAGTTTGCCTTGGGTACATTTATAAGTAATTCAAAGTCCAAAAATATAATGTAACGAACACAGGGCAAGGGGCAGGGAAACAGTATTGTTCTGTCAGGCAGACAGGTTCGGACAAAAAACATTTAATATATAACGTTAGATGTGTACACTCGTTCGAGCTACAAACCCTAAATTAGATAACAAACCAACTCCCTTATAAAATGCAATAACAAAATACATTTTACATCATCATTAATACGCAGATCTGCTCTTCTTCAAACATAAGAGCGGTGTGTACGATAACATTTTGATATAACAGTATAAAAAACCTGAGACAATACAGATTTATGGTGCTGAAAATAATTTTGAAATATGTCTGAACTTTGTAAAGCATTTACGTTCCATCGTTGATAATTGGTCCATGCTTGGCTTCAAAATGAATACTCTACATGTACGTTTAACTTTTTTTTAACTTCATGTTGGTTTTGAAATCATTATCATCCAATTGATCCTTCGCTAATGAAATTATTCTGGCTTTTTTTCTAGTCCCCCACATCGACATTACAATCTGTTTATCAAGGGCGTTCAGATCGATGACACTAACAAGCATGGAAAATTCTGAAATAATTTGAAATCAACAGTGTGTGAAAAGTTTACGCTATAGCTTTCAAAACGTTTTGAGCTTTCAAAAAAAATCTATAAGCTACAAATCTATAGCAACAAACCATTTGCTATGCGATGTATGTGTGTAATACCTTATGATTAAGCGACATGCTAGAAGCTGACTAACAATGACAAGCTTAAGTTGACGTGGATTTTAACTTCTTTATTCTTTCAATGCATGTCAACTGTATTTATTGTTTACCATCTGTCGTGGGGTAGGACTTTACTTTAAACACTATATCCAGCTTATTGCAAAATTACTAGCACCGATATATTTATTTGAAAATAAAAAATAGGTTCGGCGAAAACTGAAAAATAATTAGCCTTAATTTTGGTTAAATAAACTTACATTTCCAGAAGAAAACAGTGTTTCCTAAAAATATGGATGCAAAACAATTTGCACAGCAAACGAAAATATATTCAGTTTTGGACGAAAAGCCTGTGGCCAGTGTTCAACCTCGTCTATGCTTCTCAGGGATTTTAAATATATTTTTAAACTAGTTTATCCCCAAACCAATCCACATTTCAGCCATTTTGCATCAACTGCCTGTTATCAAAACTATGGGGTTTGTTGCTAAGGAATTCACACTTCACAAAACCCACAACGTGCAAGCAGTCGCTATTGAGGTGGTTGATGGTTTTTCTTATATATATATTGGCATACGTTGTTCCTCCGTTAGTTCACTTGCATAAAAACAATATTACTGTTTCGGTTGTTCTACAATTGTATTGGCGTTTACCACGTGTCATACGGACATGAGAGTGTGTTGGCTTTAAAATAATTGTGTTATCAAGAACGTGGCACAAGGCCTATTATCCCCCAAAATTATGTTGTGCCATAACTAGGATTATTTATTTGATTGCAAAGTCTTATATTAAATCTCATTAAGATAATTGGCGCAATTAATATTTGAAAACAGTCTCCTTGACATGCGCTTGTGTGCTATCGCCAGCGTCAAATAACAGAAACTTACAAAAGATTCATTTGTTTGTTAGGTTTATCAAATATTCAGCTGATAACCTGAGAAATTAATAGGCAATTAATTTTTTCTCCTGAACACAAGCTATGGTGTAATCACGACCAATTAGATGTATGGGGGAGTTCGATAATCTCGATTGCCAATCAATATCTACAACTGAATACATAACACAGAATAATCAACACGAGATGCTTTAAACACAATGAACATTGATTGATAGGTTCCACACACAACAGTCTGTCAGCCTGACTGACACTGCACACTGGAAGAATGTGGAAATATCCCATCTCGATTTTAAACCCTGAAGATTACATACTATATTGATGAATAAAGTACTTCATTAGGAAACCTATCCTTCCATTAATGGGATATTGAGCTATTAACACTGAAATTTCAGTTATCAACAGTTTTCACAGTGTGACTTTCATATATTGACATAAAGCAAATGTCGCGAGAGAGGTGTAAGGTCCACATTGTTTCAATATTGAAAAGATCAGCATTGTTGAGGACAAAAAATACTTACTTAATATCAAGTCATTTTTTCTGATTGAAAGTATGAATTTTTAACACACGTGAAAGTCATTATGTTAGATGTTATCTATCTTGACCAGAAAGAAATGTTAAGTATACACAATATATTTTTTGAATATTTTAGCTTTATAACACTTTTATACATGTGCAAACGAAACGTTATTTAATTGTAATGATCGAGCTAAGCTGAGTATGTATCTCTGTATGTTTCATACTTAGCTGAGTATGTATCTCTGTATGTGTCATACTTAGCTGAGTATGTATCTCTGTATGTGTCATACTTAGCTGAGTATGTATCTCTGTATGTGTCATACTTGGCTGAGTATGTATCTCTGTATGTGTCATACTTAGCTGAGTATGTATCTCTGTATATGTCATACTTAGCTGAGTGTGTATCTCTGTATGTGTCATACTTGGCTGAGTGTGTATCTCTGTATGTGTCATACTTAGCTGAGTGTGTATCTCTGTATGTGTCATACTTAGCTGAGTGTGTATCTCTGTATGTGTCATACTTAGCTGAGTGTGTATTTCTGTATGTGTCATACTTAGCTGAGTATGTATCTCTGTATGTGTCATACTTAGCTGAGTATGTATCTCTGTATGTGTCATACTTAGCTGAGTGTGTATCTCTGTATGTGTCATACTTAGCTGAGTATGTATCTCTGTATATGTCATACTTAGCTGAGTATGTATTTCTGTATGTGTCATACTTAGCTGAGTGTGTATCTCTGTATGTGTCATACTTAGCTGAGTGTGTATCTCTGTATGTGTCATACTTAGCTGAGTGTGTATCTCTGTATGTGTCATACTTAGCTGAGTGTGTATCTCTGTATGTGTCATACTTAGCTGAGTATGTATCTCTGTATGTGTCATACTGAGCTGTTTATTAAACTTACATTTAGTCTCTGAAATCTTATATTACACAATATCCTTCTCGACTCTAAATTATTTTTTTTTTAAATTCCCTGTGCTGATCTCTGTGGAATAGAGCTAGTTGGAGCTGGCTAGACTTGTTTTTGTATGCCTTTCTAGATTTTTGGTTGTGTTTTTCATAAAATAAATATATCCCACAGTCATGGTGCCGGACTAGCCGTTTATTTGTGTCCGTATGAATCATTCTAAGCTGCTTATGTGTGTGTGTATGTGTTATTATTCAGCTATATTTGGCTTCATACTTTACTTTACACAAGAGATATAGATGTATTTGTATTACTGACCTTCTATAACTGTCAGGTCTCAGCTGTTTACGTATGTGTTGTTGTTGATGTCATAGCTTCTCGATCTATTCCAATATTGGTATATGTATGTATTGATTCATGTGCGTGCCCCACTATGTGCACTGACAACATATGTCGTTTTTGTCAAGAACATAGAACATTATTTCAGATAATTAGTCCGATGAGGCAGCCATGACCCTGATATGTTGTACCGAAGTTGATTCATATCGGGCGCGGGTGTCACGTATCAAATGGAACTATGCTGGTAAATTGTCAGGTTAACGGAAGACTGGCTGCATCCAAGCCGGGCCTATATTCTGTTTACAAAGCAATGCACGTGTGTACCCAAGGTTCAGTTGATCGTCGTTCAACCTTTTTAAACGTATTGCATTTTCACCACACGCCACGTGAAAATCTATGTGGAACAATGAGCTCCGCCAAGGCCATGAAACATGTGTTTACCTTACTTCTGCAAATCATTGTTATGATTTTGCATTGAAATGTATCTTTTTCATGAAGTTAATCTTCGCATGAAATTAGATTGAAGTGTTCTGTTTTTTTGGTGTGTGACAGCACGGCTTATGCCTCTCAAACAATTAACTACTACCAGAATCATTTGACCGTCAAATTTAACATCGTCATCGTCATCGTCATCAATAATTGTTCAATTCAATGTCATCTGACGTCATGTATGGGGCGTCTACACATGGGCACACATTCATATCTCTCCCTTTTTCTCTCTCACTGAGTCAGTCAATGAGTACATACAGCCAGATACACAGACGCAGATACACACATACATAAAGACATACAACAAAGACACATAGACACATAGACGAAGGGTTATACATATGTACAGTAATTCAACCAGACACACACACACACACATATATATATATCTTTGTCTATGTGTCTGTCTGAATGTCTGTATATATGTGCATCTCTCTCCACCCCTCTCTCTCTCTCTCTCTCTCTCTCTCTCTCTCTCTCTCTCTCTCTCTCTCTCTCTCTCTCGCCCTATCTCTCTCTCAATATATATATATATATATATATATATATATATATATATATATATATATATATTGACATACAGCCAGACACAAAGATATATATACATATATTCAGACATTCAGCCAGACACACAGACACATATATACATATGAACAGACACACAACCAGACACAGACAGGTATGCACAGACATGTATTTATGGTCATGCAGTCAGACACACAGACACAGCTGTATATATAATTGAGGCAGACATTATGACAGACACACGAACATAAGACATACACACTGACACACATACACACACATACGTAGGGACACTGCCCAGTCTGTCTCACTGTCCCAGAACCACATAATGAAACTCACATCTCACTGGGGCTCCTTTTCAATAAAATGTCGTTGCTTGTTTCTATAAAAACTTATAGAGACTAAGCTTCCGCCCACCTTTCAGTCTGTAAATCTCTATATATACGACATACATGCTGGTTTCAGTGGAGAATCCACGATGATTTCATGACATGGTCAGGATTGCTGCACAGCGAATACACGTATAATGAATAGCCATATACTTATAGTCACTGATGTAGTATATTCAATTACTGCCACGGGGTATTAGCTGCATTAGTATATTCACAACCATAGCATACTGATTCAACGTATATTTACTCGTACAACATATATGTTGATTTAGAACAGTCACTGATATATTTTCACATTATTTAGCAATTTCACTACAGTGGTACACATACATGTATGTAAAAGTATATTCACAGCATGTCACCGTCTATGCCATATTTGACAAGGTATACCCACCCTCCAGTGTATTCACTTGTGTAGAATATTTACGGCTGTGGTATATTCTGTGCAATAGTAAATTCACTGATGTTGCAATACTATTCACAATCATTGTATATTCACTTTAATGATAGTTTTACTGACAGATATACAATTGTACAAAACATGCACTTGTATCGCCGTTCATGCACAAATGTAGTTATGCTATAAGTTTATCATTTACTGGTTCGACACACGTTCTGTGGTATGTTATTCGTTCTCTCAAAGCGAACACATGTGACTCACCGGAGCATTTCATACCAGCAAGCACTGTATGTATGTCTAAGATAATATAAACATATTAACTCGAGAGAGGTTTTTGTACTTAGCTTATGATAAATCGCATTTTACTTTGTAAATTTCAAAACTTCTTTTCACATGACGTCATACTGAATTTAGGTTTATTGTTCAATTTGGACATAAAACGCAAATTAGTGTGCGTTCGAAAAACAACTTTTGAAAGGTGAGCATTGGTTGCTTTGCTGCTTGGCTGATTTTACTGAACACATCAAAAGCTTTGCATCAGAAATGTCTTTAAGTTTAAAAGATAGTAAAACTTTTATGTGCTTTTTATCTTAATACAATATGTCATAAATTCCACATTACATTCACACTTGAATGCTAACAGCATGTATCTGAACATTATAAATACAGTCATTTTATGGACTTAAATTATGAAGTCTAAAAGTTTATCAAAACAATTATGGTTTTCATTAGAGCGACATGTTATAGTTTATTGGGCGTTTTCATGTAAACTTACAGACAAATTTTCAGGCAGTTAAATCCGTAATTCTCCCATCGTCCCTTTTGTTAAGACATGCCCATTAAATCCAAACAAAATATCATCTGAACTGTTTTTACTTTTAAGGGTATTATCAGATGGGTACTTAAGTTTATCGTTATTAGGCTACACTTTTTATCAAACAAAATTCATAATGTTCATTCCCTTTGATAAGTGGCCGATTTGTTAGAAAACCTAAAAGGCATTCAAAACATAATGTTGTACCGTCCGGCAGTCTCAGCTGTACCGACACATAGGTAGCGCGCCCGTCTTTGAAAAGTCGATTTCAATTATATGCTCCAGTTTAACATTGCCTCTCTCCTCGCTCGGGAGCTCATTGCTGGATAAATTAAAATCTGCTGGTGCTGAAGAACATTTTACGTTATATCCTATAAACAATTGAAAGAACTTTGCGGCAGGAAATAATGGACATAATTCATTAATGGAGGAACAGTAACTGAAGCACACAAACCGAATGTTTTGTGACAAATGTCATTACATATATATTATATATATTCCTCCAATTTTTCATTTGATATTGAAAAAACGTTATATAAATTTGTGACGATGGCCTGAGAAATAATAATAATTCTGTCATTGACATACATTATTATTATTATTATTGTTGTTGTTGTTGTTATTGTTGTTGTTTGTACTGTTATAGCATATTTGTATTATACTGTGATATAATTACACACACACACACACGTGTGTGTGTGTGTGTGTGTGTGTGTGTAGTTCTGTATGTGTGTATATATATAGCTTATTAGCTTAAATTAGCTTACATCTGCAAGCGGTCACGCGATATTTGTTTACTCGTATTTCCCTTATGTAAACACAGACAATTTATTGATTCCAGTGTAGTGAGGGATAAACAACATTGAAAATGGTTAATAGCTGACTCCGAATAATAGACCACTTTTAAAACAAACTCAGAACAAATTTTAAATTTTGCGTAGCTTGTATCTGTTAAAGTGTATTATCGTGAGCCACACTTGAAACAGGTGCCCGAGTCTGTGATACAATCGGCTGAAGATGAAAGGCGCCAACTGAAATCTACAATTGGCGATGGGAAATGTGCACTGAAATCGACAATCTTCCAACCAGCTAGGCATCAGTTTGCTTTTAAAGGCAAGTCAAGCTGAAAGACGTTTGTAAATAATGTTTTGTGTTTGGATTTGATTTCTTTGCAGGGCATTTTCAAGAATAGTTTAAAATAGTTAATAATTTTTGTTTTTCATGAGTGCCTTGTCTCTGTTGGCCTCTGAGAGGCACAAACTGTAAAAAAAAATGTTGTTGCTCGCTGCTTTCCAAACTGTTGCGTATGTTAAACGAAGATTAAAAATATATTTTTTAAAAACAAGGAATGGTGTGTAAAATCTTATCAACGAACAGTTGTGGAAAAGTTTGGAAAAGAAATGTTAAAAATGAAAATATGATCTGCATAATGTATGCATGATTACAGAGGAATCACAACATTTCTACTCACTAGCTGGAGCTGGTATCCCGGGGGGGAGCGGCAACCAGGAGTGTGGGGAGCGGCAGGAGACGCCCCACTTGGCTTCCCCCAACCGTTGACCGTATGGGCCTGGATAAGAGTTCGTTGCCAAGGGAGATTTCTGACTTGATTTGCCAAGAATATCAGCCACACTGAATGACGAGTGGGTGACATGTATTGACGGAGATGAAACTGATGATGATGGTGATGGCGGAGGTGACGCACACGATGACGCAGAGTCATCTTCACAAACGACGTCATGAACTGCATCGTCTGCTCCATTGCATTTGTCGTCTGATCGCTTCCCGTGATTGTCTGATATGATTGATTCAACACTGAATGACAGTCTTTCCTTAGGACCAGTAGAGTTAGTCATGGTGTCAGAGTTCGAAGTCTTCGGAGGACATTTGACCGGTTCAACTGGCCTTTCTTCGACAGATGAAGTTTCAGTTGAGGATGCCAGTTTTGTAAAAGCTGAGTGTGAACTTGTTTTAAAACTCGGTGGAGATCGAGATCGAGTAAGTTGTACCTCCATATTGAACAGGAAATGTGATAATCACACACGACTCTTCTCACATAGACTTGCAAGTAAACACGACATTTTCCATCACTAAATCGTCTGCTCGTTCACTGACAATATATTCCAGAAGACTTCTGTTAGCGGAAGTGACGTGCTGTTGCTCCATGCGAGAGGGGCAGACGCCTGTATAGAATGTCCAATCAAATTTGCTGCTTGTGAAATTGACAAGAGTCAGGGATCGCCAAATGCCACGTGACTCTGTTTACACTCAGGGCTTGACGGGGAATTAGCTGAGCATGATATGGTGGGAGGGGGAGGTGTTGGGGGACTAGGGGTTGAAACGGAGGGGGATTTAGACAGGGAGACGAGAGACTGGCGGATAATGAGAGATAGCAGTGGTGCGCAAGCGTCGCGGTGTTCAGGGTAAAATACCGACTGAACAAAGCATGTTCAGTGATCTGGGACAACTGTGGGTCCTTGGTTTAGGAGCCACTGCAGTTAGACAACCGAAGCGAAAAATCGCTCAGCGGTGTACCAGAACTCAGAAACTCCTTCTCGCGACGTGAAATCCTCAAATATTGCTGCATACATTTAAAGCAATTTTACCAGATTTATGCAAATTTCTCCTCGTGCTGCGATGTTTAGGATTCCAGACCAAGTCCAGTTAAACCCCCCTCACGAGCTCCCCAGGGCGTTATGGAGGGGGCTTCGCCGTAATCGCGTTTATATTCTAATGACGAGTTGAACTCGGCTGGGTGTAACTTTATTAATGTTGAAGACAAATGGACGGAGGTGTTGAAGTCGCTGTATTCTGTACACCTCGTGTCGCCAGGTATTATAGCGAGTATCCCATGCATTAAATATGGGGCATTTTATTAAGATGACGAACCCCAAACTTCACTATGGGGATACACCAGACTCGCATTATGTGTATGGCTTTGGTGATTATTACCTTGTGCGCTTTGCTACCTTCGCACCCTGCCGTGGCATTTCTCATAATGAGATCGGTAATTTTAAAAACACTATGAGAGATCGTTTATCGCGGTACAAAACGTCACGTGTTTTATATTAATCATCCATTTACTTAGCTCCTTTGCTAGGATGATGTCTTGCTAAGCAAAATCGTCATTACTTTTTATTCGGACTCGGGAGTGGCAAAAACATTAGCCATGGGGGACGTAAATTAACATGTTCGCGAGATTACTCGTTGGCGGGTTTTTTCGGACGCGCGAGCCTGTGTAGATATATGCGAAGGAAATGAAATCATCGCGTGGTGAAATCATGAAATATATAACACTTTATATGAAAAGTCGCACATGTCGTCATTCACTGAGAAAACACGAGAAAATATTTCTCCTCAGTTTGGAAGATGAATTATTTTCGTGATCTTGTGTGACAGGTTTTACTTTCGAAATAACTGAGACAAAGACAAGATTATCATCATCATCATCATCATCATCATCATCATCTTCTTCTTCTTCTTCTTCTTCTTCTTCTATATTATTATTATTATTATTATTATTATTATTATTATTATTATCTACAGATTAAAGTAAAAAATGCAGCAAAGAGGGTTTGACAGCCAGGCTGGTTTGGCTCATCATCAGCACAGGGCCCTTGCCCCCTCTACACGCAGCCCAAGCGGCGAACGGGACTTTTCCCAGGAAGCGCTGCCTAGTCGAACCCACCTACACCCAGAACTTTTCGGAGAATGTGACGACTCCACAACACTGTAGCCTTCTGCATTACCCAGATTGACATTTGGAAAGCGAAGTCCGCATATTTGCCATGTTTTTGTTTTTGTTGTTGTTGTTGTTGTCGTTGTTGTTATTATTGTCATTATTATTATTATTATTATTATTATTATTATTATTATTATTATTATTATTATTATTATTGGCGCATATCTAATGTATTAAACCCATGTCAGGTACAAATGAAAGAATGTCCCTTCATATAGCATGACTAAGAAACCATTGAGACATTTCAGTTCTACCTGGTGACTCCCCGAGTGCCTTGTTTGTAGGTCAGTATACCGCTACTGTTCCCACCAAGTCACCAGAACCCCCTTGTCGGACATGTCCGCACCCCCAGCTGTTTTATGGCCACTCCACAACACAACATTTCCACCTCTGTCTCACAAAACCGGACTAAATTTTCTGTCGTAGTTGCACTTCGCCTGTGAGTTCTCCAGCTTTAGAATTGTCGCTTTTGTTCGATGTCGTCGTCTGGCGCCACGGACGCTGCAAATAACTGCTATATGCCCGCCTCCTCCCCCATCGGTTGGGGCTACACGATACCCCGACTAAATCGTTCGTTTCATTTGTCTAAAATGAAAAGCTTCTTTGGGGACCATTTCAAAATGGAATGTATAAATATGGTTAAAAAATTCAATTAGAACTGACCCTTAAGGTTTTATAAAAAGATCAACCATTTTCGTCGAAAGACTATTATTAATTTGTTATAAATATTCATTATTATTTTTGTTGTTCAGATCTGATCGTTTCACGGCGGAACAAAAACTATTTGAAACGTATGTTAAAGTTTGAAAACCGGAACCAATCGCTGTACAAATCGGATCGTTTAAGTTTGTTTTTAAAATATCCGTGTTTAATTTTGGCATTTTTAATTAATTCATTTTACAGCAATTGCTCCTCTGCTTCTTCTGAAAGTTTCGGGCAAAGGGAGTGGTACCTCTCTATCTGAAAACAACGATGTCTATGTGGATGCAGTTCAGTTATTAACACAGCTGTTTAAAGTACCAACAAAAATACACCACCTACCAAGTTGAATGAACTAAATCTTACTGAAAATAAAGTTCAAAACGACATGTTCAAGAACATTTCAAATAAGGAGTAAGGGCCGCACTTGTTAAGAACTCATCTTTTGATGAGCATACATATCATTAAACACATGGCATCACTTCAGACAGTTAAATTCTACTCGCAACAAACAGGTTCAAAAATATCTATTAATATTTCTACTTACATACCTGCTACATGCCCGCACAATCACAACTTCCACGTGCAATAACTCCGAAATGCATGCTTTTCAGATGTCTCTATGAGATTGATTAACGTCAATTAAGAAACGTCGTTAATTGCCCTGATACCGTAAGAGAGTCGGGTGATTAGCGAAGATGTTACTAGAGTTACGTTTGCTCAAGTGGTAGATAAATCAATGCTAAGTGCATACATTCCAGATCGTTTATCTATACTTCCAGGAACCTAATTACGTTGCCGTTAACCACAGGCAGAGCCAATACACAGACATTGCATAGAGTTATTGTCATGACGGACCACGGTTATTGTACAGGAGCCTTCTTTCTTCAGTGGATCAATACGCACACCATCTCGTGCCAACATCGCCCTACAAGCAAACACACCGTACGGTAGCTAAATGTGTACTTCTTAGCACCTGATAAACGCACCAGTCTAAGTCAATGAGCAGTGAGGGTTGTAACAATCCACAAGAATGAGGATCGGTAGGTTACAATGGCTTGTCTGCCTGATTGTTTATCATTCTATACCGACGGCTTTGATATGACGGCATTGCATCTCATGCTGTCGACCACTTGTTGGCCTTTTAGCAGCAAGAACAGCCGAAATAGTGTTAACTGTGGCGTAAAGAACATTCTCTCACTGACTCGACTGGTCAAATTAATCTGTTGGTGATGCACACTTGTTAAAACATTTAGAAAGAATGCTCAATGTTTGCTGAAAAAAATGACACGAAGCTTCTGATATCCAAATTCAATTGTTATTATTTAACAATTCACATCTGCTATAAAGGGACAAATAGATTGGTGTTTGTATTCAGTCTCACATGGAATGGTCTCACATAGAATGGTAATGTCAGTATAAAGTCTAGGTCATGTCAAGCTCGGAATGGAAATATGTTTATATGATCGCAGTTTATATGATGGAAGAATTTGCATATATATGCAGATTGTAAAGGAAACCGTCCTTATTTTTATTATAATTAATAATGATGATGATGATGTTATTAAAAATAAAAATCAATGTATCTTTCCAGGTACGGTGAACACAATGTTCCCAGTGATCATACATCCTGTCTGAATGGTACACGCGCTGTGTGTATGAATGCGTCGACTGATTATGCATAGATATCTATTAGAAGACCGGAGGCTGTTCGTGAATCATCGCTATGATGAGTAAAAATATTTCATTTACATGATTTTATTGTTTGCCTCCTTCTATCCTGATTTCGGGGACACTGCTGACCCAATCCATAAAGCACCTGTACAGAGCTGCGTCCATTAGTTTGGCCAGGTTTAATCCTCGATTTGCCCTAAGCTCCGTTCCTAAAAGCTATTTTAGTGGTACGACATCCGTTGCTCCCACACAAAACATAACATTACAATAGTCTTAGCGCTATTATCGCTTTATGATTCTGTGTGCACATCCTTTGTTTGTTTGTTTGTGGTTTAACGCCACACTCATCAATAATCGAGCTATGTGGCGGATAATCGAGTCTGGATCAGACAGTCCAGTGATTGACATCATGAGCATCGATCCACGCACTTGGGATACGATGTCATGCGTCAGCCAAGTCAACGAGCCTGACCACCCAATCCCGATAGTCGCCTCTTACTACAAGAATAGTCGCCTTTAACAGCAAGCATGGGTTGACGAAGACCTATTCTACCCCGGATCTTCACGGGTTTGTGCACATCCTACCTGTGCTCGTGGTTGCTGCTCTAGAAACTGCATCACTTCGGGCTTTCTGCATTAACCTGACAAGCCATGACATAACTGAAACAAAGCGGCTTTAAAACCAACTCACTAAACTCACCCACGGTAGAAAACCACAATAAGATACGATGATAATAAAACTTGACCGTTAAGAAGGCGGATGACAAGATCAACTTTCAAGCGAGGGTTACATCCAGTAAATCTTGGGAACAGATTTGTATAAGTCCCATACTGATTTTGTTTTAAACAGTAAAAATACTCAAAGCTGAACAAGCAAGCTAAAAAAACGGAATATCAAAGCTCAAAAATGACCGTTGTGTGTATTAATGGCTCAACTTTGTATTGGATTGTCCCCTGTTCAAGCTCTTCACGTGCCTGGAACATGCAATTATGTTACACATTGAACGCACCGTCCCGCTCTCTCATATGCCTGGAACATGCAATTATGTTACACACTGAACGCACCGTCCCGCTCACTCATATGCCTGGAACATGCAATTATGTTACACACTGAACGCACCGTCCCGCTCACTCATATGCCTGGAACATGCAATTATGTTACACACTGAACGCACCGTCCCGCTCACTCATATGCCTGGAACATGCAATTATGTTACACGTTGAACGCACCGTCCCGCTCTCTCATATACCTGGAACATACAATTATGTTACACATTGAACGCATCGTCCCGCTCTCTCATATACCTGGAACATGCAATTATGTTACACACTGAACGCACCGTCCCGCTCACTCATATGCCTGGAACATGCAATTATGTTACACGTTGAACGCATCGTCCCGCTCTCTCATATACCTGGAACATGCAATTATGTTACACGTTGAACGCACCGTCCCGCTCTCTCATATGCCTGGAACATACAATTATGTTACACACTGAACGCACCGTCCCGCTCTCTCATATGCCTGGAACATACAATTATGTTACACATTGAACGCATCGTCCCGCTCTCTCATATACCTGGAACATGCAATTATGTTACACGTTGAACGCACCGTCCCGCTCTCTCATATGCCTGGAACATACAATTATGTTACACATTGAACGCACCGTCCCGCTCTCTCATATACCTGGAACATACAATTATGTTACACATTGAACGCATCGTCCCGCTCTCTCATATACCTGGAACATGCAATTATGTTACACATTGAACGCATCGTCCCGCTCTCTCATATGCCTGGAACATACAATTATGTTACACGTTGAACGCATCGTCCCGCTCTCTCATATACCTGGAACATACAATTATGTTACACGTTGAACGCATCGCCCCGCTCTCTCTCGTTAAGGTCGGTATGTTCTTGTAAAAACGTATTGTAATTTGTAAACATTGATTGTAGAGACATTCGGGAAATGCTATCCTACTTACAGTGACATTGTCCAAGTGAAAGTTAGATGACGGGAAAGTTAAATAATGTCATCTCAAGCTAACATCCAATAATAACTTTGGCTGAAGCATGCACATAAACTGACGGACAAAAGAAAGTATACATCCATGTTTGACAGTGACTAAACAGGAAATAAACAAGAAATGTTATTCCATGCATTAGATATGAGTGCCATAGTTGTGTTTTGGACATTTAGTTTGCGGTGTTTCGGCGACTGTATTTATTGTTTGTTTGTTTGTTGTTTAACGCCGCACTCAGCAATATTCCAGTTATATGAGGGCGGTCTGTAAATAATCGAGTCTGGATCAGACAATCCAGTGATTGACATCATGAACATCGAACCACGCAATTTGGATACGATGACATGCATCAACCAAGTCAGCGAGCCTGACCATCCGATCCCGTTAGTCGCCTCTTACGACAAGCATAGTCGCCTTTTACGGCAAGCATGGGTTGCTGAAGACCTATTCTACCCCGGATCCTCACGGGTCTTTTGATATTGTATGTATATTTTTTGTTTAAATCCAATTTTATAGTGTATACTTTCTTTTGTTCGACAGTCTTTTTCTTTTCCTGAACCCTTTTGTTTTGTTTGGCAGGGGTCTAGCATTCTAGCATTCTAGACCTAATAAATAAATCCACTAAAGGCAATAGGAATGGAGACAGACGTTTCAACGGAGAAGTTATGATTTGGTTTGTACCAAAGAAACGTTTCTCGTTATGCCTAAATAGTATATTGTATGGGTTGTATTGGTGCAATGCTAAATGAGTTGACTTCTTTTCCCAACACTCCCTGAGTTCTGAGGTAATCCGCGGCACGGGTAGTCTGGCCCAACTATGAACAAGTAGCCAAATGTGAGAACTGCGGCTCAACATTGTCAGCTATCTTGTCTAATCTCACCAGCTTTAACCATTTTGAGACGGCCCCCGTGACTGTGCGACAGTGTTATGTAGTCGCCTGTTTGGCAGAAGCCGTATCGTGTTGCAGTGTCGTCCCCTACCTTCATCGCTTCGTTATGGGCATTTACCTCAAGTAAATTATTGTTTACTAAGGGTGACAAATCGCTCTCTTTGATCTCACGTCAGTTACCGCCACCTCCAACAAAGGGGCGGTAACTCTAGACAACAGGTAGGGCCTATTACCAGGCTCCAGATTGTCTCTACACTATTTCCAGGCGGCTCGGGCGGGTGTTCGATTCTCGACGGAGAAGTAAGGTAAACTGACTTCTCGCTTTTTCGCGACCAGAAAAACTGTCTCAATGTTTCGGAAATGCGGACAAGTCCACTCGGAGTCTGACACAAGTGTCTGGCCGCCGGGAAAGGTAGCAGACGACTTGACAGTAATTACTGTGGGTGGACAGCCGCTGTTCGAGACGTTCCCCCTTAAAAAGGCTTGTTGGGTTTCCAAGGGGGGCTAAAGAGATGAAGTAGACACCATCATTCTTGACACTTTGAAAGTATTAGGGATATTTATTCAAGTTGCTAGGCCAAGTTTGAGGATTATCGGTGAACATTTTGATTTGTCTATATTGTGTTTGTTTGCAGGATATATGACAAACATTAATATTGACGTGATGTCCCTTTGACATGTAGGGTTTCAGTTTATAAGAAATTGATCCGTGTCAATTAAGGTTAGTGACAGGTGTATGTTTTAGACATTGGAAGCTTGTATACTAGTGATGGGGTGTCAGCGGGTCTGGCGGGGGAAGAATCTGAATGACCCTGTAAGTCCGTTAATTCAACGCGTGAAACTATATTCCCCAAAAGTTGAAGGGATTGTGTGTGGTGTTTGATTACGAGGTAGATATTAGATAGATACACATTAGATAATTAGTAAGTAGGTAGATTACATTGATTACCTCCATTAATGAAGAGCGTACAACAAAAATGCTACATTGCTTAGTTAAATGTTGGACAACCACTGAATCTTGATACTTCAGCATGACAACTACTGAATCTTGATACTTCATCATGACAACTACTGAATGTTGGTACTTCACCAGGACAGCTACTGAACCTTGGTACATTAGCATGACAACTACTGAAAATTGGATGAAAATGAAAAAAATGGTTACCGAACTGACTTCAAGTGTCTTCATCTGAAAGGGTAACTGCAACATCCACCCATACAGACATGATATCTACCCAAGGGTGTGATGCTCCTTCCCTTGCCACAGTTACTTGGTGGGCAGCGGGCTTCAAGAGGGGAAGAGAGACCATCAACGGTTACCACTGAGGACAATGTTGATCAAATACATGATGATCGATGACTCACCACACATCACATAGCCAATACAGTTGGCATGTCTCATGAGAGAGTTGCAAACATTCCGAGGAGTCAACTGCGCAGGACAAAGGTTTCAGAACGCTGGGTTCCAAAACTTCTGACTCCTGCATTTACGTCGTTTTAAAGAAGATCTAGCTGAATTTGTTAAGCGATGTTGGGTTCATCACTTTCTGCCAGAGACTAAACAACAGCCAAAGAGGTGGAAACATCAAAGGAAAAATCAGCTGAAGTCTGTTCCATCAGCTGGCAAGGTGATGGCTTCGGTCTACTGGGATTACAAAGGAATCCTACTGGTGGACTAGCTCCCGGAAGGTCACACCATTATGTCAACATTTGTATTATGCAAATCTGCTTAGGCAACTGCGTGGGAATATCAAGGCTAAACGTTGTGGAACACTCACTATAGGTGTGTTGTTCTAAAGGACAATGCACCTGTGCACATGCCTGTTGTTGCGATATCTGCAATACATGGCTGTGGCTTTTAACTCATTGAACATCCTCCGTATTTACTAGACTTGTCATCGTCAGATTTCCACCTCTTACCAGACTTAAAGAAAGAGCCTTTTACATCACCAGGAGGAAGCCTTCTACAGCTGTGGGATCGCGGCACTCCAGCATTGGTGGCAGAAGTAGACAGACCTCAGAGGGGATTATGTTGAAAACTATTTAGCAACCAACTCCATCAACCCATTCGATCATAGTCAGGTTCAGAACTTTCCAGCCGTTCCTCGCAGTTACATTAACAGGACGAAACTATATATGACCAACACAACTCTTGCGTGTCGGATCAAACCCTTTACTAATAAACTAATAACTCGGAATTACGATACACATGAGTTGATTTAATGTTTTTCTTTTACAAGATAGACAAAAATCATATATAGAGAGTTATATGTTTTCAACATAATGAAAGATATCTGTAAGAATCGCGTGGTTTCCAATAAAGTAAGTAGGTGTGTTTGAGTGCAAGGTCAGTCGATCAGAATATATATGTGAAGACTACAGAGGTCACATCGTGTCACGTATTGATTCCCTTTCAATAAACGGTAACATAATGTAATAGTGTTTCTTTATATTTGTGAAAAACAGTTGATGCGTGTCCTGTGCATTAGTTCACATGTGTTGCCAGTTAGATGCCATCAATAATCCCCTACATTTCAACCATTGTTAGAAATTTCACAAAATCTGTAATTATACATGCCCTGAATTTTGTAAGCTTTGATTTCATCCTCTATTGTTTTGTTTTTTGGTTTTGGGGTGTTTTTTTCGAATAGTTACTACCCGATTCAATTAATTTTATGATAACTGATCATGCTGTACAGTTTATGGATGGCTTTGATGATAAGAGTATCCGCTGGCTGCTGCATAGAAACATTTAACAGTCAATTATAAAGAGGCGTGGATGCCAATATTCTGATGTTTTTGTGCGGATTGGTAGACGAACGGAGAACTAGTTCAGTTCGGCACTGGTTCCATTTGATTCCACACAAGCTGTGTATCAGTCGGAACTCGCTAAAGTCTAAGTCAACAGCTGCAGTTTAAGCATGTTAATGTTAACACTGAAGGCCCTTTGTTGGCCTGAGATGCCGCAATTCGTGTGTCAGAAACCTATGATCGGGGGTTCGAATACCAGATTCGGCCCGATTATGTTTCTAGGTTTGTCAGCACTATGTCCGTGCTCGTGGGTTTCACCAGAGACCTGCACCAACTCTGGCATTGTTTTTATTTTTCCAATCCGAGCAGAAATTCCTATTCATATGCATAAAGAAACAGTTCCACCAGAAGGAGAGCGCAGTTGGTGTCCAAGGGGATGCCTACCTTTCGCCTAAAATGCCTTATCCTTACATCTCGCCTAGATGTTGTCAAGTAGAAGTCTAACATTTCACATAGTGTTTTCTTCAGATGACAATTGCTTTCATTTTGGACGATTTGTCCTGAAACTTTGAAGATAGAGCTGTAACAATGGTCAGGATGTTTAGCAACAAATGCCCCATGGATCAAGGAATACAGAGGGGTTTGTACAATTTGAAAAATCAAATATTTCGAAATAATTGAACGTGGTTCTTTTCTGAGAAGGTAAAATTTTAAACAAATCCCTTGTGTTTTTTAAAGAATTCACATGATATTAATTTTTACTTGTCTCAAATACTTTCTGTGAATATGAAGAAAGTCGTTCCTTGATTGTATGGAGGATTATGGTTAATCTTTGAGACAGATATTTGGTGGCATATGTGCTTGACCCAATAATATATCTCTTTTTGTATGGACTTTTAAGGAGCGTTGCAATCCAGTATAGCCGAGGAATGTACATGTCTGTAGGCTTAAGAGTCGAATCAAAAGTTGATGATTCTGATGGGTGGTTAGGGCAGCGTTCCTCTTCAGTTGGCATACTGGCATTATGTACTCACCGCCAAAAGAAACGCAAACCATAGAAACACATAGAGAAGTATGTACGTTGAGTACGTGTCCAATGTGTACCACTTAATGACAAAACTAACAATCAGTCAAGTGTTACCACAGAGTGTCTTTATTCTTATTACGATATCCTGCACGTGATTTCCAAACATGGTATTAAACAAATCCTGCATCTCGAGTCAGGGATCCATGACGTTACATGTGATGCGTTAAGCAGCATCGGTTCACACACCATACCAGTATGTTCGTTCGTGCGAAATATCTCTTGAAAATGAGTAAGTCTTCAAATATAAATAATCAACATTTATGGTATTCGCGTTTCTTTCTTTTTTTTTTTGGTGTGTGTGTGTGTGTGTGTGTGTGTGTGGGGGGGGGGGGGGGGGGGGTATACTAATAATATGTGGTATTATTACATGTGTCACATTTACAACGTTCTTCCTTTCGGTTTTAGTACCAATTTGACATTATACGTTTTCTTTCAGAACCACGGACATCGAGGCAATCAATAAGTCATGTGTGTCATTTCACACCAGCTCCTCAGAATTCTTATGGCTTTCATCATTCCCAGAAGTATAAATATCATCACCATGGGCTCATGTTTGGCCTATAGACAGTTTGAAGGGCGGGAACAAGATATAAATGAGATGTCAAGCTACAACTACCGCGGTAGTCAGTTCATACAGACATAAAAAACCTGGACAGTGCAAAACCAACTACCATCAACTCGTACAGTTTTTGTTTTGCTATATTTCTCAGAATATACTCAATCACACAAATGTTATACATTGATACAAATCCCAAAATAACCTAATAAATCTAAAATTGACACACAGGTACGCTAGTATGAATAAATAATATCGTTATCGTGCTGGATGATATAAAAGTAAAGATAAAAATATCGAACTTTTAAGTGAGCCTCGCATATAAATACTATATATGTGCATGAGTTTAAAATAGTGATATTTAGGGCTAAAATCTTGCTCAAGTAAAGCTTCTTGTGTTCGGATAAAATCCATTTATTTACTGTCCTGCGAGGGAATGGTAGTCTTCCGGTTTGGAGTGGACATTTCCTTCCCGCTGTGCGTTAGTCTCGGTGCCTGCGATGAGGCACTGTGTGTATTGTTGTGTTAGTCTCGGTGCCTGCGATGAGGCACTGTGTGTATTGTTGCGTTAGTCTCGGTGCCTGCGATGAGGCACTGTGTGTATTGTTGTGTTAGTTTGCTAGATATCGGTTTGTCCAGTCTCACGCTCATCTTGTACAGCCCAGCGTGACGTCAATATCCTTTTGGTCAGTATGAATACTGTCTTAATTCTCCTGTTCGGCCGCAAGGGGCGGTGGGGTAGTCGAGTGGTTAAAGTGTTGGCACGTCACGTCGAAGGCCCGGGTTCGATTCCCAATATGGGTACAATATGTGAAGCCCATTTCTGGTGTCCCCCGCTGTGATATTGCGGGAATATTGCTAAATGCGGCGTAAAACCATACTCACTCACTGTGTGACTGCAACAATGTTCACGTTTTGATAAACACTAAATAAATTGTTGCTTTTTTATTGATTGAAATAACTCGAGTTCGCTCTTTGTGTTAATATTAATCGCAGGTTCTGTCTTTAGTAAGACCGCTGAAATTTACACAAATGATGTCTTTTATTTAAGTTTAAGAAAAATCCAAAACAGAACTACTGTGTGAAGAACTAAATCATTTTGTAGCAATGCTCTCACATATCAACCTTTTTATTCGATGCGGTTGATAGATCTCCCTCGTAGAGTATGTGTTAACTGTTGATGTCAAATCTCCCGTCTACCCACGATCTGCTGGCGATGGCTCTGCATATAAGTATATAGATCCCTGCGTTCCGCGATGGTCTTCACACATAGCCAGTCCCACTGGGAGACCGACTGGCGCCCCTTCCACCACACAACACTATCGAATACCCGCCCAGATAACCCACATGCGCATTTTCAAATGTATGGAAGATCCGTTCTGAAACAATTTCATGGACTTCGAATGCTTGTCACAGGGGATCGTAAGTGCAGTATGTGATTTGTGTATACAGTATTATGTCCATGATCAGAAATGGCTATGGATAGTGAGAATAGCACGTTGTAATAAATTAACATAGTGTCTTATTCGCATATGGCAGTTAAAATGGCTCGTCCCATGAACTGATCTCTAGGGCCTGTCACACACTACCGATGTACCTCGCCGGGACTAAACCGGAGCAAAAAAAAATAACAAAGGGGAGAAAATCGGCGGAGCTCCGGCGAGAAAGCACTTGAAAAATCAAAATTGACCGTAGCAATACCGATGTAGTACCGTTGTTATACGGCGGCGCATCGGTACTTCTTCGGTGGTTTTCGGTGGTACTACAGTATCACATCGGTACTAGTACGGTACACATTGAGGCCACCAGAGAGCCGCCGATCCATTACGGGACGCTAACGGTGCTCTACCGACATGAACGAAGCCATACCGGAGTACTGCCGTGGTACTGCCGTTTTAGTCTCGTTGCTCGCTCCGGCAGCGCAACGGCGGACATTTTTTACCATGTTGCTAAATTTTTCGACGATGTCCTGACGCTGTACTATCATTCTTAGCGATGTGATACCGTTGTGCTGCCGTACTAGTACCGATCCCCGAACATGGCCAAATGTGTCCTCCGGTATTGCTCCGGCGACCCAAAACGGCTAGAGGCCCTTTACCGGCATATGCCCTGACAAGCACACGTAACCATACACACAACGTACATGCGCGCCACTATATACTATTACACACACGCACGCACGCACGCACGCACGCACACGCACACACACGCACACACACACGCACGCGCGCGCGACGCGAAAGTTTGTACAATAGGATAGCACGACGCGAAAACCACAATTTGTCGAATGAGGTCAACGGTCTTTAGCTTTGATGTCGTTTCTAGTGTGACGTCAGTCCTACCTTACCTCACAAAAAGATTCGAATGACGTCAACAATACCGCCCGGATGACGGAAACAATACACTGGCGCGCTAGAATTGCTAGAATTTGCACAAGTGAACATACGATTTTTATTACTCTGTTCTTTCTCACCATATGGGTGCGATACGATGGCACGTGCACGACGCTATAGCAAGCCGTTTTCACATTTATTACGGAATTACTGATGTCTTGAATTGTTTTAAAGATATCTTGAATTGAATTGAAAATATCGTGAATTGAATTTAAGATATCTTAAATGGAATGGAAGTTAACTTAAAATACAATGTAGATATTTTGCAATACAATTTAAGATATCACGAAATTAATTAAGGATATGGTGAAGCTTATTACTGATATCGTGAAAAGAATTGCTGATATCTTAAATTTGATTAATGATATCAAAATATGATTTAATGATATTAAAAAGTCATGTTTTGTTATATCAGTAATTGCCATTAATAAAGACTTCCGTTTATTTATATATACATCTTCAAATATTTCCGTCTGTTAAGTACTGTGGGTAATGTTTCTAACCATGGCGGAAAATGTCTTCTCACTAGGGAGACTATGTTTTCAAATTGATCACTGCTGTCATAGTCAGTCCCCTCAACTCCTCCGCGAATTGCTTGGCGTTATGTTGAGACTAATTCCGGCACAAGTTGGGCATGGTTTGCCGCCATTTTGGAAGAATTTACGGATATGTAGCCAGACCGGAAGTATTTGAAGATATCTGTAAATCATTTCCCACCATTTTGGGGACCGAAATAATTCGTTTGCCGTTCCTTAATGTTAATTAAATTATATTACAGACATCAACAATTGATATAATGATATCTTTAAAATCATTAATGATATCTTTAATTTGATTTTTGATACCAGTAACGGTCAGAATTAATGATATCTTGAATTGAATTAAAGATATCTCTAATTTAATTAAAGATATCTAAAACGAATTAATGATATCTTTAATACATTTGTTGATGAGCTTAACTTATTTCCAGATATCTTGAATTGAATTTAAGATATCTTGAATTTATTTCTAATCTGATTTTGTACAGTAGGATGGTAAGTATTTAATGATATTTGAAATACATTTAGAGATATCACGAAATATTTGTTGATATCACAGTAACATTTTAAGATATCAGTAATTGTATTTTGGATATCAGAAATAAATATAAGATATCTTTAATTATTTTGATGTATCTTAAAAACATTATTGATATCTTTAGATAGAATACCGATATATCTAAAACAATTGAATATATCAGTAATTCCGTAATAAATGTGAAAACGGCTGCCATACGCTGCGACAGTATGTGTACGATGGTACAGTGGTTCAGTGGTTACATTGTATGCTAACGCGGACGTGATCTTGTTACACCTGATCATGTTGGTGGAATGTGCGCAGTCAACTTTTAATGTCACTGGATATTTTTTAGCTAAAATAGAAATAAAATAATTTATCCACGGGTTTTAAAAACGAAATTGTTCGCTCGACATGCAGGACGTCCTGGAGATTATGTAGAGGTTCTTCCTTTCACAGATATAAATCGCGGGTTTTGAAGCACTGACCGAAAAATGTCCATTGTCTGTGGAGACATGTTGGTTTTTTCGCCTCTTGTTGCGTCTGTATATGTTTATTTTCTTGTAACAATCAACACTTATATGTTGTAGGACAGTTAATATGTGTATACATTTGTCACATTTAACAGCACAGTTCAACCAAATTGCAGCAACGAGATCATTGACACATTAAAGTGATGACATCAGACGTTTACGCCTGGACGAGAGTGAATGAATGTTGTCTACCCTGGATCGGTACTACTGACGTTTGTTGTTTAACGCCGCACTCGGCAATATTTAAGACCTATTTTAACCCGGATCTTCACGAGCCTCACGGCGGCATGTAAATATTCGAGCAGGAGCCAGGCCAACCAGTGGTTGACAGTCTGAGCAACGATCCCTGCCGTCGTGTTACGATGACGCACCATCCGTGAGGGTACACATTATGACCACACGATCCACATTTGTGTCGGCTCTTGGATGCTGGAAACCTGCTCTGTCCCGTAACCCAACATTTGGTGTGTAAGATCGCACTCACGGGTATTCAGTCTATATATGACGGAGGCATATGAATAATCAAATCTGGACCAGACAAGCCAGTGATTGGTATTTCGAGCAACGTCCTACGACGCCGAGCTGCGATGACACGCCATTGTCCAAGTCTCCTCAACAGAAATCCAACCGTCAAGTGTGGTTGTCAAGGTCCAAGTAGTAGTATGTCGTTTTGTATCTGACGGTATCCTCAACAACTCCATGGGAGCACGGGTGGTCCAGACGCCGCAATTTGCTGTGCAGAGTTATGTGCCAATAATCTATGAATGTCGGTCCGAATCCCGGCTCACCACGATTATGTTTCTAAGTTTGTAAGCAACATACCCGTGCTCGTGGTAAACGTTCTGAGACTGGCATGACTTCGGGCTTTCCTCCCACATTAAGCTGTAATATAACAGGAATACTGTTAAAATCGGCTTTAACCCTAACTCATTCATTCATTCATTCAAGCACGCAATGCATCGTAGCAATATTGCCAGCTCGGGTAACTCTCCTAACTTCGTCTTGGTGGAAACTGCACAATGAGCTCAAATCCAGATCTGAAAATAACGTATATGTCCCAAACAGATCACCATACTCTACCTGAGATGGCAGTGTGATATTATCACGGTCTACGTCGTGGGCATTAAGCTCATCTCATTGCTGACTGGGAGCCCGGCCGTGTAACGGAAGTCGATACGGAACCAGTCCCTAGCGCAGAGATATCAGTCTTAAGAGTCTCGGCTACAATCACGTGCAGTTTACGAGATATTTGTTGCTGGATTTTTCCGGTATCAATTGCCTTGTGATTCTGATATTGACTTTGCGGGG
Organism: Haliotis rufescens; assembly: GCF_023055435.1. Lineage (NCBI taxonomy): Eukaryota > Metazoa > Mollusca > Gastropoda > Lepetellida > Haliotidae > Haliotis > Haliotis rufescens. The sequence continues at coordinate 23,569,860 of NW_025963802.1, forward strand.
CGATTAGGAAATGAGCTACTTAATAAATGTTTCTAGCCGGTAAAGCCTGCGAACATCGTACGAGGAAACATAAAGGATTCGGGATAGATTTGAAACTTTATCAAATTTCCAAACGTGCACATTCAGCATCGTATACTTTACCCAATGACCTCCCTCGTTAATCCAGTGTACTGTGTTTTTCTTCTTTTCCTTATAATATTTTATCGAAAGAGAATAGAGATATGATACACTGGATCATCGAGGATGGTAGTTGCCCATCATCGCAATATCCACTGTGATGATGGTAATGTTTCGCAACCTTGGGATGACGTCAGTTCTGTAACCGATTTGCTACATAATCATAAAAGATGGCTTTTCTTACCTTACGGACTTTTAATATTTAAGTGCTCTTGACCCGAACTATCTGGGGACAATTCCACGCTCTAAATACTAATTATAGGTAATATAAAGCCTTAATAAAAGCAGGCACCGTCTCACCATTTTGTAATTACACTTACATTTAGCATGTGCTTTGGCTTTACTCTGAGCTTTGAAGAAAATGAAGAGGCGTAATAACAAATTATCTCCCCTTACTTCCTCTTAGGTGCGCCCTCTGTGAACGATAGATGGACACAGATTTATTGGTATGTATCGCATTGGAATGACTATGGCCTCTAGTCCACCCCATGGACAATAATGAGGATATAGCTTCAATCGTGTCGATCCTCCATTGGAGTAAAAATTGCATTAGGATGTATCAAACTTTGTTGGATTCTACGCCTTGAACCAACCCGACCGAAAATGTGTGACCGAACAGAACATCTTTAGCTACCATAGCCCTCACGCTGCTCTCTACAGGTCTACGTCCTGGTAAAGGCCTCTTCCAGTAAAACACAGACATGAAATGTGTTCAGTTCACATTTGTTCAGGGTAGTTATTAGAATGGGACTTTTGTCCTCATGGGATAGTATTAGTATAGTTCACGATTGGTTATTAATAATCCGTTGCGTTTTAATAAACAGTTTAAATTAAACGAATCATTACATCCATAAGATGTATTTTTAATTATTTCTCCGTTTACACATATGTTTAATATTTCATAGCTAGATTCAAGAAACTTAATTCATGTTTACCGTCCTTCAAACAAGCGAATGAATGTTTTTCGGCAATGACTTCCCATATGGTCAGTAACACATTTGCCGCTGCAAAATTACATAACTCTACTACAGGAGGAAAAGACTGTTTCATCAAGTGTTCATGCATGCAGTCAGTTAGCTCTTCTGGCGAGTCGCTTGTTGAAAGGCCACAGTCGTATGGCAGGAGGACTGCTGGGCTGCGTCACGCAACAAACAAACGCTTCATTTTTTATTCAATTGAGTGGGTGGCGGTTGCTACCGTAAAGCGGGAAATGCCTCCCTTTTCGCGAACGCCTGGTGTATTCACTGATTTTCAGTGGTCCGTTCGTATATAGTTCTCCACTATTTTGCCTTTACGCAAAAATGGAATCTGTTTGGACAGATACTCGAACTGATTATTCTCTGGCGTTGACGTCTCCATTCCACAAAGTCCTCACAGCGCAACGCTTGTCGTAAATCTACGCCCCACACGTAAGACCATATTTTGGAATGGGTCCATACTTTTTAAGACAAAATTATCTATCAACTTATCCATCCCTTACAATTCTGTTTAACCAATTAAATACAGCTCAGACATATTAGTATATGTTTATTTTGAACAAGGTGCATCCTCCTTTGCTTCATTTTAAAAAAACAACAACATGTTTTCATTACGGTTAAACTAGCTGACCGAGAACACAGAGCTGTGGCTAGATGTGCTCATCATCATTTTGTCTTCACTCAGCTCCATCACAAATTATTTTAATGATGCTAAATCAGAACACAAAAACAGAAATTATGTCTTAAAACGATACCCCGCATTAGAGCTTCGCCATAAACCTCCCACGTCCCAGATCGGCGACACAGGAGCGCCGATATTAGTGGGGATAGAGGCGCATTAGCGATTGGGAGGGGGTCCTAAAATGGGGACGCGGAGAGGCTTAATAGGATGGAGATATGTTTTCAATTATGAATGATAATTTTCATAATTTTTCTGCTCTTGGAAGCACGAGACGAGGTAGGGGATGCCATAGAATCACGTTTGAAATTAAAGCTTGTTCGCAAAAAAGATATTTGCAAAATTATTTAATTATACATGGTGAGATTGGAAGTAACGGGATGGCTTTTATCAGAGTGGTTTAGATATTTTTGTTTTTGAAAGATGGAGCCATAATTGCGGCTTTCTTTGGAGCTCACTTTTTGTAAGCTTGAGTATGGAAAGAATTTGGAATGGAGATTCACATTTTACAATAAGAATAATATTTCCAGGTTGTATTTACTGTATTTCATACATAAATAAATGTACTTGACGTGAATACAAATGAGACTGACAATGGATCAATGAAAGAACAATACCACAGCTCATAAACATTAGCACCAACAACGATCCTAGGCACAACTTGACCATATCATTTTATTACTTAATATTTAAATTATTTATTAGTGACACATTTCCCGGGTTTCAGTTATGGCCACGGCCTTATAAAGAATAAATCAGATCACCCTCTTTTAGAAATATAGGGTAAGATAAACTCAAGGTATTTTAGGGATAAAGAGGATTCCTCACAGACGCAGCACGTTCAAGCAGAAGTAATTCCATCATTTCTCCGGTAAATAACGCCGATTTTATCATACTAAAACCACTCAGACGTTCATAGAATGGCGCATGAATAAAACGCGTGTCACTCAATAAACCTGCCAATCGTAGACGAAATAAGGAAATGTACACTCCTATTCCTGACACGACCTTCAAAATAACTGTTTGACCAGAGACTTTCGCAAAGCTGGTTATGCGGCTGGGTGTGTTATTACCTTTTTAACTGTGTGAATTATTCATTTATTTATCATAATTGCTTACATGGGGATTTCAGACAATTAGAGGACACAAAACACCCGACAGGGTACACTGAAGGGACACTTCCTCGGTTAGCGTGGTTTAAAGATTCGTTGAATTTGAATAATAACTTAACATAATCCTTGGCCTCAACGGGACCAGTCATTATTTCTTAAAGATGTTCCTCTAACGAGGCTATTAACTAAAGCTATTGCCAAGCTCTGGTCCGAGACACGAGCGTGACACGGCTGCTCCCCAGGGAGACTTCGTTTAGCGATACTGCACCAATTACAATTGGAGTGGAAATAATGGCCTCTTCATAAGAGCTGATGTCGGTGGCGATGGGTGTTGCACAGAGTGCTCGGCCTGGGATAAGGGGGTGAACATTTGATTAAATTCAAGTTCATCTTCGTCTCATTATCACGATAATTGTAAAGTTACAAGTCATAAATTGGTCGATGCGCGGCCATTTGTAATGCTTGTGAATAAAGAGCTCTCATCAAGGGCGATAACGCTATCTATTCTCACACTTCAGGAGCCGTGAATTACGTCATAATGGACATGCGCAGTGGTTGTGGTGGTGGTATGACACGTTGACAGTTTGATGGTGAGCGATGTTCCGCCATATGCTTATACCCTATTAGTCAAGACAATCGACCCTGTCTCTTCACGCCGTTCTCCATGTGGAGTTTATTCTGTGTGACGTGTTGTTATGTCACTGTACAGCACATCATATTTGTGGACGTCTGTGATCATGGAACGTGGGAAAGCACATGACTTACAAGTAAATGACTTTGGCTCTTCATTATAAGTTACGAATCTGACCAGAGGAAATGTTTCTTGCAACGACAATAAAGTGTAATACGTCACTGGCGATGTGTGTAGGGTAACGGCCTTTGGCCAATCTTTAGTTTTCCAAGACCCTAGAGATTACATTCGAAAGGGTGTCGAACTCGAGAAATTATTGGGCAAGTCTAGATTGCCACAGCTCTCTGCTTCCTGAAGTTAAGTATTATTCTCGGCTCCATTTTGAATGTTTCTGTTTATATTTTGTTGATACATATTTTCAAATACGAATACAATATTTCTGGGACTTAATTGTCAGTCTTTCCGTCCGCATGCAAAACGTGTTTGACGAACATCTAACATTTGAGAGGGGTTTGTTCCCGATGTCCGCTCTACAGACAAATGGAGGATGAAAGTTGTATATTTTCTGCTCATTTTATCTGGTATTTTCTTTTAAAAGTAATGTCTACACTTGCAATTAAGTAGCCTTAGGTTCTTCTACATCCCCCCCCCCCCACAATGGTGAAACAAACAAGGAGATGTGCACAGTTACGTTCCGCTGATTCATACAGTAATAGTGACAGCAAGACACCTGTGCAACTTTTTTTCTACCCTTCTAGCAATTCACTAGGAGGTCACTGAGTCGTTCTTCTTCATTTGCATGAGTCATAGGAAACTCCTGCTATTGGAAAAATGTAGTTGATAAAAATGAATTTACTGCATAAAAAGTTAATGTTCCAATGATCTGCATTTGCCATGAGTTTCATCATATATCTTGAACTGTCAACGAAGTTACCATAGCTAAATATCAGGAATAAAATGATTTTATTTACAGTTTAATATCGTCATGAAAACATTTAAGCAGTATGGTCAAACACGTCACTGGATCGAGAAACGACAGATACACTTTATGTCTCACCAGGCATCCATACGCGACAGATGTGATTCATGTCTCACCAGGTACTGATACGCGACAAATACACTTTATGTCTCACTAGGCATCGATACGCGACAGATGTGCTCTTTGTGTATAACCAGTTACTGATGCGAGACAGATACACTTTATGTCTCAACAGGCATCCATACGCGACAGATGTGATTCATGTCTCACCAGGTACTGATACGCGACAAATACACTTTATGTCTCACCAGGCATCGATACGCGACAGATGTGATTCATGTCTCACCAGGTACTGATACGCGACAGATACACTTTATGTCTCATCAGGCATCGATACGCGACAGATGTGATTCATGTCTCACCAGGTACTGATACGCGACAGATACACTTTATGTCTCACCAGGCATCGATACGCGACAGATGTGATTCATGTCTCACCAGGTACTGATACGCGACAAATACACTTTATGTCTCACCAGGCATCGATACGCGACAGATGTGCTCTTTGTGTATAACCAGTTACTGATGCGAGACAGATACACTTTATGTCTCAACAGGCATCCATACGCGACAGATGTGATTCATGTCTCACCAGGCACTGATACGCGACAAATACACTTTATGTCTCACTAGGCATCGATACGCGACAGATGTGATTCATGTCTCACCAGGTACTGATACGCGACATATACACTTTATGTCTCACCAGGCATCGATACGCGACAGATGTGATTCATGTCTCACCAGGCACTGATACGCGACAGATACACTTTATGTCTCACCAGGCATCGATACGCGACAGATGTGATTCATGTCTCACCAGGTACTGATACGCGACAAATACACTTTATGTCTCACTAGGCATCGATACGCGACAGATGTGCTCTTTGTGTATAACCAGTTACTGATGCGAGACAGATACACTTTATGTCTCACCAGGCATCGATACGCGACAGATGTGATTCATGTCTCACCAGGTACTGATACGCGACAAATACACTTTATGTCTCACAAGGCATCGATACGCGACAGATGTGATTCATGTCTCACCAACTACTGATGCGCGACAGATACACTTTATGTCTCACTAGGCATCGATACGCGACAGATGTCCTTTTTCTGTATAACCAGTTACTGATGCGAGACAGATACACTTGATGTCTCAACAGGCATCCATACGCGACAGATGTGATTCATGTCTCACCAGGTACTGATACGCGACAAATACACTTTATGTCTCACCAGGCATCGATACGCGACAGATGTGATTCATGTCTCACCAGGTACTGATACGCGACAAATACACTTTATGTCTCACCAGGCATCGATACGCGACAGATGTGATTCATGTCTAACCAGGTACTGATACGCGACAAATACACTTTATGTCTCACCAGGCATCGATACGCGACAGATGTGATTCATGTCTCACAGGTACTGATACGCGACAGATACACTTTATGTCTCACCAGGCATCGATACGCGACAGATGTGATTCATGTCTCACCAGGTACTGATACGCGACAAATACACTTTATGTCTCACTAGGCATCGATACGCGACAGGTGTGCTCATTGTGTATAACCAGTTACTGATGCGAGACAGATACACTTTATGTCTCACCAGGCATCGATACGCGACAGATGTGATTCATGTCTCACCAGGTACTTATACGCGACAAATACACTTTATGTCTCACTAGGCATCGATACGCGACAGATGTGATTCATGTCTCACCAGGTACTGATACGCGACAGATTCACTTTATGTTTCACCAGGAACGATACGCGACAGATGTGATTCATGTCTCACCAGGTACTGATACGCGACAAATACACTTTATGTCTCACCAGGCATCGATACGCGACAGATGTGATTCATGTCTCACCAGGTACTGATTCGCGACAAATACACTTTATGTCTCACCAGGCATCGATACGCGACAGATGTGATTCATGTCTCACCAGGTACTGATACGCGACAGATACACTTTATGTCTCACCAGGCATCGATACGCGACAGATGTGATTCATGTCTCACCAGGTACTGATACGCGACAGATACACTTTATGTCTCACCAGGCATCGATACGCGACAGATGTGATTCATGTCTCACCAGGTACTGATACGCGACAGATACACTTTATGTCTCATTAGGCATCGATACGCGACAGATGTGCTCTTTGTGTATAACCAGTAACTGATGCGAGACAGATACACTTTATGTCTCAACAGGCATCCATACGCGACAGATGTGATTCATGTCTCACCAGGTACTGATACGCGACAAATACACTTTATGTCTCACCAGGCATCGATACGCGACAGATGTGATTCATGTCTCACCAGGTACTGATACGCGACAGATACACTTTATGTCTCATCAGGCATCGATACGCGACAGATGTGATTCATGTCTCACAGGGACTGATACCCTACAGATACACTTTATGTCTCACCAGGCATCGATACGCGACAGATGTGATTCATGTCTCACCAGGTACTGATACGCGACAGATACACTTTATGTCTCACTAGGCATCGATACGCGACAGATGTGCTCTTTGTGTATAACCAGTTACTGATGCGCGACAGATACACTTTATGTCTCACCAGGCATCCATCCGCGACAGATGTGATTCATGTCTCACCAGGTACTGATACGCGACAAATACACTTTATGTCTCACTAGGCATCAATACGCGACAGATGTGATTCATGTCTCACCAGGTACTGATACGCGACAAATACACTTTATGTTTCACCAGGAACGATACGCGACAGATGTGATTCATGTCTCACCAGGTACTGATACGCGACAAATACACTTTATGTCTCACCAGGCATCGATACGCGACAGATGTGATTCATGTCTCACCAGGTACTGATACGCGACAGATACACTTTATGTCTCAGTAGGCATCGATACGCGACAGATGTGCTCTTTGTGTATAACCAGTTACTGATGCGAGAAAGATACACTTTATGTCTCACCAGGCATCCATACCCGACAGATGTGATTCATGTCTCACCAGGTACTGATACGCGACAGATACATTTTATGTCTCACCAGGCATCGACACGCGACAGATGTGATTCATGTCTCACCAGGTACTGATACGCGACAGATACACTTTATGTCTCAGTAGGCATCGATACGCGACAGATGTGCTCTTTGTGTATAACCAGATACTGATACGAGACAGATACACTTTATGTCTCACCAGGCATCGATACGCGACAGATGTGATTCATGTCTCACCAGGTACTGATACGCGACAGATACACTTTATGTCTCACTAGGCATCGATACGCGACAGATGTGATTCATGTCTCACCAGGTACTGATACGCGACAGATACACTTTATGTCTCACCAGGCATCGATACGCGACAGATGTGATTCATGTCTCACCAGGTACTGATACGCGACAGATACACTTTATGTCTCAGTAGGCATCGATACGCGACAGATGTGCTCTTTGTGTATAACCAGTTACTGATGCGAGAAAGATACACTTTATGTCTCACCAGGCATCCATACCCGACAGATGTGATTCATGTCTCACCAGGTACTGATACGCGACAAATACACTTTATGTCTCACCAGGCATCCATACGCGACAGATGTGATTCATGTCTCACCAGGTACTGATACGCGACAGATACATTTTATGTCTCACTAGGCATCGATACGCGACAGATGTGATTCATGTCTCACCAGACACTGATACGCGACAGATAAACTTTATGTCTCACCAGGCATCGATACGCGACAGATGTGATTCATGTCTCACCAGGTACTGATACGCGACAGATACACTTTATGTCTCACTAGGCATCGATACGCGACAGATGTGCTCTTTGTGTATAACCAGATACTTATACGAGACAGATACACTTTATGTCTCAACAGGCATCCATACGCGACAGATGTGATTCATGTCTCACCAGGTACTGATACGCGACAAATACACTTTATGTTTCACCAGGAACGATACGCGACAGATGTGATTCATGTCTCACCAGGTACTGATACGCGACAAATACACTTTATGTCTCACCAGGCATCGATACGCGACAGATGTGATTCATGTCTCACCAGGTACTGATACGCGACATATACACTTTGTGTCTCAACAGGCATCCATACGCGACAGATGTGATTCATGTCTCACCAGGTACTGATACGCGACAAATACACTTTATGTCTCACCAGGCATCGATACGCGACAGATGTGATTCATGTCTCACCAGGTACTGATACGCGACAGATACACTTTATGTCTCACCAGGCATCGATACGCGACAGATGTGATTCATGTCTCACCAGGTACTGATACGCGACAAATACACTTGATGTCTCACCAGGCATCGATACGCGACAGATGTGATTCATGTCTCACCAGGTACTGATACGCGACAGATACACTTTATGTCTCACCAGGCATCGATACGCGACAGATGTGCTCTTTGTGTATAACCAGTTACTGATGCGAGAAAGATACACTTCATGTCTCAACAGGCATCCATACCCGACAGATGTGATTCATGTCTCACCAGGTACTGATACGCGACAAATACACTTTATGTCTCACCAGGCATCGATACGCGACAGATGTGATTCATGTCTCACCAGGTACTGATACGCGACAGATAGATTTTATGTCTCACCAGGCATCGATATGCGACAGATGTGATTCATGTCTCACCAGACACTGATACGCGACAGATACACTTTATGTCTCACCAGGCATCGATACGCGACAGATGTGATTCATGTCTCACCAGGTACTGATACGCGACAGATACACTTTATGTCTCACTAGGCATCGATACGCGACAGATGTGCTCTTTGTGTATAACCATATACTGATGCGAGACAGATACACTTTATGTCTCAACAGGCATCGATACGCGACAGATGTGATTCATGTCTCACCAGGTACTGATACGCGACAAATACACTTTATGTCTCACTAGGCATCGATACGCGACAGATGTGATTCATGTCCCACCAGGTACTGATACGCAACAGATACACTTTATGTCTCACTAGGCTTCGATACGCGACAGATGTGCTTTTTCTGTATAACCAGTTACTGATGCGAGACAGATACACTTTATGTCTCACCAGGCATCCATACGCGACAGATGTGATTCATGTCTCACCAGGTACTGATACGCGACAAATACACTTTATGTTTCACCAGGAACGACACGCGACAGATGTGATTCATGTCTCACCAGGTACTTATACGCGACAAATACACTTTATGTTTCACCAGGAACGACACGCGACAGATGTGATTCATGTCTCACCAGGTACTGATACGCAACAAATACACTTTATGTCTCACCAGGCATCGATACGCGACAGATGTGATTCATGTCTCACCAGGTACTGATACGCGACAGATACATTTTATGTCTCACTAGGCATCGATACGCGACAGATGTGATTCATGTCTCACCAGGTACTGATACGCGACAAATACACTTTATGTCTCACTAGGCATCGATACGCGACAGATGTGATTCATGTCTCACCAGGTACTGATACGCGACAAATACACTTTATGTCTCAGTAGGCATCGATACGCGACAGATGTGCTCTTTGTGTATAACCAGTTACTGATGCGAGACAGATACACTTTATGTCTCACCAGGCATCGATACGCGACAGATGTGATTCATGTCTCACCAGGTACTGATACGCGACAAATACACTTAATGTCTCACCAGGCATCGATACGCGACAGATGTGATTCATGTCTCACCAGGTACTGATACGCGACAGATACACTTGATGTCTCACCAGGCATCGATACACGACAGATGTGATTCATGTCTCACCAGGTACTGATACGCGACAAATACACTAGTACAAAGTGTATAAGATACAAGTAGTTTCCCTTTTCGTGGAACTAAGGTATGATGATGCTGTTACACAAATCTGGAAAAATGGCGGACCCAAATAATTACAGAGGTATTTCTCTTTTAAATGTTACTGGCAAATTATTTACTTTTGTGTTAGAAAAAGGTTCAGATGGAAATTAATGAATTATTTTTCGGAATATAAAGCTAGTTTTCACTCTAATTATTCTACCATTGATAATGTGTACCTTTTACAGTCATTTTGCTCGAAATATTTCGGAAGACCGTGTGTACTGCGCTTTCGTGCAAAAATGTTTAATGTTCTGCATAGTATGTATTCATCAGTAAAAACATGTATAATGACCGACAAGGGTAAAACAAACGTTCAGAGGTGTAAAACAGGGATGTATTTTGAATCCGGCTTTGTTCATTTCCTTTATCAACTAGACGACTGGGCCACCCGTGCCACCCGTTGATATGTTGATGCTAGTGTTTGCTGATGATATTGTAATGTTTTCATTTGCAGTAAGTTGTTGACAAAAACAAGTAAATGCATTACAATCGTTTTGTTTGAAATGGGGATTGGAGGTAAATTTGAATAACACAATCTGTCTTTAGAAATGTGGTATAGTTGCCTAAAGGGAAAAATGGACTCATGGAAATGCTTCGGTCAAGGTTGTAATTTACTATGAATATTTGGAAATCTTCTTCTAAATTAATGTGGCCAGAAGCTTGTTATTCAAGCGGCAAAAGCATGTGTGTCTTTGTACAAATAAGTATATATCATTTTCAAAAGCATTCAACAATTTTTACTTTTACCTTAAATTGCACCTGTATTACTATGTGGTCGGAATACGGGGAACATGCTCCCATCGAAAAATTACATACCTCGTACTTGAAACGTTTTTAGGGTATTGGTAAATATTACTGAAATATAGCATTTCTTGGTGAAACAGGATGCTGCAATATGTTTTTGCACAGCCAAGTTAGAGAAGCTAAATACTGGATAAAGTTACAAAGAATGGAAGAATGTAGGTATCCTCTATAATGTTATATGTTGTTAAAGCAGTTGGATGATAAAGGTAAACATAACTGGGTATCTGAAGTAAGAAATCTATTATTTACATGTGGTTTTCTTTTATGTGGATTGCACAGGAAATTGGTAACATGCAAGTGGTTATGGGAATATTTAAGCAGTGAGTGAAAGATATATTCGCACAAAACTGGTATGAAGCTGTTTCATCTCCCCAGTTTCTTAGCTATTATAGCAAATTAAAATCACATCTTCAACCTGAAATGTATTTATCTATCTTGCCAGACAACTATCAGTAATAAGATCGTTTTGCAAATTTAGAATTTCATTACATAGTTTTAATGTAAATGTGTATCCAAGATAAATTCCACGTCCTATTGCAACAAGTATTCGAAGTTAAGATCTACATTTCTTTCTTTCTTGAATAATGACTATAAATCTGAAATGTTAATGATACGAGTATATGTTATCAACAAAAAAAACACGTTATCCTTTCAGTGGACACTTATATCAAACATGCTCTTAATATCAGATTCAAGAAGTTGTAATTTCTACATATTCACGAGACAATATATTATGAGTAAGTATTAATTGTACTTTATTAGGCCATATGCCCATAATACTGCATGAAAAAAATGTTTCTCTGTCTGATACCCGACAGATACGCCTTATGTCTCACTAGACACCGATACGCGGTACACGGTATGTAAGTGCAAATACATATGTTGAAACATGTACCATGGCTAGCAGTAGAGCAGACATGTTCACACACACACACACACACACACACACACACACACACACACACACACACACACACACACCGTTGTCATCACTGCATTCCGTCATCCATTCACATAATTTCATATTAAACTTCTTTGCCTTTCGGTCCCTATGGGCTGAATATTCTTTGGCGGGACCGTTTTTAATTCACATCTATGTTGAAGCTTTCTATTGTTTCTATTGTTGCATTTCTATTTCACAACAATGACACTCCGGAGACCAACTATGTGTATACTAATAAGATATTCTGTTCCCAGGGGTTGTGCATCATTCCCAACACGCCGTGTTTCCACCGAATTATTTTTTTTCCAAGACTGAGTTGGGCTTATTTAAGAGCAATAGGGTCTGGGGTGGGATGCGGGACAGAAAACAGGGCCAAGTCTCTCAGACACGCAACATACACTGTCTCTGTCAGTCTCATAAGTCTCCTGCAAATTACCATCGTAAATAAACACAAATCAGGGACATAATATATCTCACTACGGCCCCACAATATGTCTGCACCATGGAACCGCCTAGTTTATCAAATCCCACAAGATACGCGACAGTTTCTTCTTTTATGACGTAAGAGTCGTATTTTGGTTACAATTCAATTTCTAGGTCTTTACGGCAACAAGATAAAGGCAAATCTCGAAGGAAATGGTCCTTAGAGATGTCAGTTTTATGGAGCTGGTGCGTCGCCTTGTGGTACCCTTGTGTAATAAAATCTTCAACATTGCGTCTAATATGCTGCAAGTATCGGCCTCTGATAATGATGATCAGTTTATGTGTTACGTGAAGACCACCACGTGTAGCAGAATTGTCAAATTTTAACAATTTTTGCAATGCGGAAATGAGATCGCGCCGAGATCTCGCCCACGCGAGATAACAACTGCAACCTCCAAGAAGTCCCGCGATAAACAACATGATCTTTGCCTTCATACAGATATGGCCGTACGAACATGGCAAGAAACTGCACAACGTACTTCGTAATAGTTTGGAAGATACATATGTTGTAAATGTTTACAATTTATTTTAAGTTTTAAATATTAACGTGTACCTCGGTACATATCTCCTGGGCAGTGTGTCCTTCTGCCATATTTCTCTTTGCACATTTTAAGAGTTTTGGAGACATTCGCGACCGTGTTTATGCATGGGCTATGTTTACTGTGTCGACTCTGTCAAGACATGTGTTTCATACTTCTATGATTGTTTGTATTGCACTGGTATTTCAGTGCTTTTAGCGTTTGTCATTGTAAATATGTTATGCACAATAAACGTTACCTTTATTGGTAAACTTAACCACGTGTACAACAGGCGGGACAATGAAGTAAACTCTCCTGGCACAATGTCAAGGACATGACGAACTAAACTCAGGGGCAAAAGAAAGTATACCGAGGGGTTTTTTTTATTTGTGTAAATGAAAATAAATGGAAAGAACTATTGTTAAATTTTGGCTATGTTTATTTAACCATCACTCATTTCTGCAACAGTTTACAAAATGTATTCTGTGGCTCGATCATTTAGTGTAACAATAAATTGGTTCAGTGAAGACTGGGATAAGAAATGAATTTGCAGCCACATGTTTGAAATGTTGTGAATTTGTACCAAATAAAGCAAATTTAATCATTTCAAGGATAAGATGTCTAAGATACCCATCAGCAGTTATGTAATATGTGAAAAAATATCGTGTAAGTATTCTCTGAGACCTGACTAAGTTCCAGTACAGTTAGGGGGACAGGGGTTGCCCAGGCGCCTAAGGCGCCGCGATTCACTGCGCAAAGTTGCGTCCCTTGGGCACGCCAGAAACCTATGATTGCGGGTTCGAATCCCGATTCGCCCCGATTACGTTTCAAGGTTTGTCAGCATCATACCCTTGCTCGTGGGTTTCACTGAAGTGGTAAACGTCCGAGACCTGCATCACTTCGGGCTTTCCTCCCACATTAAACTGACACGCCGTGATATAACTGGAATACTGTTAAAAGCGGCGTTAAACCCAACTCACTCACTCACTCACTCACTCACAGGTGTTGATGTTCAATCAGTGAAAACGTTAAAAGACCATAATTTAACATTGGAGTCTTTATCACGACACGAAAAGACTTCCTTAACAAAAGTAATATTCATTATGCTTAAAGAGTGCAACATTTTGACTGTCGCTTACTTAAGTACAACATTAAGAATTTTAAACAACAAACAAATAAACAGTTTATATGTATGTAATCGTGTATGCTCGGGCACGATTCTGGAGGAAATAACCACGTTGTTCAACAGTGAATGAGTAAATCAACGTTGTTTAACGCTTCATTTGGTAATATTTCAGTTTTATGATCGAGTCAATAAATAATCGTGTCTGGACCAGACCGTCGGGGTATGTTAATACGCATTCAACCATGGCACCAGGCCTGACCAACATACCCATATGTTACGCCTTCGACAACCGACAGGGGGTTTGGGGGTCTTTTCTATCCTAAAATGCACATCGAGACATCTACATGTACGTAGACAATATTTCGCTGACCGGAGCGGCTCCTTGTTATCCCCACAAAGTTGGTACGCATAAACCGTGTGCTCATATCATTATGTTTACTAGCATCATCATTATCCCCGTCACCATCATTATCATCATCATCATCATCATCATCACGCCCCCACCCCTTCCCTATCATCCCCATCATCCCCACCATCATCCCAATCACCATCACCATCATCACCACCACCATAACCATCACCATCACCATCGTTACCAATGGCAAATAAGCCATTGTATTAAATGGCCAATAACCCATAGTACAAACATTCATGATATTTATAACATACGCAAATGAAGTTGGTGAGATGATAGTACACTTAAGAATTTTCAATTAGACACCTCTTCCTCAAACGTTCACTTCCAAGTTGTGATGGTTAGTTTGACTATTTTCATTGTTCGGTATCTTACATTTAATCCTATCTTACCTCTAACATCTAAGCGTTTCTACCTCTATCTTATATTATATATTATAACATATTATAGATTTATTCCACATATTGGCACAAGTATGTTTTGTGAAAGGGGGAAATATTTTAGCCAATACATATGAGTGTATCTAAATGTCGACATTCAGACCTGTAAATGCCAAGTTTTTGTAAACTTGCACATTTTCAAAATTACATTTTATCTTCATGAAAGTAAAAAGTACAAAATATCAATAACTTTCCGTTTCGTCAAATATTTTGATTTTATTTATTAAGTGGCCTTCATCACTTCAGCATAGGATCGGAAAACCTGCAACTGACACTTTAGGACAAAAAATACAAATTTGTTACATTAAATCCTTAACGCAAATAGAATTAGAACATCCCTATTTGAGAAGATCAAGTGCTTTGTAAGGTGAGAGTTGTTTCCAACCTTTCTTAAACCAACGATTTCCGACACACAAAGAAACTCATTTTGTGCGTCGTGATGCAAGAAATAAATTTCTGTATTCATTGAAACATAATTACAGGGCAGGATAGCTTCAATAAAAACATTAACACAAGAAGGACATTAGACATAGCTTATTGGACGGAGGTGTGAGAAAAAAGAAAGGCGAAATAATGGACATTTTGTTTGATAAATGACTCTCTGTCACGTGATCATTAAGATCGAATTGGCACTTGGGGACAGAATTACTGGGCTTGGTTCAAAGTTAATTTCCGGGAGGATAGAAATAGTATCGTTTGCCCTGACACTGGGCAGTGGCTGTGATGGTGTAGAGTGACCAGCGGTCAGTGGTAGCTGGATTATCATTACATGCTTCGATCACCCCCATCACGTTGGCTGGACACATGAAATATGAGTCCGGAGTAGTGGACATTATAATAGCTGACTTGTGGCCATTATTCAGACAGTCAGTGGTTTGTGTGAAGGGCCTAGCCCGAGCCCATCACAAAGCATTTAAATCAGTGGTCAGTCCATCTCGAGTGGTCAAGATTGCAGCTCATCATTGCAGGACAATGTGCTGACCAAGCCGCCGCAAGGGTATAGCATTCCCTCTCATGTCAGTGATGGACTGACCATAGTCCACCTAACTCTAGAAAGTACTAATTCGTTTTTTCTTCAACGAACTTAAAGGGTATTAAATTTCTATGCATGGTAAATGACTGAATTAATCGCCTGACTTTAGTGTTTAATAAACTCATTTAGAACTAAAGAACCGTGGCCTTTTGTTGACCGTAACACCCAAAACATGTCGAGGTTTATCTCGTCTGCTCCATCAAATAGGTCCGCTTGTTCACAAGACGGAACAGAATCCAGGGAGTTATTTGGCCCAATTTTCCTTTTTCGATTACAGAATACAAATTGATTGCTTTATCCGGGTACAGATACATGTAAAACTACACCATGACCGCACCATTGCCTTGAAATAAAGAAAATCTTTTAAACATCTCTGACAAATAAAAAACATTTTTCAAGAAGAGATTGGAGAAGTAGCCGTTTTGGCCCATTGTAAATATTAAATTTTAAAGTTGATGAATACTTTGAAATATTGGTATGGAAATAATCCTACATGTTCAAATGTCTGATAACCAGCGTCTCTCTCTCTCTCTCTCTCTCTCTCTCTCTCTCTCTCTCTCTCTCTCTCTCTCTCTCTCTCTCTCTCTCTCTCTCTCTCTCTCTCTCTCTCTCTCTCTCTCTGACATGATCAAACTTCAAAGTATGAGCACGTCCGCGACCCAAAATTAATTGTTCTTCTGTAACCTCTATCTCCTATGAATATCACCCTGGGTCGAAGACTTGCTCATGTTCAGATATTAGAAAGATGCTTCCCGAAAACCACTGTCCTTGTTGACACATTTTATACTCACATGTGCTTGTTGTGTTGTGATAACATGCAATTGTGAGGTGAACAAAGTCAAGTTCTCATTCATATGAACACATGGTAAGGTTCGATAATGTTGGCTCAATAGTGCACATCCGGTGGGCCATATAAGCCCCCTCATCCTACCTCGTTCATTTCATCTTCTTTCAATTAGATTAAAGTACATTACATTGCATGTAGACTTCAGTTACTTTTACGAAAGATGGCAATACTTTATTGTGAACCATCAATTATTAACTTCGTGGATTCAGATGTTGTACAGTCTCTCAGAATTAGATATGCAATGACGCCATGTCAAGTGCGAGTATATACATCTGCAGGTAATGGTACTTCTTACTGATGCCCGACAGCTTCCCACCATTACACATGGTTCATGCCACCGATACACAATACGATGAAGGCTGTTCCAGTACAGGCTCAAGAACCATGGTACTGAAGGTACAAAGGTAATACACCTGAACGTTGCGCTGAAACGCGAGAATCCAAAACTGAACCCTGTCTTCCTACTTCGGTTCTAAATGCAACTTAAATATATTGACGAACAACATTGCCCAAGAATAATACATGTATAGAGTTGTCCGCGTCATGACGAGCTGCAGGTGTGAGGGATGACCATTTGATATTGACAGACCTTTTGAAAAATACTTTTCCTGAAAGTGACAGTAGAAATATACTGTCTCTCACAAACATCCCACCCGAGAGACAGGTAACAATACCTACCATTTTTTAACGTCGTTTGGTATGACGCTGCCGGGGATCGAACCCTCGACTTACCGCTCTCGGGGCGGACGCTTTACCGCTAGATCACTGAGGCGGTCTACAGCAGGGTAAGCCGGGAGTCTATTTATGGCACAGGATTGTACTTCTCAATTATGATTATAATTTGGTAGGTCATGATGTTTTTAATACTTTTCTTAGATTTTGAAGGCACGACTGTTTGATATGTATATTACATTTCTTCCACTTACGACACCGTTTACTGTAGCCTATTCCACTTACTGCATGCTTGAAAATAACATGGCCCAATACTAATACAGGTTTTATTATGATGTATAATAAAACACACTAATGACCACCCATGCTGATCAAATAAGTATCAAGAATAATTATCTTAAATTCTATATCAAACAGTGTCAAATGTTGTACAATAAATAAACATTTTCACGAACGAAAGAACAGACAAGCCTATCATACAGGCAAATTATTAAAAGTCAATCTTAACTGATAAAAACCTGACCGTGAAATGACACAGTTAATAACACCGGTATCACATGGCTAGGGTATTGGGGTGGTTTCTGGGGGTACAGAAACCACCACTGGACACAAAGTCGCTCCACGGTCACTCCTCACAAACAGTATTGAGTTCCCTGTATGGTACAATTACGGTCAAGGAGGTTTGATATCCGTATCCGGTGTCACCTAATCAAAGTCACCCGGGCCAAATATTATGACCCCTTTGCTCGGGACGGCAACTTCAAAGCCACCTGAAGCTTTCAGTTAATGATTATTATTATGGAGATATTATCATTATCGCGGAATTGATACTATGACTCCGTGTGTTTCTTTCAAGTGAAGTATGTGTATTTGTTCGTGGGGTCCCCCACCGGATTGGGAGTCTGTTGCCTTAATCTTTGTATTACATTTGAATCCGGGTAAATTGATTTCAGTGGCCCTGTGGAAACGAGGACTTAGCTTTGACTTTCCTGGCTTGGTGCTAAGAGAGGAACAGGAATATAATTTATCTAAATTTACTTAATGATAAGAGAGATATATTTCATGGGATATTTTCACTGTTTCGTTCTGCAGCGATAGCATCTACTGATGACCTTCGTTAATCCGAACACCGGGCAGCTCATTACACGAACATCAAACACCTATTATATTCTCTTCTTGTCAATGGTACTGATGGTGGTGGTGGGTGAGGTGCAGTGTCGGGTATATTTCAGATCAAGAACTACTTCATATTAGCCACTAGCTGACAGTCCATGCTGACGCCGATGATGTCTAATGGCAACGTTACTACCACGACAACATATATTTCATTTATTCACAATCCGTTGATTGTGTATAGGAACGAATCCTACGTGGTATTAATGTGTTCATTATCTACTTGATCCTGCTCATTCACGTCCTCACTTACTGTATGTGGACAATATTTGGACACGTCCTCACTACGTTTGTGTGGACAATATTAAGCCCCGTCCTCACATACTGTATGTGGACAATATGAAGCAATGTCCTCACTTAGCTTCTGTGGACAATTTGAAGCCACGTCCTCTTTCAGCTTATGTAGACGATATTAAGCCATGTCCACGCTTAGCTTGTGTGGACAGTATTAAGGCACGTCCTCTGTTAGCGTATGTGAATAATATGAAGCCACTTCCTCACATACCGTATGTGGACAATATCAAGAAACGTCCTCTGTTAGCCTGTGTGGACAATATGAAGCCACTTCCTCACATGTCTTATGTGGACAATATAAAGCCATGTCCTCGCTTAGCATATGTGGACAATAATAGGCCCCGTCTTCATTTAGCTTCTATGCATAGTATCAAGCCATGTCCTCGCCTAGCATATGTGCACAATATGAAGTCAAGTCCTCGCTTACCGTATTTGGACAAAATAAAGCCACGTCCTCTGTTAGCTTATATGGACAATATTAAGCCCCGTATTCATTTAGGTTATGTGGACACTATTCGGTCACGTCTTCGCGTAGCTGATGGAGACAATATTTAGCCATGTCCTCTTTTAGCTTGTGTGAACAATATGAAGCCACGTCCTCACTTACTGTATATGGACAATATTAGTCCCCGTCTTCATCTAGCTTGTGTGGACAACATTAAGTCATGCCCTTACTTAGCTTGTGTTGGCAATATTAGTCCCCGTTTTCATCTAGCTTGTGTGGACAACATTAAGTCATGCCCTTACTTAGCTTGTGTTGGCAATATTAGTCCCCGTCTTCATCTAGCTTGTGTGGACAACATTAAGTCATGCCCTTACTTAGCTTGTGTTGGCAATATTAGTCCCCGTTTTCATCTAGCTTGTGTGGACAACATTAAGTCATGCCCTTACTTAGCTTGTGTTGGCAATATTAGTCCCCGTTTTCATCTAGCTTGTGTGGACAACATTAAGTCATGCCCTTACTTAGCTTGTGTTGGCAATATTAGTCCCCGTTTTCATCTAGCTTGTGTGGACAACATTAAGTCATGCCCTTACTTAGCTCGTGTTGACAATATTAGTCCCCGTTTTCATCTAGCTTGTGTGAACAATGTGAAACCACGTCCTCACTCACCGTATCAGGACAATATTAAGTCACTTCCTCATTTAGCTTCTGAGGACAATATTAAGACACGTCCTCACTTACCTAATGTGGACAATATTAAGCCAGGGTATTCTAGTGGTTAAAACGTTCGCTCGTCACGCCGAAGACCCGGGTTCGATTCCCTACATGGGTACAAGGTGTGAAGCCCATTTCTGGTGTCCCTCGCCGTGCTATGGCTGAAATATTGCTAACAGCGGCGTAAAACCATACTCACTCATATGAATGGGATCAAGACTTTTCAACACGTTTTGGGTTTATATCAACACCAAATGTACAGGAAAGGAAAATGTGCGTAAAGAATGTTGTTTTCAAGAAGCAGTTTTTTTATATTGGAACTTGAGTCCTTGACCTATATTTATTTTTCAAGAAATACAAAATAGTACAAAAATGCGGTAAAACATTTATCTGCCTGCAGTTGGTCTCTTGAAGTGAGGAAATTGCTGTGTTGAGTTCTTCTGGTCATACTTCGGTACTCAGGTCATGAGTTAAAAAGACCGCCCCCGTGGCCTCGTCAATAGGGCGTCTGCCCTGAGAGCGGAAGGTCGATGGTTCGATCCCCAGCCGCATCAAGGCGTTAAAATATGGTACTTGCTGTTACCTTGCCTCGCGCTCGACATTAAGGGGATAAAACGAGGACCAGTAGATTGTGTCGGAGTGGGGTATTCATGTTGAACTGCGGCATGGTACCTCAATGGGATAGCACCATGAAATCGGCATTAGTCCGGGGTGGGACGAGCAGTTACACACACGTGCATGCACGTCCATATATAGGTGCAATAATATTGAACGCAACCCCATCTCATCTCACTTCATCTCATCGCAAGTCAAAATTTGCACGCGAAAGACATAATAACGTGCCAAATATTTTAACAATATTTCAAAGTTTTCGGTAGTTGTGAAATGACACTAATCTCCGTCCGTTGATATATTGCTGCGCGTCAAATGCAAATTGATTGTAGTACTTCATAATCATATTTAATTCACATGGATAGCAGTCTTTCCCCGAAGTGCTTTTCTGTATACCGGGAGTGCAGAGTTGCGTCCCTTAGCAATGCCAGGCTCAGCTACAACATTCATCTTTATTATGATCCTTGGTGTCTCAGTACTATATCAATGCTTGTGGGTTTACCCAAGTGACCACGTCTTCGACTATTCTCCAACACACAATACACACACTACATAATACAACCTGCTGTTTTTTTCAATTACTCTGAAGCCGCTCACCCGATAAGCAACTTTCAAACTAATTAGATGACTCTCTATCGGTAGGTCGATGACCAATAAGATGACTCTCTATCGGTAGGTCGATAACCAATAAGATGACTCTCTATCGGTAGGTCGATAACCAATTTGATGACTCTCTATCGGTAGGTCGATAACCAATATGATGACTCTCTATCGGTAGGTCGATAACCAATAAGATAACTCTCTATCGGTAGGTCGATAACCAATTAGATGACTCTCTATCGATAGGACGATAACCAATTAGATGGCTCTCTATCGGTAGGTCGATAACCAATTAGATGACTCTCTATGGGTAGGTCGATAACCAATTAGATGACTCTCTATGGGTAGGTCGATAACCAATTAGATGACTCTCTATGGGTAGGTCGATAATCAATTAGGTGATTCTCTATGAGTAGGTCGATAACCAATTAGATTATTTTCTATGGGTAGGTCGAAAACCAATTAGATGACTCCCTACCGGTAGGTCGATAACCAATTAGATGACTCTCTATCGGTATGTTGATAACCAGTTAGATGACTCTCTATCGGTATGTTGATGACCAGTTAGATGACTCTCTATCGGTATGTTGCTAACCAGTTAGATGACTCTCTATCGGTATGTTGATGACCAGTTAGATGACTCTCTATCGGTATGTTGATGACCAGTTAGATGACTCTCTATCGGTAGGTCGATAACCAATTAGATGACTCTCTATCGATAGGACGATAACCAATTAGATGACCCTCTATCGGTAGGTCGATAACCAATTAGATGGCTCTCTATCGGTAGGTCGATAACCAATTAGATGACTCTCTATGGGTAGGTCGATAACCAATTAGATGACTCTCTATGGGTAGGTCGATAATCAATTAGGTGATTCTCTATGAGTAGGTCGATAACCAATTAGATTATTTTCTATGGGTAGGTCGATAACCAATTAGATGACTCCCTACCGGTAGGTCGATAACCAATTAGATGACTCTCTATCGGTATGTTGATAACCAGTTAGATGACTCTCTATCGGTATGTTGATGACCAGTTAGATGACTCTCTATCGGTATGTTGATAACCAGTTAAATGACTCTCTATCGGTATGTTGATGACCAGTTAGATGACTCTCTATCGGTATGTTGATAACCAGTTAGATGACTCTCTATCGGTATGTTGATAACCAGTTAGATGACTCTCTATCGGTATGTTGATAACCAGTTAGGTGACTCTCTATCGGTATGTTGATAACCAGTTAGATGACTCTCTATCGGTATGTTGATGACCAGTTAGATGACTCTCTATCGGTATGTTGATGACCAGTTAGATGACTCTCTATCGGTATGTTGATAACCAGTTAGGTGACTCTCTATCGGTATGTTGATAACCAGTTAGATGACTCTCTATCGGTATGTTGATGACCAGTTAGATGACTCTCTATCGGTATGTTGATAACCAGTTAGATGACTCTCTATCGGTATGTTGAGAACCAGTTAGATGACTCCCTATCGGTATGTTGATGACCAGTTAGATGACTCTCTATCGGTATGTTGATAACCAGTTAGATGACTCTCTATCGGTATGTTGATGACCAGTTAGATGACTCTCTATCGGTATGTTGATGACCAGTTAGATGACTCTCTATCGGTATGTTGATAACCAGTTAGATGACTCTCTATCGGTATGTTGAGAACCAGTTAGATGACTCCCTATCGGTATGTTGATGACCAGTTAGATGACTCCCTATCGGTATGTTGATAACCAGTTAGATGACTCTCTATCGGTATGTTGATAACCAGTTAGATGACTCTCTATCGGTATGTTGATGACCAGTTAGATGACTTAGATGATTGTTTTAGGCTCCATTTGAATTTTACTTTGTATCTTGTGGATATGTAATCCGTCTTCAACTAAATGTTAGCCTAACGACAAATTCCTTTTATAAAAGTTTAAATGATATCAAAAAGGATTGCTAATATGAAATGACAACATATAGAACACGATTATACGTACACATTTTGAAATTGATACCTTTCGTCAACACAACAACTGTTTACAATTAATCTAGTGCGCATTCGTATAATGGTGAAGAAGTACACAACAAAATTCAAACCAGTTGCAATTCACACGATTTCAGGGATGTGTAATCGTTTCAGATCGATCCCAACACGAGTGTTGACAGTCACTGAAGATATGGTGTTAATTTCCGCAGCTAATGAGCACTGATTGCAAGGTCACGTGTAGCATGTGACGTAATCAACCAATCTTGATATGACAGGTGACAGGTGAATGGCTTATACGAGTTACAGGTGGCCGGTGCGGACCAATCAGCAAACAGCTTACATTAAGCGTTCCATGGCACCCTAGTCAACAGCTGCGGGACACCAAGGCGGGTTTGTGGCGTTCAAATGATTAATGTCCAAACTGCACTCTAAATACACTTTGTGTGAATCACACAGCAGTGTAATTCACCTTATCGAAGAGGTATCATTAGGACGGTCAGAACTTGTTGAATTATAGAGTCACCACATCGCCCATTTGGTCTGCTAATGATTTTTTGTTCCATTTATCTCGATTACTAATGGTACCTTTATTGTATGATCGGGGAATCGTATTTCAAAATAATTATAGGTGTCCAAGTTTATCCATTTTATCCTATCTGGAGGCATTTTGCGATACAAGATGAAATAAAGTTGTCGCTGTTAGTAGAATGATATTTATAGGGTTGAAACGTAGAGCTTTAAAAACGATCGATCTATTGTTGTTAAAGAAGGACTTGTAAATTCGGTTCCATTATTTATGATAGAATATGTAACCACTGGCAACCGGGCTGTGTGTTTGAAAGATGCAAGTGGTGGTTCCTTTGGGGAAGTGATTTAACTGAAATTTATGAGCAGAAAGAAAGTTCGACACATTTAAAATCTTTCACGCTTAAGTGTCACGCGAAAAAAACGTCACTGATAAAATTATAAAACATTCTTTGTCAGATGTGAGATAATAAATCCAACATGGATTGAAGTACTGATGACAATACACTGACGTCATACTGATGTACATATCGCACCCCCTTACAACTTGCACATTGGACAACCCAGGCGGAATTTCAGCGACATACACTACTTCTCGAGAACAGGAGGTATATTATTCATATTTGTGAACTTACATGTATGAAATATTTAGAATAAAAAATATCGACATACAAAAACAGACATATGTTATATTCGTCTCAGGCATTCACACTAAAGAAGAGGCTGCATAAACAAGACTCTACATCAACTTAACAATCTGTATGTAAAATATGCGACATTGCTTATTACAAAAATAAACAATCTGTATGTAAAATATGCGACATTGCTTATTACAAAAATAAACAATCTCTATGTAAAATATGCGACATTGCTTATTACAAAAATAAACAATCTGTATGTAAAATATGCGACATTGCTTATTACAAAAATAAACAATCTGTATGGTAAATATGCGACATTGCTTATTACAAAAATAAACAATCTGTATGTAAAATACGAGACATTGCTTATTACAGAAATAAACACTGTGTATGTAATATACGAGACATTGCTTATTACAGAAATAAACACTGTGTATATAAAAAACGAGACATTGCTTATTACAGAAATAAACACTGTGTATGTAAAATACGAGACATTGCTTATTACAGAAATAAACACTGCGTATGTAAAATACGAGACATTGCTTATTACAGAAATAAACAATGGGTATGTGAAATACGCGACATTGCTTATTACAGAAATAAACACTGTGTATGTGAAATACGAGACATTGCTTATTACAGAACTAAACAATGTGTATGTAAAATATGCGACATTGCTTATTACAGAAATAAACAATGTGTATGTGAAATACGAGACATTGCTTATTACAGAAATAAACACTGTGTATGTAAAATAGGAGACACTGCGTATTACAGAAATAAACACTTTGTATATAAAATACTCGACATTGCTTATTACAGAATAATCACTGTGCATGTAAAATACGCGATATTGCGTATTACAGAAATAAACAGTGTGTATGTAAAATACGCGACATTGCGTATTACAGAAATAAACACTGTGTATGTAAAATACGAGACATTGTTATTACAGAAATAAACAGTGTGTATGTAAAATACGAGACATTGTGTATTACAGAAATAAACAAACGCACAGAAGACTGGTAACTAATGGATCTAATGACAAGAAGGCTATGGTAATCATGGACAGTAAATGCATCTAAAGATATGCAAAACATTTGAGGTAAAACATCATGTTAAAATTCAAACGTTTCATGATATTTCCAAAATAGCTTACATAATCACAAACAACATTCCTAAACTAATGAGTGTATTAAGACAAACAAGTGTTTCTGGACACATATCTAGTCTCCTGTGTGACAGCAAAACCAAAGTGAAGGATTATCATACATACATACATACATATCATACACGATTGTACATGTATATTGAGATATAACCGTAGCCTGGCTAACTACCTAAATGGTCTCTCTGTCTGAAACAACGCTACAAAAAAACATGGTAAACAGAATGAGAAATCAGCTGCCAGTTATATGAGACATGTAAAGGATATATAGCACCGCAAGTAATTGTGATGCACGGTACTTCCAAACATTGTATTGTGGTAATTGCTAAATGTTAAACCATAGCAGAAACAATGGGTTTTTTACAGTGATAGATCGTAGAGAAAATAAGCCATGTTTCCTGTGAGCATAAAAGTTAAAATATTCAAGATTACTAGGATTTGTTCAGAAATAATCGACAGGCCGAGTGGTTGGTGTAGGGCCTGCAACTCCCATTATAAATTACAGGTATGATATGCTAAGTTAACAAGCGACATATACTACAGTTAACTGGCAATATATTCCATAGCTTAAAGGCAACATATACTACTGTTAATTGGCAATATATTCTACAGCTTAAAGGCATCATATACTACTGTTAACGGGCAACATATACTACAGTTAACAGGCGACATATACTACAGGTAACAGGCAACATATACTAGTATACTACAGTTAACAGGCGACATATACTACAGTTAACAGGCAACATATACTACAGTGAACAGGCGACATATACTGCTGTTAACAGGCACCATATACTACAGTTAACAGGCAACATATACTACAGGTAACAGGCGACATATACTACAGTTAACAGGCAACGCATACTACAGGTAACAGGCAACATATACTAGTATACTACAGGTAACAGGCAACGTATACTACAGTTAACAGGCAACATATACTACAGTTAACAGGCAACATATACTACAGTTAACAGGCATCATATACTACAGTTAACAGGCAACATATACTACAGGTAACAGGCAACATATACTGCAGGTAACAGGCGACATATACTACAGTTAACAGGCGACATATACTACAGTTAACAGTCGACATATACTAAAGGTAACAGGTGACATATACTACAGGTAACATGCTTCATATACTACCGTTAACAGGCGATATATACTACTGTTAAGAGGCGACATATACTACAGTTAACTGATTAGACGTCTCAAAGGTAAGTAGGAGCAGGAGCAAAGTCCCACCTTTCCTAAAACAAAGAAACACATGACGTTATTTCAAGGATGTACAATGTGTGGAGAGAATCAGAGCTGCACCGCGACCAGGGCAAATGTGCTATGCACTGTGAATATGTCGCCGTGAGGTCATTGGAAACCGAGTTTCATGAACTGCTGATGAGAGGCATGATAGCGTGAACAACGTTCAGATCGTGGTCATTTTATGTGCGCTTCAGTCGCTAGTGGCGCTTATTCGAAATATGTGTTTCGGATGTTCTTCATGTCGCTGTCTCAGAGGACAGACACACGATACAGGCAAAACATTAATACAGATACGCTTTGTAGCAAAGTGTAGCTCTGTTTTTAAGCTTACTATTTTATGCTTATTTAAATCAGATAACTACCGACTGCGTTTCGTATGTGCTGACGAAAACTGGCATACGCTGGCCCAGCTGTCGTGGCCTGGTGAGAGTGTGTCATCGGAGCCTGACGGCATTGGAAGGTGTTCTTGTTATCAACCACTTCTTTGTCTGCTCAAATTCGATAACATATACTCTAACTCATGAGTAGTACTAAACGTTGCCGCCGACTCTGTGGTTGCAGTGATGCTTGATTCTATGGATAATTTGGAATACTGGTTGCAGTTGGTCACCCTAAGTAGCGTTGCATAAAAAGTTGTCATTTAAATATGTGGGTATTTTTTGTCAAAGTTTCTAAAATTTAACATTACATAGCCCGGGAAAATGAGACTTGATGATAAAAAAATAACAAAGGACATGACAATAAAACCGATCGCCAAAACGCATCACGGCAACGGCCATGGTAACCCGATGCACGTGAGTTACGTGCAAATTGAAATGCACATGCGTTCCCCCATTTCTTGCCCTATAAAAATCCACCCAGATCGGATAACATTCATTCGTTATTGAATTGCTACCACATGCCAAGATTGACAAGAAATCAGCGACACCAAGCCCTTGGACGATTGCAAGCTGGACAAACCGCCCGGCAAGTTGCCAATGCATGTCCACGTAAGGATCATATACAGGCCCCAGCAACGGTACCAGACTACCAAAACTACAGATGGCCGTCCACGTAGTGGAAGACCAAGGTTCACCACCCGACGTCAGGATCGTCAGATTGTGCGAAAGCATCTACAAGATCGCTTTGTTACTGCTGCGGAAACTGCTCGACAGACCATGAGGACACACAAGCGACACATTAGTGCGGACACCGTGCGTCGACGATTGACGAGCGGACACTTTACTGTCACAGGCCACACCGAGGACCCATTCCGACACCACGTCTTCAGTGGGCAACACAGCACCAGCATTGGCGCCACCAGCAGTGTAGAAGAGTCCTCTTCTCAAACGAGAGCCGTTACTGTATCTCAACAGCAGATGGCAGTGAGAGAGTCTGGCGACGCCGTGGGGAACGTTATTCGGATGCTCTTGTTGTTGAGAGAGACTATTCGGGTGGAATTGGACTTGCACAAAGGGTCGGCCCTGTGGTCTTCCAGAACATCAGTCCAGGGCGAGGCAATGGTGTCACAGCAGCTCGGTACATTAAACAAAGTCTTGAGACGGCTGAATGACGTCCGACCAAGGCCGACAACTACAGCTGAACTGCGTCAGGCGTTCCTCAGAGTGTGGGCTCAAGTGCCTATGACCTTCATCAACCGCCTCATCCATTCCATGTATCGACGTTGCACGGCAGTCATCAATGCACATGGCGGACACACGAGATACTGACTTCTGACGCCATTTTCTCAGAACTAGTGTTGTGTTTCTCTTTAAGAACATTTGACACTTTAATATCAACCTTGATGATCAGTTTTGCCAAGTTTCATCTTTTTGATATGTCTCAAAGTATGTTTACAATGAGTACAATGACAAATAAGTTTCTTATATATCTATCCATGGTGACGTTTCTTTTGCAGTTCAGTATATATGGTGGTGGTGGTGGTGGTGGTGGTGGTGGTGGTGGTGGTGGTGGTAGTAAAGGAGGAAGTTTAGCCGTAGTAGAGTCCATGGTGATTGGCTTCACATACATGTATCACACTAACATATTTTCAGCTTCATGAGATTTGGAAACCGTTAACTGGAAACAGCCATGGGTGAACAACCCGCCCAAGACAACACTGGCGGGGTCGTTGTCTTGCATCAAATGAAGAGTTGCTGTTGAATATCAGATTTGAATGTTTAGTTTAGCCAGTGAAGCAAATCACCTCATGTCTGTCTTCTGATTATTTCCAATGTATTCCTCCTCAGCGAGGCCCGCCTTGTCGGTCTGGTAGGCCATCTGTGTCACGACGTGACCTTGGAATTCACCCAATGTCGCCACCAGGCTGGGGTTTAAAGAAGTCTTGTTTCAATTGTCTTGTTTCACAAACCCTCTTTACTCTTTGCTTAAAACGATTCATTACGTAAAGTTTCAAGCTGAAGATAGTCGTCGTTTAACGCTCGTGAATTTGGATTACTTTTGACGTGTCTTGGTTTTCTAAATTCTTGATGTTGTACTTAAGTCAAAATGTTGTACTCATTCAGTATAATTAGTGATAACTTTATGAAGGAAGTCTCTTCGTGTCGTGGTAAAGGCTCCGAGGTTAAATGGATGGTCTTTTAACGTTTTCACTGATTGAACATTGCGTTAAAAGACAACCACGCAGACATCTACACCTGTGAGTGAGTGAGTTGGGTTCAACGCCGCTTTGAACAGTATGCCATTTATATCATGGTGTGTCAGATTATTGTGTGAGGAAAGTCCGAAGTGATGAAGGTTTAAGACAAACCTAGAAACAAAACTTGGATTCGAACATATAATAGGTTTCTGTCGTGTCCAAGGGACGCAACTATGCACAGTGAATTGCGAGGCCAATAACGACTGGGCCACCCGTGGCCCCTGTGCAAACTGAAAGCCTGAACTTGATGGAAGGTTCATAATAAAGTTTGGTTTCAATTTCGTGTTCCCAATTTCCCGACTGAACAGCGCTTTACCCCTTACCGAAACTTGAAAGCAGTTGTTAAGTGAGCTGAGCTTTTATCAGTATTCCAGTTATATCACAGCATCTCAGCTTGATGAGGGAGAAAAGCCCGAAATAATGCAGGTCTTAGACGTTTACTACTTCGGTGAAACCCACGAGCACGGGTATGGTGCTTACAAACCTAGAAATAAACCGGGGCGAACCGGGATTCGAACCCACAATCTTAGGTTTCTGGCGTGCCCAAGTCACGCAACTCTGCACAGCATCTGCACAGCGAACTGGGCCACCCGTGACCCCTTTTCGGGTTCAGAAATTATAACTTAGAGACCATCGTGGTATAGCAGTGAAACTGCTAAGTGTGATACCAAATATGTTGTGGAATGGCTATCAGAAATGTTATAATAAATTGTGTGCACAACTCTCGCCGTTGGGTTATGGTCAGGTACGATGTTATATCGACATCGATATAGACCGTTCATATCTATACTCTGCAAAAAATAACGCAAAAGTAGTAAAATCGTAAGTGTTGCCGATATCCATACTAAATTAATACCAAAAACGAATTCGTCATTTCTGCATGGATTGGGAATGATTTGTGAGGAAAGAATGAGGTACTACAGACATTTGGTGAAAAATAGCAAAAACACAACCACGTGAGAGCCTGTCGCCGAAACACACCAACATGACGTGCACATGCAACATTACGTATGAAGACGTTGGGTTTTCCTTTGCATGCCATCACTATCTTACAGTGAATAAACGTGCCACGACTGACGGAAACCCTTTTCTTTTCCATTTTTTCACCAAACTGCTGCAGTACCTCAACTTGTCCAGACAAATCAATCCAAATCCAAGGTGAAATGACGAATGTGTTTTGGGTATTAATTTTGTATGGCTATTGGCAACACTGTCAGATATTTACGATTTTACTACTTGTGCGTGTTTTTTTTGCGGAGTATATATACACAGCGTCATTATTGTGGGGTTACATAAGAGATTAACCGTCGCATTTTCAACTTCCAAGAGTGCATCTCAGTTGCATCTGGAATGGACCATGTTATACGACAGACAGACAGACACAGATTTATTCGGTATAAGGCCTTTGGCCCAAAATACAGACAGATTGAATATTTTTATGCGTAAGCATTTACAAACATGAATCCAATTTTCAGATTCTTTCTTCTTCTTTCTACTTTTAGCAAGTACTTGGACTGAATCAAGTTGAAAGCCGGGAGTGACTTTAAATATACATAGGGGGCGGTGGGGTAGTCTAGTGGTTAAAGCATTTGGTCGTCACGGGTTCGAGTCTCCACTTGGGTGAATGTGTGAAGCCCATTTCTGGTGTCCCCTGCCGTGATATTGCTGGAACATTGCTATAAGCATCGCAAACCCATACTCACTCACTCATTGAATATACATATAGAGGTTTTACGAGGAGGATACAAACTACGTCAGAAAGTTTTTATAAGATTTAAAACCCTCATCCTCGTTTAAAACCGAGATGCGTCAGTTCCGAGGATGACGGTTTTAAATCCCATAAAAGTACGGAACGTGTTTTATCTTGCTTATAAACTGAAAAAATTCTGAAACAACATCCAGCTACAATGTTATGTTTCAAACACATTTTTCATGAACATTAAGAAGCGGACGTAAAATATCTTTCTGTCGTACATGTACTTGAAAAAGCGATATAGTCCAGGCAATCTAAGGCAAAAATAGGGTCAACCTAGGACAAATTGCAGAAGTAATGTTACTATGTTTATTTTGAAGTTACATGTATATATTATGTTATATCAAAAATATAGAAGCATATAATCAGTGGATCATATTTGTTTTGAAGGTCAAACACATGCCCTCTCTGCTGAACTTGTTCATGATTTTGCTGGAGTTTTGAAGGCAAAGTAACACTGCAGCGACTTTAATTTCTATGATACACGTTTGATTGTAATTTCAGCTTCATATTCAATGAATACAGAATCAAATATAACAAGATATTGTTCGTTTTATTTATCTTGATAACAGTCACTTGGTTTATGATGACTTTTAATAGCTTTCATATTGTTATATACATCATTTGAAATAATGAACAAAATGTGCAAGACCATGAAAAACCTAAAATTTACCATATTGACACATTAAACAAACACAAATGATTATAACAAATAGAAATGAAATTGTCATTAAAACATGAGGTAATACTTTCATTCATATTAAAATATTCTTATGAGGTAGGTCTTTACAATGCAGACCTCAGAATTTTGACTATTGCTTCAATTAGAGTGAGTGAGTGAGTTTTGGTTTTACGCCGCTTTTAGCAATATTCCTGCAATATCACGGCGGGAGACACCAGAAATGGGCTTCACACATTGTACCCATGTCGGGATTCGAACCCGGGTGTTCGGCGTGACGAGCGAACGCTTTAACCACTAGGCTACCCGACCGCCCCGCTTCGATTAGACGTTTTGGTCTATACCGTCTGGATAAGCACAGTTGCACTCATGTTTAGATGGAATGTCTTTAAGTAAAACTTCTGGGTTTTTTTAACAACAAGTTAAATGAAATTATTAGAATAGTTTGTTTTCATTGCAAATATGTCACAAATCATTACAAAATTATCAAAACATCCACATTTTAAGTAAAATTATGTCAATTTCAATCTCTTTTAATATTTTTGCAAAATGAAAGAAAACAATCATAACATGCTGCTAATTAACATGTCTCCATTTGCTTCAATAAACATTTGATTATGTTTCAAAGAATATCGTTATCTCAAATTGTCCATAAATGCACATAGTTTCAAAGAATGAGAACGTGTATCAGTTAAATGTCTGAGATCTGCTAACGAATGATGTTTTTCTCTGTGCAGAGTTGCGTCCCTTGGGCACGCCAGAAACCTATGATTGTGGGAATCCCGGTTCGCCCCAATTATGTTTCTAGGTTTGTCAGCATCATACCCGTGCTCATGGGTTTCACCGAAGTGGTAAACGTCTGAGACCTGCATCACTTCTGGCTTTCCTCCCACATTAAGCTGACACGCCTTATATAACTGGAATACTGTTAAAAGCGGCGTTAAACCCAACTCACTCACTCACTGTGTCTCGTCAACATCTTCTTCTTCAACATCTCGAGAAACAACTGTGCAATTGTCACAAATTCCTTTGCATTCACCACATGCCATAGAACACTCAAGCCTCTTTTTTTGCGACGCGTACATCGCGTACATATCAAGGAGCTCTTGAGGTGCTGTAGGGACTTAAAACTGGAACCAGTTTACCCTGCACAGATTTCCAGCCCCACTCCTCTGATGGCAAGGAGCAAGTACTAGACATCCAATTTTGAACTTGAAGATAGACGCGGAGACTGGGATACTTCACTGCTGCAGAGGATGGTGGCAGTGCGCGAGGTTGAACAACAGCAACATTAGAACTTGCTTTTCGTGAAAGTTTCGAAGTCTCAACACATCAAGACTTTCGTTTAGACTTCCACTGTACAAACATACAACAGCTTTTTCACCTGCTTTGATGATCCTCTTTAGAACGTGTGCCTTCCATGAACACATGCACCTGCTTGTTGAAGAAAGAAGTTGTCTTTTCTTGCCTTTGTAAGAACAGCCTGGGTCCCTACTCCGTACAGTCGAGATGTTGTGTCACAGCCGCTAACAGCATGAAGAAAGAGGAGGTGGTAACAGTCGTGATGTTCCAACACCGTGCAGGTTTCAGTGACATTTTCCTGGGTTCGGATCTGAAGAATACTGTGTGCTTGGAATGTTTTACGTGATGAAGGAGTAGTATGAGAAGAACAGTGTCCTCTCCTATAAGTACTGCGTGATGATGCTGTGCTGATTCAGTGGCTGTCAGGACAATCAGAACATCAGCTTCTTCTTTTGTATGATAAACATGAATTCCATTATCCTTTAGACAACCAGCAAGTATGTTGACAAATCGTTGCTTGTTTTCCTTGTTGGAGAGAAACTCTCCCTTTTTCATCTGAAGAGGCATGTTACTTGTGAAAGATACAATGGTTCCTTCACATCTTGAATTTCTTCTGGCATGTGTACAGGCCTTTGTTGTAGCACTATCACTGTAGCCATCAAACACAACAGTTGCCTCAATGTACCTCCTTTTGACATACTGAACATATTGGCTGCATATATCTGAACACTTAGTTCCCTTTGTCCATGGAATTCTATTTAGCAAAGCGCCGCCATCAAGAACATACTTGATCTCTTCTTCTTTTGCTCTTATATATTCTTCTTGAAGGGAGGTCCACGGAGCATATGCGAGAGATGATTTGTTTGCAAGTCTCATCACAGTTTTAGAGTCAAATGGAGCAGTTGGGAATGAGCAGAGTTCATATTTGAAAATATCAGAAAGATCACATGACCTGTAACCTGCTGTCACCAATCGTTGAAAAAGCAGTTGATGATCTACTTGAATTTCTTCACCTTTAACCTTTATAATTACAGTTGACTTGACATCCATTGTTACTGCTTGCTGCTTCTTCTGGAATGGACTGTAGAATCTTATCCCCTACTGATTTTGCATCAAAAGCATTTACTGACGGATGAGCAGTTACACCAGTGGCAATATCTCTGAGAGCTGTGTCTACACTGAATTGTTCCATTTCTGTGAGATGTTTGAGAATCACACTTGCACCTTCCATGTCCTTGACAATTCTAGCGTTTGAACACTCTTTATGTTGATCACTGGTTGAATACACAATCCCAGTCAGTTCTTGCAACGAAATGTTTACCTCAGCACAAGCTTGAGTGGACATGACCCATACGAGTCTCTGTGCCTCTGTGAACCCTCGTCCTCTTGTCAAGCCACCGTTTGATTTGACACTCCGCATAAGACATTGTTCAATGACAAGATCAACAGAGAGACCTGCCCATGCTCTATCTGACCTGCCCATGCTCAATCTGACCTGCCCATGCTCTATCTGACCTGCCCATGCTCTATCCGACCTGCCTGCCCATGCTCTATCTGACCTGCCCATGCTCAATCTGACCTGCCCATGCTCAATCTGACCTGCCCATGCTCTATCCGACCTGCCTGCCCATGCTCTATCTGACCTGCCCATGCTCAATCTGACCTGCCCATGCTCAATCTGACCTGCCCATGCTCTATCCGACCTGCCTGCCCATGCTCTATCCGACCTGCCCATGCTCTATCTGACCTACTTGCCCATGCTCTATCTGACCTGCCCATGCTCTATCTGACCTACCTGCCCATGCTCTATCTGACCTACCTGCCCATGCTCTAACTGACCTACCTGCCCATGCTCTAACTGACCTACCTGCCCATGCTCTATCTGACCTGCCCATGCTCAATCTGACCTACCTGCCCATGCTCTATCTGACCTGCCCATGCTCTATCTAACCTACCTGCCCATGCTCAATCTGACCTGCCCATGCTCTATCTGACCTGCCCATGCTCTATCTGACCTGCCCATGCTCAATCTGACCTGCCCATGCTCTATCTGACCTACCTGCCCATGCTCTAACTGACCTACCTGCCCATGCTCTAACTGACCTACCTGCCCATGCTCTATCTGACCTGCCCATGCTCAATCTGACCTGCCCATGCTCTATCTGACCTGCCCATGCTCAATCTGACCTGCCCATGCTCTATCTGACCTGCCCATGCTCTATCTGACCTGCCCATGCTCTATCTGACCTGCCCATGCTCAATCTGACCTGCCCATGCTCTATCTGACCTGCCCATGCTCTAACTGACCTACCTGCCCATGCTCTATCTGACCTGCCCATGCTCTATCTGACCTACCTGCCCATGCTCTATCTGACCTGCCCATGCTCTATCTAACCTACCTGCCCATGCTCTATCTGACCTGCCCATGCTCTATCTGACCTACCTGCCCATGCTCTATCTGACCTGCCTATGCTCTATCCGACCTGCCCATGCTCGATCTAACCTGCCCGTGCTCTATCTGACCTACCAGCCCATGCTCTATCCGACCTACCAGCCCATGCTCTATCTGACCTACCTGCCCATGCTCTATCCGACCTACCTGCCCATGCTCTAACTGACCTACCTGCCCATGCTCTATCTGACCTACCTACCCATGCTCTATCTGACCTGCCCATGCTCAATCTGACCTACCTGCCCATGCTCTATCTGACCTACCTGCCCATGCTCTATCCGACCTACCAGCCCATGCTCTATCTGACCTGCCCATGCTCAATCTGACCTGCCCATGCTCAATCTGACCTGCCCATGCTCTATCTGACCTGCCCATGCTCTATCTGACCTGCCCATGCTCTATCTGACCTACCTGCCCATGCTCTATCTGACCTGCCCATGCTCAATCTGACCTGCCCATGCTCTATCTGACCTGCCCATGCTCTATCTGACCTGCCCATGCTCTATCTGACCTGCCCATGCTCAATCTGACCTGCCCATGCTCTATCTGACCTACCTGCCCATGCTCTAACTGACCTACCTGCCCATGCTCTATCTGACCTACCTGCCCATGCTCTATCTGACCTACCTGCCCATGCTCTATCTGACCTACCTGCCCATGCTCTAACTGACCTACCTGCCCATGCTCTAACTGACCTACCTGCCCATGCTCTATCTGACCTACCTGCCCATGCTCTATCTGACCTGCCCATGCTCAATCTGACCTACCTGCCCATGCTCTATCTGACCTGCCCATGCTCTATCTGACCTGCCCATGCTCAATCTGACCTGCCCATGCTCTATCTGACCTACCTGCCCATGCTCTAACTGACCTACCTGCCCATGCTCTATCTGACCTACCTGCCCATGCTCTATCTGACCTGCCCATGCTCAATCTGACCTGCCCATGCTCTATCTGACCTGCCCATGCTCAATCTGACCTGCCCATGCTCTATCTGACCTGCCCATGCTCTATCTGACCTGCCCATGCTCTATCTGACCTGCCCATGCTCAATCTGACCTGCCCATGCTCTATCTGACCTACCTGCCCATGCTCTAACTGACCTACCTGCCCATGCTCTATCTGACCTGCCCATGCTCTATCTGACCTACCTGCCCATGCTCTAACTGACCTACCTGCCCATGCTCTATCTGACCTGCCCATGCTCTATCTGACCTACCTGCCCATGCTCTATCTGACCTGCCCATGCTCTATCTAACCTACCTGCCCATGCTCTATCTGACCTGCCCATGCTCAATCTGACCTGCCCATGCTCAATCTGACCTGCCCATGCTCTATCCGACCTGCCCATGCTCTATCTGACCTGCCCATGCTCTATCTGACCTACCTGCCCATGCTCTATCCGACCTGCCCGTGCTCTATCTGACCTACCTGCCCATGCTCTATCTGACCTACCTGCCCATGCTCTATCTGACCTACCTGCCCATGCTCTATCTGACCTACCTGCCCATGCTCTATCCGACCTGCCCATGCTCTATTTGACCTGCCCATGCTCTATCTGACCTGCCCATGCTCTATCTGACCTGCGCACAACATGCCGTCCACTGCAGAACTGCTGATAAACATCTTGGTGTTGTTTCTCTAATGTCGACATTTTCTGAAGATACAGATAGACAGATTTCAAGTACAGGTTATGTCCAGATTTTGCAAAAAATGTTAACATATCATGCAGACTCTGCAGGTGGAGAGATCATTCTCCAATGCGTTCGCCTTTGATGAACTTCCCGAGTATGTCAATCAGTCGGAGATACTGGATCCACAACTTTGGTGTCTTGAGATTTTCAATAGATTTATCACGAAAGGCAACCAGATCACTATTATTATCAAGCTAATCTGTTGATATTTTGCCAGATAATGCCTGTTCCATTGAGGTGCGACAGATTCCGAACATCTGAGTTGTTGGAAAATTGTGTTGAAGTTCTATCATTGCTCTTAATTTGTTCACCGACTTCTTCGTTGATATCCTGTTCACTGGGATCTTTGCTGATAGCCATGGTACACAAAATACAGTTCAATGCAGCATCAACAAGCAGTTGTCCTCGAACAGCTCTAGCTACAGCTTTACCTGACAATATGTAATTAACTGTGTTTGCAGCAATACCCAGTTCAAGAAGTTCTCGAAGTCCTGATCCTCCCATCAAGTGCCCAATGTATCCGAGGAAACTCATGAGAATGTGAAACCCTCCTAGCCTGAGTATTATTGCCTGTAAGTCAGCACTGTCTTTCTCATTTGCAAGAAAGGCATTGGCTTTCCACCATAGTGATTGATCAAATGTTAGAACGGGGATGCAGTTGTACTTCTTTGCATGTGATGACACAAAGAGGAGAGTCCAGTAGATGCATGTCAAATTATTTGGATCCATGTCAATCATTGGTAGAAACATGACGGATGATGTCCCCTCGTGACTTCTTTGATGTAATAACTGCATAAAGCCAGACCACTGTGGTCTAGAAGCTTTTAGCAGAAGTGATGATTTTCAAAGAAGGCCAATGTTGGTATAGGGTTCAAATGCAGCTTGATAAACAAGATGTTCATAGTGCAGAGATGCTATCACATCCTTTCTAAAGATGAAAGACTTGATATTAATCCTGCCAATCTTTGCAATATCATCAAGTGAAATATCAGCTCTCTTAATGGGTGTTGTCAGTTTAGCCTTTGGTGTTATTGTAGCAATGATACCTATTCCATGGAAGGTGTTCTCCCCATCTATGGTTCTGATGCGGCATACTGAATACACATCCCAGGTGTATGGTTGTCGACCTCGGTACCTTGAATAACTGCAGAAGAATCTTGACGTGGGCTTTTGTTCTTGACAAGAGTAATCTCCTTTTGTTGGTATGGAGCTCCGTTTGGGCTAACGGCCATCTCCATTCTGGTCAATAATTTCAAGTCTGAATTTTTATATGTTCCACTTAAAATATGAATGTATATTTTTAGTATGTTTAATACTAAGTTATTCCATGCTAGAAAACGCAAAATGAAAACTTTTGCAATGTGTCCCAGGTTTAACACTATATTGCCTGGACTAATACTTACAGCATTGCGGTTTACCAGTGCCTCTTTAACCTGGGCTACAGATACGAAGCTTACAAGTTCGATCCACTGAAATACTACTGCTACTCCTACTAATGATGATGATGCTGAACATTAAGAAAAACATATGTCGACTATTGTACATCTTTTCCGCACATTTCCGATGTGGAATGAGTTCAAATACGAAAATAAAGATTGTTTTCTCTATGAGATGTAGATATTGTAATATGTTCATGCAGGTATATGTTTATATAACTGTATTTTGACCCATTGGCCTCATAGTGAATAAAGTTCACTCTCTCTCGGTAGGTAGTGCTCGCTCTTTGGATATATATATATTTATTTGTATAGCTGACGCCTATTATTTCGGGGTTATAGAAAGCTGTTCCTCGTGGTGGAAAAGTCTGGGCAATATCAGGGGTATGTATTATATCTTGTGCATAAATCAAGATCCTGACACTTGAAGAGAAATTCTACTAAGACTATTTGTTGTCGGACGTACATTTAAAAAAGGGCATGATCTGCCGATATCGACGACACGATTAGGTTCTGCTCGTGGGTAGGTTAGTTATTCTCGAGAAGCTCGTCAGCCCATTCACTAAAGTCACGTGATTGAACAGAAACGGCATACTCAGAGGACACATGGGACATTCGTTTATAGCTAACTAAGTTCTTGTATATAATCTGACATAACTGACAATGGGTCATCCTTTGTCCTTTTCTTGACAAAATAGTTGTCTTTGAAAGCCATTTAGAAGTGATGCACATAAGGAAGAGAATATATGGATGTCAACTTCTTTATTATGAGGAACACAACGTTTCGGAGTATATGCTTACTCCTCCATCGGGTGAATGAATGCCATGAGGCAGAGAGCATATATATATGTACTTGTTTGGACAACAAAATTAATAAGATAACCCAAGGTGGAAAATAACAAAGGGTAGAAACTAACAAGGGAAGCCAACAGGTGATTGGCACCGATAGGTGATTAACAATAGACAATGGAAGCCAACACTTTACAGCAATTAGCGCTGAAGACATGAAAGACAGAACTTAAAGGGGCACTAATCTCTGGCTTCTTCTTGGCTGTCTGACACTGGCCGCTAGGGCTCACTATCTGCCATGAGCCGATTTGCTCGCTAACGCAACTGAACGTGACAAGAGACTGGGCTACCGTCTGTAAAGACAGCGTAAATAAACTTGGAGGCGATATTTGTTTTGAACACTGATTGGTTACCAGTGACGTAGGAAGATTCGACAAAGGGCGCATGTTAATAAATGTCTTCAGGCTAAACAAACAGACAAAAAGAACGGCGGAAGCTCATCGGATGTCGTCATTTGGAAATACCCTTGATGGTTATAGTTTAATAATATAAAAAAAAGTATCCCTGCAGTGAAAGCATTTTCCGATTGCGTGGATAACACGATTACTTTTCCCTTGTTGTCATCCATGTTTTCTGGTACAACCCTACACTTGTGCATTTGTCGTCATTCACTTGGTTCTCTGTTAATTAATTCATTACAGGTATAATTAGTGGTAGCAGTGAGGTGAAATGTGTGTTATGCAATATGCACGTGGCAGCCCAGCAGTTGTAAATCTACGGATTATTCCTAGCCATCAAATGATCAACAGAACATACGTTGATTGATTAATCACTGTTATCTTGCATAGTGGATATGTCAAAAGTAAGTGTTTACATGTGTAGGTTTGCTAAAGCCAAGGGAATACACTTATATCATGGCTTGAAGTGCCGATGTAAAAACAACATACTTTGTTAAAAGGGTTAACCGATAATACGTTGATTGATTGCTCATTGTTATCTAACTCAATGGATTTTTTTAAGAACCGTGGACATTATGAAAATAGTTGTCACGTGGGCTTTCTCGGCTGACCTTTGAGACTTGACACCAATGTGAAACATCTGAAACAATCTAAGTGATCAGTTGAGAAACGAACACGGGTTATAATATCCCGAAACGATATACATATTTTAAAATATTTGATTGTTACATAGACACCTGACATCGAATAAGTTTCTTTGTACAGCTGCAGATGTGTGGGATATTGTTCCTTTGTGTGGATATTCACGGATACTTTCCTCGAACAAGGAAGCTGCCTAAAATTATACATATAACTTTGGTAGGTTGTAATTATGATATTTGCATTTTGTTTTCCTTCATTTGCTGTAGCATTGAACAGAATCATTCTTGTTCCTCTACGTCTTGGTTGGGAAATTCTTCGCTGCGCAATAGACGTTGTTTTCACAAGTCTTTTTCTTTGTAAGCGTGTACATATTACAGTCAATTTGTAAAATATGAT
This sequence comes from Haliotis rufescens, assembly GCF_023055435.1. Classification (NCBI taxonomy): domain Eukaryota; kingdom Metazoa; phylum Mollusca; class Gastropoda; order Lepetellida; family Haliotidae; genus Haliotis; species Haliotis rufescens. The sequence continues at coordinate 23,611,376 of NW_025963802.1, forward strand.
TCACTCACGCAATTTATAAAATGTCTGAAATTTACAAATTGACTGAAAAATCTGTCCATTTATTTACCAGATTGACTTAAAATGATTGAGACGGTCAAAAGGGCTTAAAAACATCACAATAAGTTAATTATGCTAGGATTAGAAGCCAAACAATGTAGACATTTAGAAAGTGAAAATTTTGCATATGTTGACTGTAAAAATATAAACACGATAAAATAAGCAAAGCTCAGGTGAAATATAAACTTTGTGTTGCAAGTGAAAATAGTGTAAACGGAAATCGCACAATACCAAGCATGTGATTTATCAAAACTTCGTCACCATTACCGATGCTACCCACAAAGATACCTATATTTCCTTATTATTTCCAAAACTGTATTTCATTTATCAATGTGACCAAACGCCCTTATACTGTCAATTAAAGTGACAAATGCGCTTACGAATTGCGCAGCACAGGTCGCGAACTAGTATAGATTTCTGCTATTTCATCCGGGTACTCACGGGGGGAAACAATAACAAGGGCAACAGATCAGTACCTCTTTAAGTTATCATAGATAAGTAATGGAAACTGGGCAAACGGGAGGGCGGGGGTAATTAGCACTGATAGGTGAAAGAATGGACATAGCAAAGGGCAAATGGCTAGGTAATTAGCACCGACAATGATCAAAGCAATAAGTCCCAAGCACAAGGCAGACAGGTTCCCTGGTCACGGTTGATGGCTGGCTGGTGTCTCCTGATGTCAATGGCTTCTTGTAGTTTTCTTTGTCGCCAGTTGTTGTTGTTGGTAGACAGGACTTTGGTGGCTTCCCACATGATGTTATGGTTTTGGTTCTTCAGGATGTGTTCGGAAATAGCGGATTTCAGGTCGAGTTTGTTAACCTAGGTCATGTCTTCTTGGATGCCTCATGGCATTCATTCACCTGATGAAGTAGTAAGCATATACAACGAAACGTTGTCTTCCTCATATTAAAGAAGTTGAAATCCATATATTCTCTTCCTTAAAATAGTTGTTTACATTACGTGTACTTGTGCAAACAACAGCTTTGACAGCCATGTTGTCACCATTCATTTGAGTTGTGTAGGACTAAATTATTACTCTAAACATGTTTAAGATGTTCGGCAACAATCATAAGAGGGAGCCACGACCCGTCCTAGACTGGTTTACCTGCCCTAAAGCGCAGCCGCAAGGAGAAGAACGACAGGGTACCAGTCTAGTTCTATCCGACCTATTTCCCCACACAGCATTGCGGTGAAACGTTGACCCATTTTTAGAGCGGGTCTGTCTGTCGAGAGGTGGGGGACAGGCGTACATCATTTCACTATGCGGGAAACGTTGACTCAGTTTCCGTGTAGGGAGATATTAGCACTTTTGGACAGTGTGAATATTTAATATAACTGTGTAAACATTTTACCTTTAGGGAGGTAATTCTCATAGAGAAGGATGATTCATGGTTAAAAATAACAAACGACTCACAACGTTGTGGGTTTCAGTTTTAACAATGTCTGCATGTCTCCTCAGACCTACTTCATTATAAAATAATATTACAACAATGTAGCAATTACATTGAAAATATTATCTATGGAAAAATATTGATAACTTTACCACTGTGGATATATCCTGTACACCACTATGATTGTGTGAACGTATTACCCCATGTTCCTTACAGTAACAAGTGGTTCAGGGAGTCATTGTTGTGAAAACATATTGCTAGTTTTGTTTTCATAATATGTTTGTTTTCTACTTTTATATTACAGGAATATTTAAAGGGAATTGTGCCATATTCGTATTCCTGATTCTGAAGGTAAAACATACAATTAAGAATTTTCTGGGTTACACCATCTTCACGAGGCAAGCCATATCAAAGTCTGGTTTCTACCCCTGCCACATCAAGGCCTCTTTTCGTGGCGCAACCCTGACGCCACCTCGCGGAGATCACGAGTTGTGCCCCTTGTACATAGTGAAAACGCGATATCCAATCAGATCGTATAGCTTAACAAACATGGTGACTACCATAGGCGACGACCTAGTCGATCAGATAACGAAAACGTTCGCGACTTGTTCCCTGACAGAAAAAACGTTGCCAATCGCTGGTGGGTTTTAAAGATGAAAAAGACATATTCGTGTCAATAAAGACAGGCAGCGGTAAAACTCGAAGGTGCACCAGTCGTGGATGTTGATTTTGTGAAACGTTCTCTGATTGGACCATCGATATGTGCGATAGTCCAATCATATTTAGCACAGAAAAATGGACTTGACGTGGCAAGGGTGGAAACAAGTCTTTGTTGAAGCGGCTTGTGGATGTTCTTGCCTCGGGAAGATGGGGTTACACATGTGCGCTGTATGACATCAACAGGTAGGTATGCTACAAAGAGTCTCTGCGCCGTGTTGATCCTCTGGATCAAGTTATCTTTTATATAAATAAATGTATACATTGTGGGGCGCATTTACCAGCACAGAACACCAGCGTTACATTCTAGGCTCGAGGGTAAATAAACCTGTCATCTTCTTCCAGCTGTGGGAATTCGTTTTCATAAATCATATTATGTGTGACTAGAAACAGTTTACTAAGGAACCTTTTGAAAGGGTCGTAGCATCTAGCTTAGGAGCTGTTGGGTCACATCACTGTACACAGTGGTACACCACAATTAGAATGGGATTTTCAGTAAGAATGCATAACCATGCGTACTCACAGTTTGGGGCTAAATATTTTTATTGATGTTTCAGTCATTGGAAGACAAAAAATAGTGGCATCCGCGTACCAGATACACATGTCATGGCATCCGGCATACTGCACTGCGGCATCCGGAATACCACATAGCAGGACTGGGCATCCCGCATACGAAAAGGGAGTTGGCACCCTCACTGAAATCATATGTAGATGTCATTATTGCTGTTTCATCCACCAGCTACCACTAGTTATGTGACAAACCAAACTGATTTGAATTTTCATAAAACACTCACCAAAGACATCGTACATGTAGTTTAGTTCACAAATTATTCTTACTCGAAAAAAAAACTCCCAGGAACTGACTTTATGAGCATACATATGTATCTGTCAACTCGGACATCAATCAGTGCAAATCTTGTCGATCCGGGTCATGACGGATTGTCCCCATTAGTTGGGCACCAATGCAAGCAGTGTGAGATCGACAATTTCGACACCTTTCACCAAGGACTCGTTATAAGGCAGTAGTAGATTTCCAAAAAATGTTGGTTGCATAGATAGCATCCTATGCGCAGTGAAGAGGCGGTCAGTCATCGTATGCGGGAAGGGATTTCATGCGGTGAACGTCCTTATGCAATTAAATTGGAAATATGAGAAAGATGGTATTTCTGTTATATTTCTATGCTTCTGTTTCTTTTCTATGGCATACTACGTATAGTTTACACATGATAAATACGTATCGAATAACATAATCATGCGAACACAGTTTTAACAAAAATCCTGAAATGTTCTAATTTTTTTACAGGATTTCTATTCTGTCCAAAATAAGGCGCTTAAAATAACTAGCAACAGATGCAGGTAATTTACACAGCATGCATGTTCTGATCATTTGACAATCGAAGTGTAAATGAATTGAATGACCAGACCACTGAGATCAGAGTGGCGCGTAATGACGTTATTAGGAAACCCCTATCTATTACCACCTCCATCACAGGAGAGCGACGACAATGATTGTAAGACACTGAACTTACAAATGTGTAAGGAACGCTTTGTGGATCGGTCGTAAATAATATTAAAATTATCTTAGTTTTAACCTTACACTCATGCGATCTGTCTACGCTGCGAAGGCTTTATGAGTTGGGCCCCAGTTCCGCTTAGTCTGTGTGGCGTACACATACTTCAACATATACTCGGTGCCTCCATCCATCAACCAATGTCGGTGAGTGACTCATCGAATATGGACCAGACAGATCAGTTGATTTTATTAGCAATGTCCCACACGACTGGGTACGATAACAGGCATTTAACCAAATCACCGAGCCTGACAACTCGATCAAAATTATTCGCCAAGAGGACAGCGAAAAGTCCAAGCGCCTGCAATCACTGAAATTTAATACTTTTGACACAGGTGTGCGTGTCTGTGAGAACATGTACTGTCCTATACCCATATAGCACTCGATTAAGGAAAAACGAAAATGAGTTTTCAGTTTAAATCGGCAAGTGTCAGACGGACTCTAATTCTCTAGTTCTCTCGGCCAACATAACATTGCGTATGGGCAACGGAAGATTTCCAACTAATCACGATTGAGGGGACGTTTATTTTGAACAGTAGTGTAAGAATCGCCTCCATGGTGGGACAGCGTGACCCCTGGGTTTAAGGGATATAGATTAACTTGTTGAATAGTAATCCCTCCCACTGCATGGTCACCTTGAGACGGGCGGTCGGGTAGCCTAGTGGTTAAAGCGTTCGCTCGTCACGCCGAAGACCCTGGTTCGATTCCCGACATGGGTACAATGTGTGAAGCCCATTTCTGGTGTCCCCCGCCGTGATATTGCTGGAATATTGCTAAAAGCGGCGTAAAACCATACTCACTCACTCACTCACCTTGAGACTGAACCTGGCTTGACCTAGTGTCGTAGAGCAAGTGAGTGGGGGTGTTCCAGCGCCAGGAGCCATCAGGCAGCATGCCGCCGGCCCACGAAACAACAAGAACAGACTCGGATTCAGCACACCAGACCTCCTGTGTGTCCACCCGTTTGTATTCACGTATTGGTGTATTATACACGGCATCATATTCACAATATTCACTGGTTAAAACATACAGATTCCAAGTCTTTTCGTTATACGGAAGTACAGAACAGGTTCACAGCAGACACAGTGATGGATGTAAGAAGCGACTGAATTAATACTGGATCGGGTTGTCAGCCTCTGTGACCTTGTCACCGTGCCCTGAAGGTGTGGAGTGTTAATCATGTTTCCACTCAGTGGTGTGCCTGATTTAGATGCTATATTGTAGACCCCCCTGATGTAGCATGACTGTCATACTGTCTAACACAGTATCTTCATATTCGTCATGATAAGCAGGTTGTGTTATATCTGAATGTGAGGCATGTATATATACTCTTAACAAAAAGTAGGGGATAAACGGAAATAACTTTAAAATTCCAAAATTGCAAGAGATATAAATTTCTAGTAATAGGTTGTATAAACATAATGAACAAATTGGAACACATTACAACCGGTAGTGCAGTCTGACAGTAGATTTTACGATATTGAAGGACTATAGGGGTAAGATGGGAAATCCAAAGTTGAGGGGTTTTTTCGTGGTGCTTATACCTCCACGGTTTGTCAAACATTCGTTCACTCACCGAGGCACATTGCGTATGAGTCTCGCTAGTGCAGGTTGAGGGAGTCTGTCCCACTTAATAAGTTCAGCCAACCTGGTAGGCAGTCTATGATGTTGACGCTCACGTGTTCAAAGGGGGAGAGGTCTGGGCCATGGTATTTTATAGATGCTGTGCTGCTGGGGGTGAGCATTGACGATTCGTGCACGGTGAACACGGACGTTGTCATTCTAAAACGTCGATCCACATGCCTTACAAACGTGACAACTAAGGGGTATGTTTGTCCTCATAGTACTGTCCTCTGACCCTTTCTTGTACAATATGGCGTGGGGTTCACTCAGTCATAATGATATCACCCCAAACCATAAACGATCCACCGCCAAATCTGTCATGAGGTCTCTAGTTGACATTGGCTTGACGTTCATTTCGACGTCTTCAGACACGCCCACTCCTATCAAGGAAGTGCAAAGTTAGGCGGGACTCATCTGACAACATGACATGTGACCAGCGACGAATACCCCAGTTTAGACGTTGTGTACGCCATTGACGTCTATTGGCAAGTTCACGATTTGTATGAGGCGGCACAACACGGGGCCGTCGAGCATGGCGATGAGCTTCATGTAGACGATTCCTAATGTCTGACCCGTAACTCTTATTCCACCAGTTGATTCGCCGTTTGAGCCTGGTTGCGGATCAATCGATCCTGTACGATTGTAGTTGACCTGGGACGCCCTGAACGAGATAGATCGTCAACATTTTGGGTTTGTTATGGTGGCTGAGAGGGGACATCGCTTTCTCGCTTTCTCGCTTTCTCGCTTTCTCGCTCTATCGCTTTCTCGCTTTATCGCTTTCTCGCTCTATCGCTTTCTCGCTTTATCGCTTTCTCGCTCTATCGCTTTCTCGCTTTATCGCTTTCTCGCTCTATCGCTTTCTCGCTTTATCGCTTTCTCGCTCTATCGCTTTCTCGCTTTATCGCTTTCTCGCTCTATCGCTTTCTCGCTTTCTCGCTCTATCGCTTTCTCGCGGTACAGCGATATTCCCTTTTGGCCACGATATGGGTCGCATGCGTCATGTGTTTCTATACGATAAAAAGTATATACGTAAAACAACATTAATGAATTGTCCTCAGTGTGTGTGTGTGACGGGGGGGGGGGGGGGGGGGGTCTGAGATTTTTCCAAGTCGCATTTCCAATTATACTTATGGACGGAGAATGTTGAAATTTTCTCACTATCTACTTAAAAATAATTTAACAGTACAGACATAGGTGCTTTTATAACAATCCACGTATTTCTGCGTACAAAAGGATTTGATTGATTTATGCCCCTATTTAGCTATTGGATCCCCCGCCCCCAGGCCAAGGTATCGAAACAAATAGCAAATAACACCGCTCAACAGCGCTGAGTAGTACGTACTTCCTAGAAGGCAATAGTGTTTTCCTAAAAACAACGCTTATATCAATGCTTATTCTGTTTGCGGAGTAGATTTCATCAAAGTGGAAGTCCTCACCCAAGCAATGGTAATACTACCGGATATTCATTATGTAATTTCTAGTTTTTTGGATGACATATTGTTCTCAGTAACCGTAATGTGGAAATAGATAGTTGATTGGTTTTATATTCAAGTTGGTATTTCCGCTATTCAAAGTGTTCAGTGAGGCCGTCTTATCAACAGTCATTTCTGAGACATAAATGCTAAGTTTAATTGCCGCATTCGACGTAATAAGCGCCCCGCTCTAATAAACGCCCACGGCGTTATTTGCTAATATATTGGCTAGTGAACAATCCCAGCACCCCTCCCGATTGATTAATGTACACAAGACTTATTTATTCGCGTATAATAAGCACTCGTTATATGCACACTTAATTATGGGCAATTAAATTCGGGAAAAATATATCTGTCGTACATAAACATTTCAGGTTGTCAGCATAAACCCAGAAATTCATCTTTCAACTCAACTTTTTTTACACCAAAATAATATTCTAATTTTGAGAGCGCCCTGTGCGCTTATTACGTCGAATGCGGTAATTAAGTCTACGCTAATTTGTTTGCATTTATTATTAACTCTAACGTTAATTTCAAGATTTACAGTACATACTATTCAAAAGAAGTTAAAGAACACCCGATTCCTTCATATGACTAGTCATTAGAGGAAGCGATAGAGCGATAAAGCGATAAAGCGATAGAGCGATAGAGCGAGAAAGCGATAGAGCGATAGAGCGATAAAGCGATAAAGCGATAGAGCGATAAAGCGATAGAGCGATAGAGCGATAAAGCGATAGAGCGATAAAGCGATAGAGCGAGAAAGCGATAGAGCGATAGAGCGAGAAAGCGATAGAGCGATAGAGCGAGAAAGCGATAGAGCGAGAAAGCGATAGAGCGAGAAAGCGATATTTCCCATAATGCCGTTCATTAAAACGGTTTTGCTGACATTTAGTGATCCATTCCTGTAATTCGCACCGCTATTTTGCCTCTTATGATTAGATTTTTTAAACATCTTGTAGTAGATAGATATGTTACAAAATACACACGTAATTGTTTCTCGTTTAGCTTGTATATTTTCTTGTAGTGTAATAAATAAGCAAGATTCACAGAATACAGATAGTCACTGTTCATATTTTCATTTTTTTCATAGTATCCTCCCCTCATTCCTCCATCAATCTTAAAACTGATAATATATTGACAAATAATTGTCAGTTTTATTAGCCAGTTTGTATTGTTTTACAACGTCCAAAGAATTATTTTTTTCGGTCATTAGATTTGGAATTGAAGCCGAATATATGCTCGTCCGATTTCGGGATCACAATTATGTTCATGCAGTTAAGTTGCATGCACATTATGCAAACAAAAGATGTACATGTACACAGTTATGTTTCCCTTACAAAATACAGATGAATTAGATATATGTTTCTATCTTAAGTCATATATACGACTTTCGAGAGCGTCATTAACCCGTAACCTCATTCCTTGGACAACAGAAATGAAATGCGTCGTAGATATTTTTTAAAAACAACTCGTTTCTTATAATGACTTTCGATCAAACTGTCTTCGGGAATTAAATTTAATGCTAAAGTGCTTGTAAAATATAGTTTAACTTTCCCGCCAGGAGAGACTAGATATCCAATTATAGTATAGGCTCAGACAAGAATATCCATATTTATGTAGCAATTCTCTATCCATTTTAACTGTATGGTTAACAATTGTGCGTTCTGATGTGAGTTCTGTAGTTATCTACTACCGGACACACACACAAACACATACACACATACATAATTTTGACAAAACTATACTTAAGATATACATAGCATATTATAATGATAGCTGATTTAATATATGTTATAGATAATTATAGTAATGCATTTCGTATTGTTATCAACCTTAACTATGTGGCCACACTAATTATGTCTCTCCATATGTGTAGTTAACACAAGTACACATATCAACTGTGGTAACGCCACAGCGATGGGGGCAGTGGGGTAGCCAAGTGGTTAAAGCGTTCGATCGTCAACCCGAGGACCCAGTTCGATTCCCCACATGGGTACAATGTGTGAAGCCCATTTCTGGTGTTCCCTGTGATATTACTGGATTATTGTAAAAAGCGACGTGAAACCATTCCCACTCACTTACTCACAGCGGTGTTTATCAAATTACTATATGCAAGTACATATATTTGTAGATTTGCACAAGACAAGAAACACAATTCAAGTTAAATGTCAAAAAGAACATTTACGGACAACCAAATTATGACACACTGTAACATCATATACTACCGAAAACTAGTTATAGAACATCCAAAATTATAAGATTGTATTTTTGCAAAACAATCAGCCATGACTAATGAACCAAAGTCTTCTTAACTTTTATATATAGTATATATTTAGATTTTAACCTGATTTATTTAGAACGTATTGCCATGATCTGCCACGCGCTTACGGCGAGATGGTCACATACAACTGAAAAGGGCTATAAATAAATCAATTATATTATACGCAAAATTCGGTGGATTGTTTTAAAATCACCGACGTCTCTACAGTTAAATTATGTTTTAAGTAAATAGTGAGAAAAGTTCAACATTACCTCCCAATTGCAGCAGATATCACATGCGGCCCCTATAGTGGTCAAGAGGGGATATTGCTTAACCGCGAGAAAGCGATAGAGCGAGAAAGCGAGAAAGCGAGAAAGCGATAGAGCGAGAAAGCGAGAAAGCGAGAAAGCGATAGAGCGAGAAAGCGAGAAAGCGATAGAGCGAGAAAGCGAGAAAGCGATGTCCCCTCTCAGCCACCATAGTTTGTTGGTACTAGCTGTTGTCGGTAGATAATCACAGACTGAGAAACACTGAACGCATTGGCCACTGCACGCTGTATTCTGTCAGTTTCCAGCATGGCAAAAGTCGGTAGACGTTCCGCGCGTTTCAGCCGTCGCTGATTCATACACAACCAATGAATGAAATCAAGTAAATCACAACTGTGTGATAAGCAAACTCAATAAGATTGAGAGAAATAATGGTCCACGGAGATCAATAGACCTTCCTTGAAAGTGTCAAAATCAGGAATGACACCCTTCGCATCGTGTGGCGTTAATGCGTGAAGCACGTACAAACTACAGGATGTGTTTTACAGATTCTTGTACAGGATATTTCGCCAACACTTTTCTTTCTTACCATTTATATTTTATGATCCCCTACCTTTTGTTAAGAGTATACAACAACCGCGTTCCTATTTTATACTAAGGAATACACGATTATGACATATAAGTTCACTTGAAATTAATATACACTTACACCCGTACTAATTTACTGCTGACATGATACACGCAGATTCTACACCAGGGAAGACGTACCAAGACTGCATGTTTTTAAGCCCCGGGCTTACTATGCCTATTTGAATTGGGTAATATTTTATCCAAATTTAAGCCCAGGACTTAAAAACGAAAAAGAGAAAAACATGATGGGGAGAATGAATATCCCAAGTTAAAAATTATGAGTCAAGAACACGTGCAAAACTGAAATGACGGCTGTTAAAAAGAAACAACTAACCAATATCGCACTTATGCGTGTCTTCCCTTTGCGTTTAAAATGTCACACTGAGTATCCACGATGTGACGACCAACGTTAAGGTTCCAATTGTCTCGTGGAAACCTCTGACGGGCTTAAGGTGCAATATTGGTGCAAACTGGAAATACAGAAGAGAGCTACAACATGTTGAAGAGTATACGATAAGAGAGATCAATCAATGTTTCAACTATACTTAAGCCCATGGGCTAAAAAATGTTATATTTTTTCCGTTTTTAAGCCCGTAGGCTAAATGACGAAGAGGCTTAAAACGTGCAGTCTTGGTATCTACAGACGGTCTGCAGTCAAGGATATATCACAAGGGCGCGATATATACTGAAATTCATTAATAACGCAAGTTTATGTTGTGTTTACTAACATATAATAAATAACCCATCCATAAGACAAATTGAAAATTTTATTATAAATTGTATATTTATATACTTATCCTATCTCACACTATGCATTTCTCTTTCTTCTTTCGATTCTGAGTGGAAACGTGTCTGAAATAAAAGTTTCCAGCGCCTAAAGTTAATTAACCCTGTCATACCTCACATCGTCACGGTCACCTCCCAGATCTGGGTGATGCGCGCTATGCATGCTGGTTGACCTTCTTGCACTGATCACGTGTCTATCCCAGTCAACTCATTCTCTTTCAAGAGCATATAGACTAAGGAATTGCGATGTGGGGATGGACGGGTGGGCATATAACGTGTGAGCTAGGATTAGTATATAAATATACAATTTATAATAAAATTTTCAAATTTTTAAACTCATCCTATCTGACACTATGCATTTTATCCCACGGTTGGATGGTGGGGCGCAACTCCCTTGTCTATAGATCACAACCGTAGGTTATTTACGAGGAAGCTGGAACTTAACAGTGGTACAATACTTAATACAGTAACACAGTTAAGTGTCGTAAGACAAAAAACAAAAAAACAACACACAAAAACAACAACTCGTAGACAGGATAAGAAGAACACTCTCAAAGAATGTTGAGATCCTGATACGTGAACAACTGAAACACAAAGTCCAGTACAACATGTGTAACATGTTCAAACGTAATCAAGCGTAATCGCATGTCTAAAACGAACGAGTACGACTTATATTCGAGAGAGTATACATCCAGGCGTCGAATCTACAAGACGGGGTATTCCTATCTCCAGAGGACGATAGGTTGGACCCGCTCGGCATCTCTTTTATCGCTTCGTCAAACCCTCAATCATGTCAGTGATTGAATCATGGGTAAAAAACGAGAAGAGGAAACGATCAACAATATCCACAAAAGGATCATCGATCCGTTACACACATACCTAAAGTAGAGGTGTTTGAAATAAGGGATCGGGACACCGAAATCGGCCGCGTCTTATGACGACTTCAAGTTGAAGACCAAGGTCTCTACAGACGAGTGATTATACCCTCCAACCGGATACTCAGTCTGGGAAGCCCGAATGAATACAATAAACACCAATAATCATGACAAATGTTTATTATAAATAGAGATGGATGTAATGTAATGAAAATCTGGTTATACATCTCCCTATCTGCGCAGGTGTGTCTTGGAGATCTGTTGTGCGAGTACCAAGGGTCCAAACTGGTGAAGGCCTTGAACGTCCGTCACTGAGATGTCTCGGAGGTAATGGGATGCGAACACGGTATCGGATTTCCAAAAACATCCCTCCATAATTGCGGTCAAGGAGCAATTACTGTGAAGTGCCATGGTGGAAGCGACAGCACGGGTTTCGTGAGGATTAGATGCGACTGGAGCAGGTAGGCCAGCGAAGGTGTAGGCTCGAAGGATCACTGAGCGTATCCAAAACGAGATTGTGGTACGGGATACCTCCGTAGTAGCTGCCGCAGAAAGCCGGATGAATAACCTCTTACGTAATCGACGAAGTGGTTTCGCCGCTTCCAGATAGATTCGAAGTGCACGTACCGGACACAACGATATGTCTTGTCAGGGTTTAAGAGGGCAGTCAACGGTGGGATACTGAATAGTCGATCGGGTTGACCAGGGAGTTGATTTTGGGCGATGAACTCCCATCGTAGTCCCAAAAATACTTTCCCATGTGCAGTTCGTTCGAAACGCACTCTGTTGACGTCCAAAGCGTGAATTTCACTCACTCGAGCCGCCGTTGCAAGGGCCAGAAGAAAAAATGGCTTCAAAGAAATGTGTTAGAAATCTTTCTAGGCGAGAGGTTCGTACTCGGCCGACGTTAGATGGCGAAGTATGATGTTTAGATCCCAAGTTGGTGGTCGAAAACGTGAAACTTGTACGATCTGATCAATGATTGTAATTCGGCGATTGTTGAAATCTTAGTGTCCGTTGTAGTTGCGATGACAGAATTGATCGCAGCTAAATACGTAGCTAGAGTCGAACCTTTTAGTTTACAAGATGATCGAAGATATTGAAGGTATTCAGCAATTTGTTGCGGGGATGCCGTGGCAGGTGTGGAAATGTCATGTGAATGACAATACGATTCAAATGCCTTCCATTTATGGTCATATAGTGCTTTAGTAGATGACCTGTGCGGCCTCGCAATGGTCTTGGCCACTCGTTCAGAATAACCCTTAGCTATCAATGATTTCTGTAAATGCGCCAAACGCATAGATTGAGGGTTGTTGGCGACGGATGACGGAGCTGAGAGTGTGGTTGATGCAGAAGATCGTCCCTTAGAGGTAGATGGTAAAACTTTCTGTCTGCGAGACGAATGAGCGTTATGAACCAACTGCGTGTTGGCCAGTAGGGCGCGACCAAAAGTAGAGTGAGGCGATTGGTCGTTGATATCTTCTGTAGAACCCGATGTAGAATGCCAGTTGGGGGAAAGGCGTAAGCATGTAGTCCTTCCCATGGGATTGCTAACGCATCGTGGTCCCAGGCTAGGGGGTCTGGGATAGGAGATACGAACTGGGATAGCTGAGTATCGAAGCGGGTTGCGAAGAGGTCGACGTCTGGGCACGGAAATAACTGGCAAATCCACTGAAAAATCACGGGATGTAGACGCCATTCCGTGGGAGATGGTTTGTCGGGTCGTGACAGGGAGTCGGCTATGACGTTGGCGATGCCAGGAATATGTCTCGCTCGAACTTGAATGTTGAGTGAGTTGATCAGTTTGAAGAAGTCGAGTGCTAGAGATAGAAGTGACGTGGATCCCATCTTGTTTATGTACCACACGACCGATAGGTTGTCTGACTGAATCATTAGTGTGGAGGACTGAAGGAGTGTTGACCAATGAGACACTGCCAGAATCACTGCTTTGAACTCTAGATTGTTGATGTGAAGCTGGCTTTCTTCTAATGACCACCGCCCTGCCACTTGTAGGTCTTGGCAATGAGCTCCCCATCCGACGGTTGAGGCGTCGACGAACAGGTGGAGGGTCGGGCTGAATGGTTGCAAGGAGACTCCTTCGCAGACATTTGATGGAGTTAACCACCAGTTGTGGTGTGGGTGTAGATGGTTTGGAAGAGATATTAGAACCTGACAATCGTCGTCCTGAAGGAAGGGCTTGAGGAAGCACTGGATTGGCCGTAAGTGAAGTTGACCTCTCTTGGTGAGGGCTTGTGCTGATGTTAGGAGACCGAGAAGTTGTTGTCATTGACGTAAGGAAATTGGCTGTTTGAGTGCCAATGGAACGAGGCCTTGGATTTTCTCCCAACGATCTTGGGGTACAAACATCTTGCCCAGACTCGTGTCAAAAAGGGCTCCGATGAACTGGAGACGTTGTGTTGGAATAGTTTCGGACTTTTTGGGGTTGATGATCCAACCTAGTTGATGAAGAAGGCGTTGAGAGAAATCGAGGTGATAAAGTAGAGTGTTCGAATCCTTGTTGGCTTGAATGCAGTCGTCGATGTACGTTTCGAAGATGATGCCTCGAGTGTGTAGGAACTTGACGATGGGTTTTGTGAGGCGAGTAAATAGCTACGGGGCCGAAGAAATTCCAAATGGGAGCACTCGCCATTGGTAGTGTTGGCCTATGAACACAAACCGAAGAAAATGGCGGTGCTCTTGTAGGATAGGGACGTGTAAGTGCGCGTCTTGTATATCTAGGCTGATCATGAAGTCGCTGGGATGAATAATCGTTCGTAGTAGAGCGATTGATGTCATGCGAAAGTGTGGAGGAGTCTCTAGGTATAGTTTGTTGAAGGTTTTCATGTTGAAGATGAGACGTAGTTGAGGACAGTTTTTCTTGGGAACCAGAAAAATTGGAGAATAGAACCCTGGTGTCATTGGCTGAGTGCCCAGACACTCTATTGCGTTCTTTACAAGTAACGTGTTTATGGTGTCTATGAGAACTGGAAGTTGTTTGGCTGGATACAGATGTTGGGGCGGTTTGCACGTCGTCGGAGGTGTGGTGGCAAGAGGTAGAGGATAACCTGTTTGTAGGAGACGAGACACATATGGGTCGTCTAGGATGGTCCAGTTTAAAGCGAACGTGCCTAGTCTTCCGCCTACGGGAGACGAGAAAATCGGAATGGCTGGATTTGGAAGGTTGCAGTCGTTCTGCTGTTGTAGTTAGTCATTTGTGGTTAGTGTCTCCTGGCTTAGGAGAGTTAGTGTTTCCTTTAGTCCCTGAAAAGGAGACGGTGCGTCCGCCTGATTTCCCTCCTCGCTGATGTTGGCGTGCTCGGCCACGGCCACGAAAAGAAGCAGACCTATTACTCAAAACTTCTCTAAGGTCTTGTTGAGAAGGAGTAAAGGTTGGTCGTCTTCGGTCTTTCCTTTGTTCTTCCAGTTGATTTCTCTGGAGACGAAGTAAGTCAACAGTGACTTGCCGGGAAGTGTCTCTTTGGACTTCATGGGCGACCTCCTGTATGCGCCCAGCAAAAAGGGAGGGTGTTGACCATGGCATTTGGTACAGCCTGTTCTTAAATTGATCATCCCATGAGCAATGTTGTAACACCCCCTGTCTACGAAGAGAAGTGATAGATCCCGCATGGTGAGCAAGGAGGTCTAGTATAGCTGTCGTTTTATCCTGGATGAGGGTCACAGCACCTCGAATACAGGATTCTTCCGAGGAAGATGCATGAGCTAGAGCCAACGAAAGTGCTTCAGTTGCTGATTAAATAGTGGAGACCAACGGGAGGGTCCTTCGAACAGTGGTGTCGAGGTGAACGAGGTCCCTGTCATCCACTGAAGAAGCTGAGCACGGACGCTTAGGAGCTAATGTTGCGATGTCACCATCTAGTTCGGGAGAAATCGTAGACAAGCCATGAGTCCCTGCATCCGCCAATACAAAGCGTGGAGATTGAAGCCGATCACGAAGACGGCGAAAGGATCCAAATGCTTTGTCTAAATTGGTGGCCATATCCTGTAGGACTGGTCTTGGAGGGAGTGTGATGTTCGGCGACGAGGCTGAAGGCACAACAAATGATGATAAAGTGTCCTCCGTTGAAGTGCTTTTTAACAATTGTAACTTATCTGCTATCCAGATAAGTACAGTGATCGGATCCGCTATGTCGAAGCTCCCAGAACACGAAGCTGGGGAGGTATAGTGGTCTGATGACTCTGATTCTGGTGGTTGATCCACTGAAAGGGATGTAGTGGGTGTCGATGCAGATAGAGGTACCGTAGTTGGTACAACAGGTGCCGGTTGGGGAAGACATGGTGCTGTTACAGCCTGTAACAGAGAACGAATCTGTTCTGCTGGAATAGCAGAAAGTTCGCTAGGGATCCATGATGTAGGGATAGCTTGAGATGGAGCTTGTGATGTTGCAGGAGTCTGTGATTCAGAGGAAACAGGAGGGCGTCGAACCGAAGGTGGCGATGGGGAGCCGGTATGACGAGTAGGTGAAGTAGAACTCTGCCTATCTTTAGGTGAAGGACGTCTACTAGCGGTAGCTGATCTGAGTGGTCTATCCCTATGTCGCCGAGGAGAATCCTCATGACGAGAAGAGGAAATGGGGCTTGACCGATAAGGTCTGTAATCTGGATCATGAGGATACCCATGCCATGGAGGGTGGGGATCCCTGTAGTGTGGGTGTCGTTCCAACTCATGTGCATAGGCACTATATGAAGTAGTGTTCCATGGGTAATCACCACGTTGATGAAAATCAAAAGTGTGAGGGTAATCTCTTAGTCGAAACTCCGGATGGGTGAGTGAAGGAGAAGATCGAGACATGTAGGATGAATGGCTAATAGACTCGTTGTAGCGTTCATCCTCCGAGCCTAGACGTGATGGGTCTGAACAGTCTCTTCGTGAGACATGATAAGGGGATGAGCGATAATCTGCTCGCCTGTCATAAGACGAGTAACGATCTGTAGGTGAACGTCGCATATTAGGGGAGTCTCTCGAATGTCTCCGTTCCTTGGAGGTTTTATGAACTCTCGTGTCCCGTTTAACCTCCTTTGAAGTGTGTCAATACTTAGGAGTCCGTATGTCCTTCGAAGTTCGGTTCGATGATGTTCGTTGAACCTCAGAGGTTCGACGAGGCTCGAATCTCTTTTGTTTGTCCGAAGATGTATGATTCGAACGTGACTGTCGCACCTCGGGAGTACAGCGACATTCGGAGGTTCGACGATGTTCGAATGTTCGACAAGGTTCGGATGTTTGACGAGGTTCGGAGGGTCGGTTATGTTCGGAGGTGCGATGAGGTTCGGAGGTTCGATGAGGTTCGGAGGTTCGAGGTTCGGAGGTTCGAAGTTCGGAGGATCGAGGTTCGGAGGCCCAATGTTCGTAGGTTCGAGGTTCGGAGGTTCGGGGGTCCAAGTTCGGAGGTTCGGTGTTCGGAGGTTCGGTGTTCGG
The DNA here is from genome assembly GCF_023055435.1 of Haliotis rufescens. Taxonomy (NCBI): domain Eukaryota; kingdom Metazoa; phylum Mollusca; class Gastropoda; order Lepetellida; family Haliotidae; genus Haliotis; species Haliotis rufescens. The sequence goes on from NW_025963802.1 coordinate 23,628,458, forward strand.
AGGTTCAAGGTTCGGAAGTACGAGGAACCTTCGATGGTGGGATGTTCGGTGAATCATCTCAGTGTCGAGAGTGAAAAGTCTGTTGGTCCCAGTCTGAATGCCGATCCCCCGATGATTGCACTGAATAAAGTGCACTGACTGTCGATGCTAGTCGGTCCTGGGACGAATGTCTATCGTCTTGTGAATCCTCTCGGGAATCAGAGGTTAGTGAACCTTGATCCGATGAGTCGTCATACGACTCCTGGTCTTGAGAGGATCGATCCTGCGAAGATCGTCGTATGGGAGATTTTGAACGGCGGACCGAACTTATAGGGTCGACCGAGGTACCAGTACCATGTGTACCCTCCGAAGGTAAAACAGGAGCGAGCTCCATGTTAGTCGTAGAACACGACGAGTCGAAAGTACGAACCTCGGTCGGGTTGGATACGTTGGCTGACGTAAGCCGGTCATCCACACTCGTGTCTAACGAGAGGACTCGTCGAATGTCCGAGTCTCGGGATGTGGAGGGTAGGTTCGGCTTTGAAGGTGGATTCGTGGATACCTTAGACATGTCGTCTGTGAGAAAAGAGTCAGAGACACCGTCATCGTCTAACGAGATCATGGGACCAGTTTGATCCCTAGTATTCTGGCACGCCTGTGAGGGTGATCAGGCCAATCTAGCTTTCTTGACCGGTGTTTTCTTGGCTTTCGTGGATTTTTCTGCAGTCTTAGAGAGACGATCTGACACCCGACGCCGACATTTATGCAGGTACAGTTTGAAGGATTCATCTGGTAGATCGGAGCAGAGCTCGCAACGCTCTAAAAAACTGCATAATCCACGACAATCCGAACATTGGGCATGAGGGTCAGACGGAGAGAAAACACGTCGGCACAATTATGATCCATTATGATGAATAACTATCCAAAACAGTGATATAAGTAAATTTGCAGGCAATTAGAAGACAAAAATATGAAGATCGCTTGCAAGCCAAAAGAAAAACCCAAAATGGATTCCTGTAATAACAACACGTCACCACTGCGTGGCGATTTGAAAGAGAATGAGTTGACTGGGATAGACACGTGATCAGTGCAAGAAGGTCAACCAGCATGCATAGCGCACATGACCCAGATCTGGGAGGTAACCGTGACGATGTGAAGTATGACAGGGTTAATTAACTTTAGAAGCTGGAAACTTTTATTTCAGATACGTTTCCACTCAGAATCGAAAGAAGAAAGAGAAATGCACAGTGTGAGATAGGATAAGTTTAAAAATTAACATTCACTAAAACAATCAGTGAATATTTTCAGGACAACGTACATATCAATAGCACACGTCAGTGACGTCACGGGTACTCTGTCGGAAGCAGGGGTCAACTGTTGTCGGTATCGAGTGTGTCCTTGTGCTCTAAGGCACGCTTGCAGTCTGCGAGGCATGGAAAGGCACAGACGTTTCACAAGACTTCATGGGGTGGCTCGCCAGTGATCCTGTAGGGCCTGCGTCTGCAGGGCAGCAGTTTGCTGCGTGGGTTGGTCAGTCGCACACGTCGGAATTCCTCCCACGGATGTTCAATGGGGTTCATGTCTGGAGACATGGCTGGCCAATCCATGACACGGATGTTGTTGCGACACATGAAGTCCTGTGTCAACCTTGCTGTGTGATGGCTTGCATTGTCCTGCTGAAAAACAAGTTGTCATTTGGTGCCACTTGTAAGTAGCGACAGAGATCTGGTCGCAGAACGTTGTCGTTGTATCGCTGAGCGTTGAGGCTTCCAATGATAACCACTATAACAGACCGGAAGTTGGCATTAATTGCACCCAAAACCACAATTTCACCTCCTCCACAACGATCTCTCTCGGGAATACAGACATTTGTAATTCCGACAACGACCATATATCGAGTTGAGACGGAATTCATCTGAAAAACTGACGTCACGCCACGGTGTGTTCCGGGTGTTGCCCATTGTCGTTCGGCAAGTCTGTGACGCTGCAACATGATCTGACCGTGGTGGGGTAGACAACATCGTATCCCATGGGCAATGAGACGTCTTCGACCAGTTTGAAGACTGATGTGGCGCCGTCTTGCCCCGATGATCTGTGCAGTGTTTGTGGCCGTTCGTTACAGAAGTTGCACCTGGTCGAGGACGACCGGTAACTTTTCCAGTCACGTTGAATCCGCGTGTTAGTCGACTGATAATGGCTGGATGCACCTTAAAATGTCGTGCCACGCACAGCTGGGCACTTCCGGTATAAAACATTCCTGTAGCCTAGTTCCTATCGGAGTTCGTCAGTTGTGACATTGTTGTGCTCTGAATGAGATGATGGGATGGGTGTGCATGTCACGGGCCTGGCTACAGGTAGCGCACGCGCACAACATCCATATATCATGGTGCGTTCGCGAGAGGTGACCCATGTTGTGTTGTAAGCATTCATGGTCATGAACGAGAGTTGACTTTGGGTTCAAACTTGGAGTGTGTCAGGATCGAATCCTTTCACACACTGCACCTCTGTCATTTACCAATCCGTTCCTCAGACAACTGATTATATGATAATGTGCATAAAACATTGATTGCGCTATTAACGGCATGACCAGTATACGTTACACAGACTATACAAAGATGAGAGTTTGTACGAATAAAGTCGCGATCGGGTCATCCAAGCGCTTTGTTTCAAGTATATGTTTAACATTACTTAGTCCTGCTATAGATGTATATGACACGGCCCAGCAGTCCAAAATTAATCCTTTTGCTTAGTCACATGCAACCGGTTAAACTTACACCCAGACAGCATTGAAACCTCGTTAGCTCGAGCTTCGATGACTAGCCTTTAAGGCGATAGAACTGCGTGGTCATGGCTGAACTTGTTATTAATACATATACACCCTGCTTGTCCCGAACTACGGCGATATACTTCGCATGACCTTGAAATAACCTGGTTATAATCATTCTTGTGTACATAATAGATTTTGAAATAAGATTAACACCAGCTAACCGAATCACAAAGTTAACGCCTGTATACGCAGTGAATAGCAGACAACATATACTATGGTGGGATTGTATAGACCAAAACCCACAAGCTACCTGAACTACAAAATAAATGCTTATATTATATACATAGCGAATAACAGTAGTAAGTAAGATACTGTGGTGGGATGGTACAGACGCCCACCAGCTATACCCCGTACCCGTAGTGCGGGCTCGCGACAGTCTAAATATAAGTGGCACGCCCTCGACCGTACATTTGAGATCGTGTAATTCCAACTTGAGGCGAGGGCACCGTGTTTGCAATGGTAGACTGACAATCAACGACGTGTGTTAGGGGCGCGAGGCGCTGCCGTGTTACTGTGACATAACCTGTCTTGTACATATACAGCGACACACATAGGTCGATAGGACAGCCTGTGAACAATGATAACAGCTGATCCAAATACAGGTCACTAGGTCGAACAGCGGTATAGACAGAAACTACATCGCCAAATATACGTATAAAGAATTAGAATTGTACTTTAAAACATACAGACACACAATTGAACTGTGCTGAAGTGATCTGAAATGTATATATATAATATTATAGGGGCAGCTGTCACTCCAGGCAAGCCAATCTAAACTCCTCCATTGGGTACGTACGTATAGATTGTCTAACACGAAATGAGTAATGTGTACCCGAGTGTTTGGCTGCAATGTGCATGATATATAGGCTTAATTGCAGTATATTATACAGACCATAAGCAGGTACATATATAAGCATTACTTCCGTGGGATTGTACACACACACACACACACACACACACACACACACACACACACACACACACACACACACACACATATATATATATATTAACCACACATGCAGGTGGTGGGGGTGTTTGTTGGATGACCGTTTGTTGTTCGACAATTAAGTATCAAAGAGGGAGCGGGGTATATTAATGTTTCCGCATGAACGAGTAATTAGGTACCTTTCGATAAGTCAATTAAGGTTATCCGTAGCCGGTGTTCAACGCAAACAAACTCCCCAAATACACTATCAATAGTAGTAATCAGTTTGCCCTGTTTGTGGTTGATAATGCTGCCTGTTTAGCCACAGATTAGGAAAAAACACTGCAGTAGGTTTACAAGTGCACTTATATATAATATTAAAGACAGCAAATAGCCTCCGAATACGCCACTGTCTAAGCATGTAACTTCATCCAGCCATGTAGGCTATTTATTTTTCAACAGTTTATTATCTTTTTTTTATCATTATTTTCTAAATATGGACTTTGGGGAAAGTGTTTAGCATGTGCATGGATTAATGGATGCTATGGGAGAGTGTGTTCTATTTTTTTACTCCATTTTAACTATGTACAAATACTTATATGTATCATGTCGAAGTGTTATCCCCGTTTATTGATGTACCTGATCATTATTACTGAACGTAGATACAATGCCAAGTCACTGAATCGAATAGTAATTGTAAATGAAGAAAGAAACGTATACTGGATACTTTTTCTCACTGAAAAGCATTAAACTGTGACGCTCAATCTCGTCTCGCTTTGAAAAACATGTGCTTCTATTTGGGTCGATTGAACGTGATATACGCTTGAACGCTGTGTTGTGTAACTTAGCGCAACCGAGCCTCGCCCATCTCAAATTTACCAGTCAAGTTAAACAACTTACTGGGTTCGTAACCCGTAGCGACCCTATGCAGTAAGTTAGTGTGCATTTTAGATACTACTCTCCTTACGGCAAGTTATTGCTTGTGAAATATGATAGACCTTCATACGAAGAACCGAAAATTTGAAAAGTGATATCAATGAGTCATTGTAATCATACAAAAAATAAAGAGTACTTCGATATAAAGAAAGGTACTAAATAAAATACAAACACAAAGATAATCAATTTAGGCACCAATTTTGACTAATATTGGTTGGCACCAATAATGCTTTCACACAATGCAGCACACTACGTTATATGGAAAGAATATGTATTCAATGTAAAACTACAACTAAACTGTAAATTATGTGATTCATTATAATAAATAACGTTTTGTCCCGTAATTTGTACCTGCATGTCATCACTTTTTTTCTATAAAGGTGAAGTGTATAAATATCTTTCCTCTATTTCTTGTTGGTTTTTTTATAACAAAACAGTAGTCACGACTTTAAAATCTTATTTGCAAAATTCTGACTTGATTTATAAGAAATACTCACATTCATACATACACTTGACATTGATTATTATTCATCGGAGCTACTCTCTGTTATGATATAGATTAACTTCAAAATCAAGTTTGAAATGTGCTTGCAATATATGTCTCCGCATTAACTGTAGTATCAGTATTAATTGTAGTATTTTTTGTAAATACATATATTGTAAAATACAAAATATTGACTGTTTTTTTATTGATAAGATAACCAAAATAAAACTAACTATCAACAACATTTATTTAAGGACATACCTGACATACAAAAAAGTCTTTTCGCAACGTTTTCCCCAGGTCAAAATGACTAAGTCAATAGTGCAATATGACACATAACAACCGTGACGTCACTGCAATTTTCCGGTTGAAGAGTGTTGTTAGGAAGCTACTATATGATCCTACCTTGTTCCCACAATGCACCGCGAAGTCTTTGTGTTGGTGTTCCACCATATCTGACAGACGACGAATACACAAACGATGAAAAATGGAAAATCGTGAGGGTTTACCACACTAGACGATTGTAGTTCTCTTTATCAGTCACTTTATACTCAAAGTACAATATGTCTAGCGCTAAAACAGAGTTTCATGTCGCCGGGAAATACCGACTTGTTAGAAAAATCGGTAGTGGATCTTTCGGTGACATCTATCTTGCCATCAACATTTCAAGTGGAGAGGTGAGTTTATGGGCGCTGTTGGATTACAGTTTCACATCTACCTTTGACCATATTAACATGGATAAAACCACAAAAGTATGAATATAGATATCGAACGTATGGTATACGAGAAAAAGGTATTTGTGTGTCATATAGTCGATGATTTGAGAACCACCATCATGTGAAAATTCATTCATATGTTGTTGACAGCTGATTTCATACAAACGTCACAGAATGTGCCCACACAAAGTGGTGAAAATAGGTGAATTCGAAATATGTAGAATGAACACACATGTCATTGTCATTTTCAAATGATCTCAACTGAAAGGTAACCTATGACACTACTACCAATAGACTGAGACCCATATGTTGAATAAATCTGGTTCTACTTCTAGCTGTCAAAGGCCCAATAGGCTTTTCACATATGCATGGTGGTTCTTATAGGCTAGTTGTCTGAATTGGTAGAATGTTATATGGATTAATGTATATACAATCATGACAATATTGGGGGGGGGGGGGGGGGTGATCATGCCATGTTTAAATTCTGTTGGCAAGGAGTTATGAATCAATTTACTTACACTTAGTCTTTAGGTTATAGGTTGAAAATGTAGTAGAAAATACATTTCAGGTCTCATATATTTCTAATTTATGGCAAGTTTTCAGGTAATTAACAAGTGATTGTATCAAACTAAAATAATAAGACATCATTAGAAATAAGACCTTGCTCATCAATTGTGTTGGCCAGTTATCCTTTCAAGCTTCAGAGGGTTAGCATGCATAACTTGTTAATGAAGATGATGTGAGGGAGGGGGAGCAATTTTCCCATCTGGTTTGATAAGTATTACAGAAAGCTTATTTTTAACATTTGAGTGAAAATATGTCTGGTTTCATTTTCAGTTGTACCCTGTGCATTTTGGCCTGTTTAGTAGATTTTCAATTTGATTTATTGCTGTTCGGGGATGGAAATAAGCACTAGCCCGGACCATTTTGGTGATGTTATAAGTATTCTAAGGGCATGTAGACTTGCTATATGTGATCACTTTTCGGTATAGTTGACATTTTTGGTTAATTTTCCATAGCTGTTATTATCATTATTATCATTTTAGTGAAATACTAAAATGCACAACAGTAACTTGAAATACCAAGGTTATGTTCTAATTTAAGGATGAAAGCTACGGAGTTGCTGACTGGCACTAGCCCATTAACATCGGTCATTTTGTCTGACTTTGGTGGTATCCCTAATAGAATTTCAGGCTCTTGTCCTTTTAGTTATCACTATTCCAATGTATTCTGCATAGTTAACATTTTAGGTAAAGTTCTTATCATGTTTGTCATGATCCCAAGCATTAGATAAGAATTTTGTGGTCCTTATATATAATTTAATACATTACCAGAAAACTACAAAAAGGCCCTTGTATTACTATATCTATAACACCAATATACATGTATAACCTAATCAGTGTTCAAAATTAAGAAAGAAAATGAATGCGTCCTTGTCATAACTCTCAGCAGATGATAATAAAATCGATCGCCCAAACGCATCACGGCAACGGCCATGGTAACCCAATGCAAGTGAGTTCCGTGCAAATTGAAATGCACATGCGTTCCCCCATTTCTTGCCCTATAAAAATCCACCCAGATCGGATAACATTCATTCGTTATTGAATTGCTACCACATGCCAAGATTGACAAGAAATCAGCGACACCAAGCCCTTGGACGATTGCAAGCTGGACAAACCGCCCTGCAAGTGGCCAATGCATTTCAAGTCCTTGTAAGGATCATTCATATACAGGCTCCAGCAACGGTACCAGACCACCAACACTACAGATGACCGACCACGTGATGGAAGACCAAGGGTCCCCCCTCCCCCGACGTCAGGATCGTCAGATTGTGCGACTGCATGTTCAAGATCGCTTTGTTACTGCTGCGGAAACTGCTCGACAGACCATGGGGACACACCAGCGACACATTAGAGCAGACACCTCCACTGTGACAGGCCACACCAAGGACCCGTTCTGACACGACACCGGGGCAACAGTGGGCAACACAGCACCAGCATTGGTGCCACCAGCAGTGGAAGGAGTTCTCTTCTCAGATGAGCCGTTACTGTATCTCAACAGGAGATGGCAGAGCGAGAGTCTAGTGACGCCTTGAGGAACGTTATTTGGATTCGGGGTGGTCCGAGCATCATAGTGTGGGGTGGAATTGGTCTTGCACAGAGGTACGGTCCTGTGATCTTCCAGAACATGGGTCCAAGGAGAGGCAATGGTGTCTTGAGACCACATGCCATACCTCATTTGGCATGTCGCCACAAAGACGTTTCAGCATGATAACGCCCATGCTCACACTGCAAGAGCAACAAGAGACTTCCTCCAGCAGAATGGCATCAGAACCATGCAGTAGCCTGCCCTCAGTCCCGATTTAAATCCCATAGAGCACCTGTGGGACTAGATTCAAAGATGGCCAAATGACGTCTGACCAAAGCCGACAACCGTCGGGCGTTCCTCAGAGTATGGGCTCAAGTGCCTATGGCCTTTATCAACTGCCTCATCCATTCCATGTATCAACGTTGCACAGCAGTCATCACTGCACATGGCGGACACACAAGATACTGACTTCTGACGCCATTTTCTCAGAGACAAGTGTCGTGTTTCACTTTAAGAACATTTGACACTTTAATTTCAACCTTGATAATCAGTTTTGCCAAGTTTCATCTTTTTAATATGTCTCAAAGTATGTTTACAGTGTTTGGACAAATAAGGTTTCCTATATATCTACCCATGGTGATGTTTCTTTTGCAGTTCAGTATATATGGACAGCCATTTGTTACTGTCTGACTGAGTTTCGACATACCCCTCCCATACATGTTTCATTGGGAATTGTAACAAGTCACTGAATTATCTCAATCTCTGTATCTATGCATACAGGTTTCATGATGTAGCTTTTGTTTTCTTTTGTTTGGATGATGTGAGGCAACCTGTCACATACAACTTGATGTGATTTGATCAGTGATGATGTTGTCTACATCGAAATCTGTTAATATTGTTCCTGGTGCACTACAGTTTTTGCAAACTAATATTGTATATCAACAACTTCATATCACAGTACCATAGTGTTACATTGTGTTTCTATCAGTACTCTTTCTTATTTTTGATTAAGAATGAACAGTAACGTCAAATGTGCATATGAACATGTTATTGTTATCTGTAGATTGCTTCATTAATAGAGTTCTCTCGTCTATGCAATGAGACTCAATTTCCATTTACTAATACGTTCTCTATTAATTGGAGGTGAAGTAATCTGGTGGTTAGAGCATTGACTACCACACATGGGTAGTCTCACAAGTCTGTCTCACAGTCCCTGGACCACATTATTTTACCTTCGACCCAGCCCTTACTGCAGTGTTATAACTCTATATCAAGCTTACCAATGAAAACTGACAGTGCAATGTTGTGGGGATCAACAAGCAGTGAGTAAATTTGCATCTATACAGTGGTAATATAGAATATTCTACATGTGTATTATTATACATGTTATACTAGCACTGTAAGATGTAAATACTTAAGAATTGACTTTCACTTTGTGAGTTCATTGGAGCATGTTCATAGAGTGAGGGCCAAACTGTATGAACATCAGAGCTTGCTACAGGCAAAAACAAACACATGCATATTTCTATCAAGTTTGTTTAGCAAGCACTTTCCAGGTATATTAATCAAGTATGTATTTCTTTCAAACTCAATAAACATTCAGATGTTTAAATTCGTAAAGTTTTTGTTAAGATCCAAAAGATATATATACACAATAAGGTTCATTAACAATTATGCTTGCATAATGCGTATTCCGTAAACATTGCTGAAAAGAGCTTGTGTCCAAACTGTACTGAAATTGATCAATCATGAGAGTCAAGTTAGAGCTAGGCTGTCTAGTTTATATTAACGGTGACAGGATACATCAGTGCATCATGAGTTTACATGATACAAGATACATTTTTTTCTGTATTGATACAAGACGATATACACTTGGTAAAATAAATCACTTCCAACTGGTTTCACATCAGGTAACTAATCTCTAAATGTAAATGGACCAATCTGCACATTGAAATTTATAAAGATCTCATTAAAATCAGATCTAAGTTCTTGCTACTGCTAAACAAAGATCTGAAGAGATCCTATTATGAGTCACGTCTAAGATCTGATTTTACAGAGATTGATATCTTTAAGAGGGTTTTGAGGCTGTTGTATCAATGAATGCATGATTTAGTGATTTGAACTTCTTTGTTATGTTTTCAGTGTGATGTTTTTTGGTACCTTTTTTTTGGTTACTGTTGATCTTTGTGTAATGTAATATTAGGTATATGACCAATTAACCATTTCCTGTCCAGTTGATCACTTGCATGATAACATTATGAAGGTGCTAGCACCTCTACTGAAACATCACTATGAAATAATAAGGAAAAAGAAATCAAAATGTCAGCCCTGTTTTCATTAATACTAAGATGAAATAGCCTAGTGAAAAGGTTTTAAAATTGTGACAACTCTAGGGCATTTCCTGAAATTACTAAACATCTAAGACCTGTAGTGATGTCCAGCTGTTTGTGTAGACGTGATGTATATAGGAGAGGGTTGTCAGTATTTCAGTCAGAACCCCTCATTTCTCCCCAGTTCTGAATGGGTGAGACAGATAATATGTCACTGTCGACATGATTGGTCAGTCCCACTGCCAGTAAGGAGCTTTTGTGTCATTTGTATTCTGTTTGCTACAGGGGAAATTGATGCTGATAAGCAGACAGAACATCTTTGTGTTGTTACCTTGCTGAATGGAAAGTAAACAACCTTTTTTGAATAATTCTGAAGGATGTAGGTTCTTGGCTGTCTCCATGGTCTCCCCTTCAAGGCAACATCTTCCTCTATGAATAATCTAGACTGTGATCTGCTGTCTGACAGGTTTATGCAGAATAGCTAAATAGACACCCACTGCTAACATCTTGCAGTTAGATGATGTCATGGTGGATTGTTTGTTTTTTAGCTCATGATCCCAGTTGAAGCCTTTGACACAGGCATGGTTAGTTAGGCCCAGATTGAATCCCATTTTGTTTTTGCAGCAAAATACTTAAACAGTGACTAATTACAGTGTGGTTCTGGTGTTCTTGAATTCTCCTGTAATATTTGTATCTAGGGACCCCTAAATATTTATCTTTTAACATAAGGGTTCTAACAAGGACCTCTTGACTTTCATGCCTAATTTTGAACACTGCATTAGGTATGACACCATGACCAAGGTAAAATACTCCTACTTATTTAGATTAAACTGTGTTGTGGAGCTTTAGGGAATAATACTATCACAACTGCCTCCTGTAAACTAAAGAGAGAGTTACTGCTGGCTAATCCAGTGAGTTTATCCTGTAGACATTGGACATTATTTACATTTGATAAACTAAATAAGAACCATGCACTTAACATGCTTAAAGGAAGCTCTGTAGCTCACTTATATTTAAAATAATTATATCTCTAATAAAGATGCAGAGGCTCTTCACTTGCCTGTCCCTTATTTAGCATATCAGCCTAAGTAATGGAGACCATATAAAACTGGTGTTTTTTTCATACATGATGCATGTTTAAAGTAAGAACTAAGGGTTCATATCCAACAGTTGTCATGAAATTCTTCTTGTTTCCAGGAAGTGGCTGCTAAATTGGAAGCAAATAAAGCCAGACATCCACAGTTGTTGTATGAAAGTAAGCTATATAAAATATTACAAGGTGGCGCTGGTATACCACATGTAAGGTAAGTGTCAATGTATTCTTTGCTCTTCCAACTTAACACTGATGTCATGATGTTCCCCAAATGATCAGTAACTGGTATTTCATCTGGGATATCTGGGACCACCCCGTAATTTCTATTACCGTATATCGCTGTGTATAAGGCGAGTTTTTCGTACCTAAAATGAGGGGGGTAAGAAGGGGGGTCGTCTTATACACGGAGTCGAAGATCTCACATTTTTTTCCACTGGCGATGTCAACCGGCGTCCGATAGCCAGCCCAGCATTTGACAATAAAACTTCGCATTTCGTCCTAAATAACTGTTCCAATAACTATTTCCATACATAAACATGATTTGTATCTCTTTTCATTGAATAAAGTTTAATAATTTCTGCAAATAAAGTTGAAATGACCCTCGCCTCGATGCAGATTGTCAAACCACCTGACACGGTAAAACTATCAACATCCGTGAGCAGAGAGCCGGAAGTACCGGTAAGCATTTGCATATTGCACATGTGACCTAACATGTGATAACCGGTGAAGCTGAAATCAATTCCCGCTGTTTTTACAGTTGTATTAACAAGTGTTGGAGACGGTGTGTACAAGTGAATGTGAAGCAAACATAAGCCTAGTTAGTTACAACATAGTTAATTGGCGATTAAATTACTCACCGTTGTCTCTTATATGTTATTACTTCATAAATGAATTTTATTTTACGGGCACCAATTTGGTGTCGTACCGTGTAAACACAAAATGGCGACGTGTGCTGGAGTTACACACACGACCTATCATTGTAGAAAAAAAACAACACAAGATAAACATATTTTTATTGCATATATAAGGTTTGTGTGCGAAATACGCATCAGTCGGAAAGCACATGTTAAATCTCCAAAGTAACTAACTAACTTGTGATGTCCGTGTGCGAAATATGCTACAGTCGGAAAGCGCATGTTAAATCTTCTATATCAGTCAGACTTGTGATGTGTTTCATTCCCGGTCGCCTTATACACGGAGTATAGGATTTTGGGTTGATTTTTAAGGCGTGTACAGGGGGGTCGTCTTATACGTGGGGTCGCCTTATACACAGCGATATACGGTACTAGTATTAGTGCGCCTAGTATTTGTGAAGTGCGATGAAATGGGGTTTAACTTCTTGTTCAAGAATATTGCACTTATATCATGACATGTGTATGGATCTGAATGTCTGCCAGTTTTATAGTGCTACCTGATTGATATTGCAATATTTTGTTTAACATGGATACCACACTAATCCACGTTATGCTGACTCAGAGCAGAACTAGTCCTTGTTTTATCTCTTTAACTCTTTCAACACGAGTCAGCCAGAAGTGTTTACTGCTGTAACACCGAGTTCCCAGAGACTCTTTTGTGATAGATGAAGCCAACATTTATCAAAGAAAATATCTGCTTCTAAAACATCTTTGCTACTATATGTTATACACCATTTGAAAGGTCTGATCCTATTGTATGAAAGTCATGTTTATCACATTATTTAAATAATGCATTTACAGCTTAATTAAGTGCGTTGTAAATAAAAAATGTAAGCTAACACATTGATAACATCAAGGTAAAAAGCCCAAGGAAGCAAAAATTTGATGATTTTCAGCAAATATAAGATTTCATAAAATCCACTTACCTATTTCTTTTTTATTTTCATTGTTTACGTAATTGGAAAAGCATTTTGGAAAGAATTATGAATAGTAACTGTCATCACCCATTTCCCGATAATAGCAGCTGTCTGCTCAGTAACATGAAGAAATACCCTGGAGTACATTGCCTGGAGTCTTTTCGTAGTTATAACACGCCATTTCATTGCTTATAAATTGGTTTCTCATGGCGCTTTCTTGTCAAAATCTGCTATAAGGTTCATGATTGGTCTAATTTGAGCATGTGACCTAAGGCAGCCAATTAAATTACAGCTATGGTAATATCCTTGTGTACGATGAATTTCAGATTTTGACAAGAGATTTTTGTTAAATTGTGCTATTCTGAGCGCTTTAAGCAGGAAATCACGATCTATATCTAAGATATGGAGCTTCATGGATGTATCGTGCTAGGTTATGAACTATGACAAAGATTTTTCATGCATATATTTTGGCATCAAACATTGTGTCCGAGCCGAGAATTCGATCACAATCACGCGAAAAGATGGAAATAATAACTTAGCTCTAATTTGTTGATTTTACTTATTACTTTGAATAATATATTTAAATATTTGTTTGAAACACCTTATTTTGCTGTTTGACATGTTCGAAGTGGACCCGTTGTCGAAGTGTATGTCCGAGATTTTTGTTTTAAATAACATTTTGCGGGGAATAGTGAATAATTTTTTAATCTATCGATAAAAAAATCTAAATTGAAATGGAATACTTATTTCAGACATTGTGAAATGTGAATAAATGAGTGATATGACTGGTAGGTTTAAAATATTATATACTATTTTGACATGACTGCGGCTTGGCCGGTTTACCGGGCTACCGTGTTGAAAGAGTTAGCTAAATGATATGGAAGATTTCATTGAACATGGAGAACCCACTCATGTTATGCTGGGGTGGGGGGTTTGTGTGTGGGAGGGGAGTACATCATGGATATCTTAGTCACTTTTGGATCTACTATGATTCCAGGTTATTTTTGTCCCTTGATATATTTGGAAAGGAGAGGGTAACTTCCAGAATTGGCAGAAATATAATATGTTTTGCATCTCCAAGCTTGTGAGAACAGTCCAAAACTGAAAAATTTAGAGTGTTGCCTTAGGGTTTTACATGATATAGAATTGTGATCCAGTATGCACAAGCGTATAGACATGATAGAATGCTTCCCTCAAGACATTCATCACAGTACTAAACTCTTGACAAGAAATATAATGGACCAGTACTTATCAAATCCTACTGTACAGTACAGTACAGTATGGCACTCCACGCTATACCATTTTACTTCTGTACTGGCTCCTCATATTTTCTCTAAGGACCCATGAAATTAATTATTGGGGGTATCCAGGACCCCAGTTTTATAAGGCAAGGTAAAACCCTGTTACCTAGATTAGAATATCATTGTAGCAAACAAGGATCCCAGGACTGATCCTCAGAAAGATGATGGATGTCTTACTTTGATGTCACACAAGTCCAAGAATAGGTGAAATACTGATAGTCACTCGCTTTTGTCTGACCTCATGTAGAACTAGTTTTAGACAGTCACTACCAGGGTGTCTGCTTTATATTCACACCATGTTGTACCATGATTTATGAAAATTAATGAATTGAATTTCAAACACCAGTGATTGCTTTAACTTGCAGAATAAGTGGACACGAAAAAAGGTCCTTAAAATTAGGAACCAAACCAAGTCTTGACAGACAATATGTACATCTTTGGTGCAAATGTACCATGTGTCTATGTAATATGTTTCTATTTTTCATAGGATCCTGATTGGCTGAATAAAAGCTTCTGGTTATGATCGAAAGTAAAGAATATGCCATCTTGAACAAGCGTTGATAAAATGCAGAAATTTGATTATCTGATACTGTTATCACTTGATAAACCAGTTGGTATTGTTAGGTCATTATGTTACATACAGGTAGACATGCAATGTGACAAGATTATCTTTGAGCTAAGGTGTAATAGCTGTACCTTGTCTGTATCTGATGAAGGGTTTCACCTTGACTAATGAAACTGGGGGGTCCTCAGAGGAAATATGAGGGTCCTGTTTCTACCGCTGTACTTCAATATTTGGTAATTATTTTACTCACAGGACCTGCATAATTCTTGTCAAGAATTTGGTATAATGAATATTTTTGTGTGTCCCTTGGGCCGCAACATTATTATTCACTGCATCCATTCTATACATGAATTATGTGTAATGGATGCACATTTTTGGGTTGTGTAAAACCCTGCTGATGTCTTTGTTGCTATAGCAGAATATGCATAAAATGTCTGTGCAACTTTTTGAGGTGTGGAGCTTTAATGCATTTCAACATTTTCAAGACAATTGCTTAAAAGACAATCGCTAAAAAGACAAGAAGTAACTTTTCAAGTTTGTTTTCAAAAACAACTATTGGAAGTGACATTGTTTTGGTACAAATGTATTTGACAGTGATTGATGGCATAGATACCTGGGATTATTGGTTTTATATCTAGCTCTTATATTTCAGTTCAGATAATATAAGAGTATCAAATTGTTATCTGGTAAGTTATTACAAAATGGTCATGAATTATCTGCTTGTCAAAAAATATTTACTTGAACCCTACTTCAAGCAACTGACCTAACAAAAAATCAGTATTCGTTTTTGTCAACTTACCAACTTGTTTTTAATGACAAATTTGTAGTGAAAAATTAGATATTTATAGTAAGAAACATTCCTTCCTTCTAACTTGACAGGGGCGGTCGGGTAGCCTTGTGGTTAAAGCGTTTGCTTGTCACGCTGAAGACCCGGGTTCAAATCCTGACATGGGTACAATGTGTGAAGCCCATTTTTGGTGTCCCCGCCACGATATTGCTGGAGTATTGCTAAAAGCTGCATACAACCAAACTCACTCACTCTAACTTGACAACCTGAAGATGTAAAAAAAGGTGAAATATATGAATTTGAAAGTCACAATCAAGATTATCAATATCATGATTATGGGCTAACTGAAAACAGATAATTTCCATGTCATCAGAACCCTACTTGTCATTCAGATCTAGAAGTAAATGTTTGTAAGTGAATCAAAACCAATATCATTTGATAATTGCTGCAACATAACAGACTCTCAAGATTTGTATCCCTTGCTTATTTGAAAATCATCCAACCTGACCTTCCCATTGAAGGTATTTTATGTTAAGTCTAAAAGTTTAAACAATGTGTAAGGGGCAACTAAATTGTTTTAAAGACAAATTAATTATGTGTGGTCACTAGGGTTGTAACGATATTAACCGATACCTACAATATCATCGATACTTATGTTCATGATACTTGAATCGTCAGTTTGTGAGATCGCGATATCCTATAAATAGAACAGGAACTAATAGAGCTACCTCCTGTAATAGCAGTAGCAGAGCATCACCAGTCACAGACGTAACGTGTACGCGAGATGGCTCTGCTGTCTCTTGTACACAAGACGGGTGCGGTCTGCAGTACTCAGTGAAGCACTTGATACTAATTAATTCAATCACTGTGGCTGTGCTGTCACCCGCGACCTCCGCAAAAGTAATTAAAGCGCTATGTAAAATCATCCACTGGCGAGAGGGCCCACAAACCACCCAAGGTCGTGACTGGCAGGTCGCGTGTGCATCGAGGCATCCGCCTTCCTATTTTCACATCACTTATTTTTGAACAATTAAGACATGTCAACATGTCATTTTGGACTTGATACACTTGAAAGTGTACACATTGAAGCTAGAGACCAGTTATCTCCATTTTTCCATGTTATTTCTGACATATTCCGTGTATACTCGGACCTCGTGGTACCGCGGCATTCTCCGTATCGCGGCATTTGTGAATTTTGGTCGTTCACGCGGGACACGCCCTTTAGCGGCTGTCTGAAAATCTGTAACCAGGAAGTGCTCGCTTCGTAAACAAAATCAATTTACTCATCATCTACATCATTACTAGATCATCTACATATTCATGGCGACTAATAAGGTAACGGAAGTTACGTAGTCAGCACATTTTTCCCGCCCTGTGGCCAGGGGCCAGTTCCACAAAGCGATCTTAGCGCTACGACTATCGTAAGCCTATGTTAAAGTATGGGAGTTAAGATTGTCTTAGTACTGCGATCGCCTTGTGGAACGGGGCCCAGGATAGAGATAATTAGGGCCAAAATGTCATACTTAGCAATACGTTCTTCACTAGTAGCCAAATCATAAATGCATACTTTTGGCATACCAGGAGTGCTTTATATATATTTTTAACATGTTTCCATTTTTTTACAATTTATGTTCATCCAATTTTTTATCCAACAATAATCTTAAAATATCATTTCTGATATTTTGTTGTTTTTAAATATTTTGTTCTTACTTTTCAGTAAATATGCATTGAATACCTATTAATGATAACACATTCAGAACTTTACTTGTGTTGTCTTTGAACAAATCACTAAAGCCTGACATCACCATAGTTAAAACACGAATTATCATCAATGTTAGTGCATGAATTATGTTCCGTTTTGCGTACATGACAAGTACCGCGAAACCCGAGGCTGCAGGCTACAAAGTTGACTGTACCAATAACTTTAATTTTTGTGAAACTATGAGCATATACACTTATTTCTGTCCATTGAATAAGATTCAGTTGATTTTTGTTATACCGTTACGATGTCTGTCTGTGCAAGGTAACAGTGGAACGTTCCCGGTGCCTTATTGTACCAATTATCACCTTCGCCTTACAGCAGGTGATCACACCCACAGTTCCAGTTTGATATTTACATTTTGGGGGGATCTCCGGTATCGCGCTCAATGGGTTTTTTTTAATTCACCAAAATTAAAAAATGCTATTATCAAATTGTTCTCTGCAAACTGGCGTAAACCAATATTCCCCAAATTCGATCATGCTTGTCCCTATATATAGCTCAGATAGGTTTCAGAATTGTATTTTGAGGAAGACAGATAGGAAGCAATAACAGAACTGAAAGGGAATCATAGATACCTTCGCGTGAATTAGTCACGCGACACCACCGACGTGTCTTTTCTAAAGTTGTATTGAGCAAGGTGATTATGGTGGGTTTTTAAAATATTTCATCACAAGAGTCCTTTTCATCATTGTCAGATATATATTTCTCTCTTCTTATGAAAACTAAGACTCTCAAGACTAAAATGAGATGCAACCACGCGCGCTATAATGGTTGGCGATAATTGTTCCTCTGCGATATAACAAGAAAAAAATGTTCGATCACGTGATATACAATTTAGCCTTTTGTGGCGGTGGAGAAATGCTTAGTCATAATGATAAATGCGCCTGATTGCCGTTCCGCTCTTTTCTTGCTGCGCCAAACAACACCTATCTGAGCAACAGCAAGATTTAAGTGTTTTTGTTGTCGATTAGTGTATACATGATCATGATCATATTATGGGCAGTATCCCTTTTTTTCTGTTCTGCTTGGCATTGTTTTATATGCAGATATTAAAATTACCGCATGTATTTTCTCATAAATTATAGGCCGAAAATAGCAATCAGCTCACATCTACCTGTTCGTTTGCTGTAACTTGACCGTGTTTCTGTAAATAAATCTGTTCATTGATGCACGATTTCGACACAATGTATATCTGAAACGTATTGAATGGAATATTGAATAGTGTAATAACAGGATTTCCGGTGTTACAAGACGGTGTTATGCTAATTTGCATCTAGTGATTACACGATCTAATTGAAGTCGTGTCGGCGAGGCGGCTGACCCAAGTTTTGTTGTCCTCATAAAAAGTGTGTACAAGAGGGACAGTATACTTTATAGAGTGGACTAGTTTCGAGGTATCGGATCGGCATGTTATGTAAGTGAAGAAAGTATTGTTCACTGCAAATCATAAAATCACATTGTCGATGGGATAACAGTATTGATTCTTAAGTGAATAACACTTCATGTTAATTTTTTCAGCTTTTAGCTGGACACAATAGAATACTACAATGATGAACACGCTTATAACGAAATAACGGGTATAGCGAAAACGCATGTGCACTGTCAA